>NC_137344.1:696906-1170415 GCF_965287045.1 Carcharhinus amblyrhynchos | reverse complement strand
AGACTTAGAATGGTAATAAAATATGGGAGTAGTAATTAATATCTTTGACCCAATCACAATCACATTTATACAATGAAATTTTAAACAATGAAATTAGCATTTTATGATTTCAAGAAGTGGCAGAATGATGTTCAGTTGTGATTTTAAAGGAATTTGGATACATACTTGGAAAGGACAATTTTGTTGGACATTGGGAAAAGAGCAGGCAAGTGGGAATAATTGAAACTTGCAAAGCAATGAGGGGCCAAATATCCTCATTCAGTGCCCGATTGTTCTATTTACGAATCATAGATTGTACAGAAGAATCCATGTACAGAATCCCTACAGTGCAAAAGGAGTTCATTCAGCCCATCAAGCCTGCACCAACAACAGTCCTACCCAGGCACTATCCCTGTGACCCCACATTATTGACCCTGACACTAATGGACAATTTAGCATGGTCAGTCAACCTAACCCAAACATCTTTGGAGTGTGGGAGGAAACCAGAGCACCTGGAGAAAACCCATACAGACACAGGGAGAACATACAAACTCCACACAGACAGTGACCCAAAGACAGAATCAAATCTGGGTCCCTTGTGCTGTGCGGCTGCAGTGCTAACCACTGTACCGATTCAGAGATCAAAAGTTGGGACCTTGTACAAGAACTAGGCAGTCTCAATGATTGCAACAATTATCAAGGCACCCTCTTGCTGAGCTTCGTGAGAAAGATATTTGCCAGTGTTACCCTTGTCAGATTGCAAATCTTGGCTGAACAATATCCCAGATCCCTGTGTGACTTCAGAACTGGAATATCTACAGTTTAGTTCTCAGTCCAGCAGCTGCAAGAGGAATGCCTTAGAGGAAGAAGTCCGCTATATATTACCTTCATCTAACTTAGCAAGACATTTGACCATGTAAGTAGAGTCAGTTTATCGAAGCTGGTGGAAAAAATTGTCCATCTGCTGAAGATGCTCGGTGTGACCTCCTCTTTTCATGATGGTCAGGTCAGCTTTGACAGGACTACATTGGCATCTTTTGATATTTGCACTGGCATCTAACAGGTTGTGTTCTGGCATTGACACTCTGGCATTTTCTTTTCTTTGCTGTTGTCATCTACAAAGGGCACCTACTTACATACCAGAACTGACAGAAAGCTGTTCAGCCTTCCTCACCTGAAATCCAAAACAAATATTCGCCATATCCTCATCAGAGAATTGCTGTACACTGACAATGCCGTACTAATAAACCGTACTCAGGGCCAAGGCAAGCAGGCCAACTCTCTCATGTCTATAAAGAGCTTGATTTGATCATCAGCATCTGCAGGACAAATGTCATATCTAGGACATTGCCATACTGCCATTTATCAGCATTGACAGTGTTAAGTTGGAGGTTGTTGATAGCTTCATATATCTGGGCTCCATAATTACCAGACATTTGTTACTTGATGCTGAAATCAACACACCTCGCAAAAACTGCAACTGTTATTTCCAAGCTGAGAAAGAGAGTATAGATCCACACAACCACTGACTGAGAATGCCAAACTATGAGTCTACCGAGCCTACATCTTCAGCACATTCCTTTACAGTGGTGAGACGCAGCATATGTAGGAAGGAAAAAGGGTTGAACTGTTTCCATTTTCACTGTCTCAGAAGTGGCTGCGGCATATCAACATGACCACATAAACTCCAAGGTCCTGGTGCTACTTCCACTCGTTGCTAAGCCAACAATGTTTGCACTGGCTTGGCCGCAATTGTTGGAGAGATGTTGGCTATTTACCCAAAGATCTAGTATACAGTGAACTGGCCAATAGTTCATGATCTCCTGGGCATCAAAACCTCTACTATATGGATACGTTAAAGCACGAGATAAGGATGGCAGATATTGACAACAGAGAAAGACATTGACAGCCGTGATCGCTGGAGGCTAACTGTTTAGAGGGGCATTGGAAAAGACAAGAAGTGGAAAGCTCAGCTGGTGGAGAAAATGATCCAGAGAAAACAGAGGCCAGTGAATTCTTCAGCTTTTCAGCCCAGTGTCTTCCTCTGGAGCAAATGTGGCAGACACTGCTAATTCACAGTAGGGCTCATGAACTATGCAAGGTGATGCTTAGCTCAGACTTGACCACCACAGTGCAAATCATCTGATGAGACAGAAAGCTGCCAATTCACAAATCACAGAAAGTTAACATGCAGATACGGCAAGCAATTAGTAAGCCAATTGTATGTTTGACTTTATTGTCTGGGAGTATATATGAAAGCAAGGAAATATTTGCTGTAATTATATAGTGCTTTGGTGAGACAACACTTGGAGCAATGTGTGCAGTTTTGGTCTTCTAACCTCAGAAATTAAATAGTTGCCTTAGAGAGGGTACTATTACTAGGATGTTGCTTGGTATGGTGGGAGGGTCTTATGAGGAAAGGCTGAGGGACTTGAGGTTGTTTTCATTAGCGAGAAGAAGGTTAAGAGGTGACCTAATTGAGGCATACAAGATGATCAGAGGATTAGATAGGGTGGACAGTGAGAGCCTTTTTCCTCGGATGGTGATGGCTAACATGAGGGGGCATAGCTTTAAATTGCGGGGTGATAAATATAGGATGGATGTCAGAGTTAGGTTCTTTACTCAGAGGGTAGTAAGAGCGTGGAATGCCCTGCCTACAGCAGTTGTGGATTCGCCAACTTTAAGGGCATTCAAATAAGAACATAAGAACATAAGAAATAGGAGCAGGAGTAGGCCATCTAGCCCTTCGAGCCTGCCCTGCCATTCAATAAGATCATGGCTGATCTGTCGTGGCTCAATTCCACATTCCCGCCTTCTCCCCATAACCCTTAATCCCCTCTCTTATTAAAAACCCATCAACCCGCGTCTTAAAAACATTTAGCGAGGTAGCCTCCACCACTTCAACGGGCAGAGAATTCCAGAGATTCACCACCCTTTGAGTAAAGAAGTTCCTCCTCAACTCCGTTCTAAACCGCCCCCCCCTTTATCTTGAGGCTGTGCCCCCTAGTCCTACTAATGGTAATTGAATAGGCATATGGATAATATTGGAATAGTTTAGGTTAGAGGGTCATTAGATTGGTTCAAGGTGAGAGGGAGAAAGCTTAGGGGTCTGAGTGGGGAAAAGTTTTTACAAAGTGAAAACAATGCTGGGTCCACTGTTATTTATCATTTATATTAATGATTTGGATGAGAATGTAGGAGTCATAGTTAGTAAGTTTGCAGATGACATAAGATTGATGGCATAGTGGACAGTGAAGAAAGTTATCTAGAGAGGCAGTGCTCGAAAGACTGGAGGGACTGATTGTGGACAAGTCCCCAGGACCGGATGGAATGCATCCAAGGGTTCTGAAAGAAATGGCGGAGGTGATAGTGGATGCCTTGGTGATTATTTTCCAAACGTCGCTGGATTCCGGGGAAGTGCCGGAAGATTGGAAAACGGCTAATGTTACACCGTTGTTTAAGAAGGGTGGCAGGCAAAAGGCAGGGAATTATAGGCCGGTTAGTTTAATGTCTGTTGTAGGTAAAATGTTAGAATCCGTGATCAAGGAGAAAATAGCGAGGCATCTTGAGGAGAATTGTTTGATAGAGCAGACGCAGCACGGTCTTGTTAAGGGGAAGTCATGTCTGACGAATTTATTGGAGTTCTATGAGGATGTGTCAAGGGCGGTGGATAGAGGAGAGCCGGTGGATGTGGTGTTTCTTGATTTTCAGGAGGCGTTTGATAAGGTGCCGCACAAGAGGTTATTACAGAAGGTCAGGGGGCATGGAGTTGGGGGTAGGGTATTAGCGTGGATAGGGGATTGGCTGTCAAATAGGAGGCAGAGAGTGGGGGTCAATGGGTGCTGTTCGGATTGGTGGTTGGTGACGAGTGGAGTGCCCCAAGGGTCGGTGCTGGGGTCTCAGCTATTTACCATTTATATAGATGATCTGGAGGAGGGAACCGAGTGTATGGTGTCGAAATTTGCTGATGACACCAAGATTAGTGGAACGACATAATGTGCGGAGGGTGTGGAAAGTCTGAAGAAGGATAGGCTGGGAGAATGGGCCAGGAACTGGCAAATGGAATTTAATGTTGGCAAGTGTGAAGTTGTCCACTTTGGTAGGAATAATGGTAGGAAGGGCTGTTACTCACATGGCGAAAAACTGCAGCATGCGACGGTGTAGAGGGACCTCAGGGTCCTTGTGCATGAGTCGCAAAAACCCAGCCTGCAGGTGGTCAGGAAGGCGAATGGGATGCTGGCCTTCATAGCGAGGGGGATTGAATATAAAAGTAGGGAGGTCTTGCTGCAACTGTACAGGGCACTGGTGAGACCGCAGCTGGAGTACTGTGTGCAGTTTTGGGCGCCGCACTTAGCAAGGATATTTTGGCCTTGGAGGGAGTGCAGAGGAGGTTTACTAGGCTGATACCGGAGTTGAGGGGGTTGGACTATGAGGGGAGGCTGAATAAACTAGGCTTGTACTCGTTAGAGTTTAGAAGAATGAGGGGAGATCTCATTGAGACGTATAAGATGATGAATGGGATGGATAGGATAGAGGTGGAGAGGCTCTTCCCGCTCAGAAAGGACAGTAGGACTAGGGGGCACAGCCTCAAGATAAAGGGGGGGGAGCGGTTTAGAACGGAGTTGAGGAGGAACTTCTTCACTCAAAGAGTGGTGAATCTCTGGAATTCTCTGCGCATTGAAGTGGTGGAGGCTGCCTCGCTAAATATATTTAAGACGTGGGTTGATAGGTTTTTGATAGGCAAGGGGATTAAGGGTTATGGGGAGAGTGCGGGAAAGTGGAACTGTGCCACGACAGATCAGCCATGATCTTATTGAATGGCGGGGCAGGCTTGAAGGGCTAGATGGCCTACTCCTGCTCCTATTTCTTATGTTCTTGTGTTCTTAAAGTTATCTCCAATTGCAGTGGGATCTTGATCAGTTGGACCACTGGGCTGACGAATGGTAGATGGATTTTAATTTAGACAAATGCGAGGTATTTAGACGATGCATTTTGGTAGATTGAACCAAGGCAGGACTTACTCAGTTAATGGTAGGGCATTGGGGAAAGTTACAGAACAAAGAGATCTAGGGGTACAGGTTCATAGCTCCTTGAAAGTGGAGTCATAGGCGGACAGAATGATGAAGAAGACATTCAGCATGCTTGGTTTCATTGGTCAGAACATTGAATACAAAAGTTGGAATGTCTTGTTGAAATTGTACAAGGTATTGGTAAGGCCACACTTGGAATACTGTATGCAGTTCTGGTCACCCTATTATAGAAAGTATGTTATTAAACTAGGAAGAGTGCAGAAAAGATTTACTAGGATGCTACCGGGACTTGATGGATTGGGTTATAAGGAGAGGCTGGATAGACTGGGACTTTTTTCTCTGGAGCATAGGAGGCTGAAGGGTGATCTTGTAGAGGTCTATAAAATAATGTGGGGCACAGATCAGCTGGATAATCAATATCTTTTCCCAAAGGTAGGGGAGTCTCAAACTAGAGGGCATAGGTTTAAGGTGAGAGGGGAGAGATACAAAAGCGTCCAGAGGGGCAATTTTTTCATACAGAGGGTGGTGAGTATCTGGAACAAGCTGCCAGAGATAGTAGTAGAGGCGGGTACAATTTTATCTTTTAAAAAGCATTTAGATATTCCTCTATAGAATGGGTATAGAGGGATATGGACTAAATGTCAGCAATTGGGATTAGCTTAAGGGTTTTAAAAAAGAAAGGGCTGCGTGGGCCAAAGGGTGTCTTTCCTTGCTGTAAACCTTTATGACTCTATGACATAGAAACCGCATATGGGCAATAAGTGGTGAATCTAAATAAGGATTAGGAATTGGCACAGCCTTGGTGAGCCACAGGGCCTGTTCTTGTGCTGTATTCCAAAAGAGAAAATACTGGAAAATTTCAGTGGGTCTGGCAGCATCTGTCATTGACCCTTGGGGTCATCTGCACTTGAAACATCAGCTCTTTCCTCTCCTTGCAGGTGCTGCCAGAGTTGCTGAGATTTTCCAGCATTTTCTCTTTTGGTTTCAGATTCTAGCACCTGCAATAATTTGCTTTTGTGCTCTTTTGTGCTTTGCTTTTTATAACTCTTGTTGATCAAAAATATACAGCACTTTTCATGATCTCGGGATACTCTTAATAACTTCATTTGTTGTGAAGCACTTATGATATAAATTTGTAATAGGACATGCAGCAAACAATTCTTAAACGCTCAAAAATCTGCAGTTCGCTAAATGACCAGACAACACATTATACTAATGTTGATTAAGTGAGAAATGCTTGGCAGGGCACTGGGAGACTACCCTGTTCTTCAAGTAGTGTCGTGGATCTTTTACATTAATCTGACAGGCAGATGGTTTAAAGTCTCCTCCGAGATAAGACATCTCCAATAGTATATTCTCTCTGTGCTTTATTGAAATAACAGCCTTAATTACATGCTCAGGTCTCTAGAATGGAGCTTGTGCACCTATGTACTTCTAGCCCAGTGGCAGGAGAGCTACAACTCAACAAAAGCTGAAACCTAAGACAAGATAATAAATTCTTGCTGCAAGCTGTTATTGAAGTACACCCTATACATTCTTTGAAAGGGAATTAGATGTTTGTTTAAAAGAAAAGTGGACTGTCAAAGAGCATAATGGGGAGTGAGTGGAATTAGACATGGAGAAAAACACTGGTGCTGACTTGATTGACAAAACAACTTGTTTCTGAGCTGTAACATTCCATAGACTCCAACTGGGAGTGATCATTAAGCAATTGTAAGAAGTCTTTATACTTATTGGCCTCTCCTGTGTAATAACAGAATGCCACAAATAGCTCCAGGGGATTGGGGAGCTCAGCTGGCATTTAGTTATGTAACTTGCAGATTGCGCAGGTGTAAACTGTCCCTATCACACAGGAGCCAGTCTGTTCCTTCCACAGATTTGCAGAATATTGTTGTGAATATCCAGTTCACACCTAACTTCATTGAAGTGTTGATGTGAGCCTTCTTTTGACACTAATAAAAAAAAGTATGTTTTAGAATGCAACTTTTAGTGTTAGGACTTCAGATGCTCTTTCAGAGAGTCAGTGCAGACTCTAAGGGCCTTCTTCTGCACTGTAAACATTCTATGGTTTAATATAATTTATAGGGGACGCAATGATCTGGTGGTATTATTGCTAGGCAGTTAATCCAGAAACTCAGGTAATGGTCTGGGAACCCAGATACGAATTCTGTCACAGCAGGTGGTGGAATTTGAATTCAAATAAAAAATCTGGAATTAAAATTCTACTGACAACCATGAAACCACTGTCAATTGTTGGAAAAATCTGAATGGTTCATTGATGTCCTTTAGGGAAGGAAACCTGCCACCCTTAGCTGATCTCGCCGACATATACTCCAGAGCCACGGCTTGGCCTCCGTGCTCTCATTCCACGTACTCCCCGCATTGGAGATCTCTACTGCCTCCCAAAGATACACAAGGCAAACACACCTGGCCGTCCCATTGTATCGGGCAATGGGACTCTGTGTGAGAACCTCTCCGGCTACGTCGAGGGCATCCTGAAACCCATTGTACAAAGAACCCCCAGCTTTTGTCGCGACACTACGGACTTCCTACTGAAACTCAGCACACACGGAGCAGTTGAACCAGGGACACTCCTCATCACAATGGATGTCTCAGCGCTCTACACCAACATCCCCCACAACGATGGCATTGCTGCGACTGCCTCAGTACTCAATGCTGACAACTGCCAGTTTCCAGATGCAATTTTACAACTCATCCGCTTTATCCTGGACCACAATGTCTTCACCTTCAACAACCAGTTTTTCATCCAGATACATGGAACAGCCATGGGGACCAAATTTGCACCTCAATATGCCAACATCTTCATGCACAGGTTCGAACAAGACTTCTTCACTGCACAGAATCTTCAACCGATGCTATACGCTAGATACATCGATGACATTTTCTTCCTTTGGCCTCATGGTGAACAATCACTGAAACAACTATATGATGATATCAACAAATTCCACCCCACCATCAGACTCACCATGGACTATTCCCCAGAATCAGTTGCATTCTTGGACACACGCATCTCCATTAAGGACGGTCACCTCAGCACCTCACTGTACCGCAAGCCCACAGACAATCTCACAATGCTCCACTTCTCCAGTTTCCACCCTAAACATGTTAAAGAAGCCATTCCCTATGGACAAGCCCTCCGTATACACAGGATTTGCTCAGATGAGGAGGATCGTGACAGACACCTCCAGACCCTGAAAGATGCCCTCATAAGAACAGGATATGGTGCTCGACTCATAGATCGGCAGTTCCGATGCGCCACAGCGAAAAACCGCACCGATCTCCTCAGAAGGCAAACACAGGACACAGTGGACAGAGTACCCTTCGTCGTCCAGTACTTCCCTGGAGCGGAGAAGCTACGACATCTTCTCCGGAGTCTTCAACATATCATTGATGAAGACGAACATCTCGCCAGGGCTATCCCCACACCCCCACTTCTTGCTTTCAGACAACCACACAACCTCAAACAGACCATTGTTCGCAGCAAACTACCCAGCCTTCAGGAGAACAGTGACCACAATACCACACAACCCTGTCACAGCAACCTCTGCAAGACATGCCGGATCATCGACATGGATACCATCATCACACGTGAGAATACCATCCACCAGGTACATGGTAAATACTCTTGCAACTCGGCCAACATTGTCTACCTGATACGTTGCAAGAAAGGATGTCCCGAAGCATGGTACATTGGGGAGACCATGCAGACGCTACGACAACGGATGAATGAACATCGCTCGACAGTCACCAGGCAAGACTGTTCCCTTCCTGTTGGCGAACACTTCAGTGGTCACGGGCATTCGGCCTCTGACCTTCGGGTAAGCATTCTCCAAGGCGGCCTTCACGACACACGACAGCGCAGAGTCGCTGAGCAGAGACTGATAGCCAAGTTCCGCACACATGAGGACGGTCTCAACAGGGATCTTGGGTTCATGTCGCACTATCTGTAACCCCCATGACTTGCCTGGGTTTGCAAAACCTCACTTACTGTACTGTCTGGAGACAATACACATCTCTTTAAACTGTGATCAGTGCTCCTTCCACTCACATTATCAGCCACTTCAGGTCTTGAACAGCAGGTTAGGTGTAAGGATTCGCATTTTAATCAGTAATCTCTAAACTGTCTGTGCTTTATATGCTCTGTCTGAGGCCAGAACTCTCCATTCACCTGACGAAGGGGGTAACCCCGAAAGCTAGTGAGTATATTGTCAAATAAATAGGTTGGACTAAAACCTGGTGTTGTCAGACTTTTTGCTGTATTGGCCATAGAAGACAGAGGGTAGCGGTGGAAGGGTGTTCTTCTGAATGGAGATCTGTAATTAGTGGTGTTCTGCATGGATCATAACATAAGAACATAAGATATAGAAGCAGGAGTAGGCCATCTAGCCCTTTTGAGCCTGCCCCGCCATTCAATAAGATCATGGCTGATCTGAAGTGGATCGGTTCCACTTTCCCGCTCTCTCCCCATAACCCTTAATTCCCTTGTCTATCAAAAACCTATCTACCCGTGACTTAAATATATTTAGTGAGGTAGCCTCCACCACTTCAACAGGCAGAGAATTCCAGAGATTCACCACCCTTTGAGTGAAGAAGTTCCTCCTCAACTCCGTTCTAAACCGCATCTTGAGGCTATGCCCTCTAGTTCTGCTATCCTTTCTAAGCGGGAAGAACCTCTCTACCTCTACCCTATCCATCCCCCTCATTATCTTATACGTCTCTATAAGATCCCGCCTCATCCTTCTAAACTCCAACAAGTACAGACCCAGTCTATTCAGCCTCTCTTCATAGTCCAACCCCCTCATCTCCGGTGTCAGCCTAGTGAACCTCCTCTGCACTCCCTCCAAGGCCAATATATCCTTGTGCAAGTGCGGCGACCAAAACTGCATGCAGTACTCCAGCTGCGACCTCACCAGTACCCTGTACAGTTGCAGCAAGACTTCCCTACTTTTATATTCTATCCCCCTCGCTCTAAAGGCCAACATTCCATTTGCCTTGGCTGATACCGGAGTTGAGGGGGTTGAGCTATGAGGAGAGGCTGAATAAACTAGGCTTGTACTCGTTAGAGTTTAGAAGAATGAGGGGAGATCTCATTGAGACGTATAAGATGATGAATGGGATGGATAGGATAGAGGTGGAGAGACTCTTCCCGCTCAAAAAAGACAGTAGGACTAGGGGGCACAGCCTCAAGATAAAGGGGAGGCGGTTTAGAACGGAGTTGAGGAGGAACTTCTTCACTCAAAGGGTGGTGAATCTCTGGAATTCTCTGCCCGTTGAAGTGGTGGAGGCTGCCTCGCTAAATATTTTTAAGAAGCGGGTTGATGGGTTCTTGATAAGAGAGGGGATTAAGGGTTATGGGGAGAGGGCGGGAAAGTGGAACTGAGCCACAACAGATCAGCCATGATCTTATTGAATGGCGGGGCAGGCTTGAAGGGCTAGATGGCCTACTCCTGCTCCTATTTCTTATGTTCTTATGTTCTTATCACCTGCTGCACCTGCAGACTGGGTTTTTGTGACTCGTGCACAAGGACCCCCAGGCCCCTCTGCACTGTAGCATGCTGCAGCTTTTCGCCTTTTAAATAATAATCCCTCCTACTATTATTCCTGCCAAAGTGGATACCTCACACTTGCGAACATTATACTCCATCTGCCAGGTTCTTGCCCACTCACTTAGCCTAACCAGATCCCTCTGCAAACTTTCCACTCCCTCCAAGCAATTTGCTTTTCCTCTCATCTTCGTGTCATCAGCAAATTTTGTCACCCTACACTCAGCCCCCTCCTCCAGATCGTCTATATAAATGGTAAATAGCTGAGGCCCCAGCACCGATCCCTGTAGCACCCTACTAGTCACCAACCACCAACCAGAGTAGCACCCATTGATACCAACTCTCTGCTTCCTATTAGACAGCCAATCCTCTATCCACGCTAACACCTTGCCACCAACTCCGTGCACCCTAACCTTCTGAAGCAACCTTTTATGAGGCACCTTATCAAACACCTTTTGGAAATCTAAAAACACCACATCCACCGGTTCCCCTCTGTCTACCACACTAGTCACATCCTCATAGAAATCCAATAAATTCGTCGAACACGACTTCCCCTTAACGAATCCGTGCTGCGTCTGCTCGATCAAACCATTCTTTTCTTGGTGCCTTGCTATTTCTTTGATGACGGATTCTAGCATTTTTCCAACTACAGACGTTAAACTAACTGGCCTATAATTCCCTGCCTTTTGCCTGCTACCTTTTTTAAACAGCGGTGTAACATTAGCCGTTTTCCAATCTTCCGGCACTTCCCCGGAGGCTAGCGAATTTTGGTAAATAATTACTAAGGCATCCACTATCACCTCTGCCATTTCTTTCAGAACCCTGGGATGCATTCCATCCGGTCCTGGGGACTTGTCCACCTTCAATCCCATTAGTCTATCAAGCACTACCTCTCTAGTGACAGTAATCGCGTTCAGGCCCTCATCTTCTCCCATCCTTCTATCTTTAAGATCCGGTAAACTATTCGTGTCCTCCTCCATGAAGACCAAGGCAAAAAACTTATTTAAAGCCTCAGCCATTTCCTCATCTCCCACCGCTAAATTTCCCCTCTCATCCTTTAAGGGTCCAACATTCACTCTAGCCAGCCTCCTCTACTTTATATATTTATAAAAACTTTTACTGTCCTTTTTTATATTTAGTGCTAGTTTAGCTTCATAGTCTATCCTTCCTTTCTTTATCGTTTTTTAGTCATTCTTTGTTGATTTTTAAATTCTTCCCAATCTTCTAATCGCCCACTACTGTTAGCCACTCTGAATGCATCAGCTTTTAATTTAATACTCTCCTTTATTTCCTTAGATAAACATGGCTGGTTATCCCTTCTCCTACATTCCTTCTTTACCATTGGAATATATTTCTGCTGAGTACCGAAAAAGATCTCCTTAAAAATCCTCCACTGTTCCTCAGCAGTCCTACCAACCAATTTGCGCCCCCAATCTACATTCGCCAATTCCGCTCTCATCCTATCGTACTCCCCTCTGTTCAAACAGAGGACACAGGTTCGGGACCCTACTTTCTCATCCTCCATCTGCATCAAAAATTCAACCATATTATGATCACTCATCCCAAGAGGATCCCTCACAAGAAGATCCCTAATTCTACCTGCCTCGTTACACAACACCAGATCTAAGATAGCTTGCTCCCTCGTAGGTTCCGTCACATACTGTTCAAGGAAACTATCCCGACTGCATTCTAAGAACTCTTCCTCAAGCCCACTGCATCCGACTTGGGTCATCCAATCAATATGCAGATTAAAATCCCCCATAATTATCGCTGTTCCGTTTTTGCACGCATCATTTATTTCCTTGTTTATAGTCTGCCCCACCTCTAAGTTATTATTTGGGGGCCTATAGACCACACCCACCAGCGTCTTCCTCCCCTTACTATTCCTTATCTCCACCCACAACGATTCCACGTTTTGCTCTTTGGAGCCTACAGCTTCCCTTGCTACCTCCCTGATATTATCCTTAATTAACAGAGCTACCCCATCCCCTTTTTCCTCCCGGCTATCCTTCCTAAACACTTGATACCCCTGGACATTTAGCTCCCAGTCCCTGTCATTTGCTGGGACCTCTGTTAGTAAAATATATAAATGACTTGGAAGAAAATGTAGCTGGTCTGATTAACAAATTTGGAGATGATACTAAGATTGCTGGAGTTGCGTGTAGTAATGAAGATTGTCAGAGAATACGGCATGATATAGGCTAGAAAATTGGGCGGATCCCATGAAGTCTCATGGCTTCAGGTTAAACATGAGCAAGGAAACCTCGTGCTGGTTAGTGTCCTCATGCAACTGATTAATCAGTACTCCTCCATGTTGAACAGCACTTGGAGGAAGAACTGACGTTCTTGGGTGGGAGATTTCAACGTACATCACCAAGAGTGGCTCAGCAGCAGCACTACTGACTGAGCTGGTCGGGTCCTAAGGATATAACTGCTAGATTGGGCCTGTGGCAGGTGTTGAGGGAATCAACAAGAGGGAAAAACATATTTGACCTCATCCTTACCAATCTGCTGGGTGAAGAAGCATCTGTCCACAAAAGTATCAATAAGAGTGACCACCACACAGTCCTTGTGGAGGCAAAGTCCCACCTTTACATTGAGAATAACCTCCATCGTATTGTGTGGCACCATCACTGTGCTAAATGGGACAGACTTTGAACAGATCTAGCAACTCAAAACTAGGCCTCCATGAGATGCTCTGGGCCAGCAGCAGTGGAACTGTACACCAGCACAATCTGCAATCTCATGGCCTGGCATATACTCCACTCATTATCAACAAGCTAGGGGATCAGTGGCGAGTGCAGGAGGGCATGCCAGGAGCAGCAGCAGGCAAGCCAAAATGAGGTGTGAACCTTGTGAAGTTACAATATATGATGACTTGCATACCTATCAGGGGTTGGGTATCAGGGTCTCCGTTGGTTGGAGTCATACTTGACACATGGGAAGATGGTTGTGGTTGTGGAGGGTCAGTCATCTCAGTTCCCAGACACCTCTGCAGGAGTCACTCAGGGTAGTGTCCTAGGCCCAACAATCTTCAGCTGCTTCATCAATGACCCTCCCTCCATCATTAAGGTCAGAAGTGAGGATGCTCGCACAACGCTCAGCACTATTTGTGACTCTTCAGAGAATGAAGTAGTTCATGTTCAAATGCAACAAGACCTGAACAATATCCAGCCTTAAGTACCAAGTAACATTTGCGCCAGGCAAGTGCCAGACAATGACCATCATCGTTAAGAGACAATCTCACCACTGCCCCTTGACATTCAATAGTGTAACCATCACTGAATCCCCCACTGTCAACATGCTTGGTATACCATTAACCAGAAACTCAAGTTGACTCGGCACGTGAAGACAATGGCTACAAGAGCAGGTCAGAGGCTAGGAATACTGCAGCGAGTAACTCACCTCCTGATTTCCCCAAAGCCTATCCATAATTGACAAAGCACAAATCAGGAGTGTGATGGAATACTCCCCACTTGCCTGGATGAGTGCAGCTCCAATAACACTCAAGGAGCTTAGAATCATAGAGCAATACATTGACACCGTTCAGGACAAACCAGCTTGCTTGATTGGCATCACACCCACAGACATCCACTCTTTCCCTCATCGATGCTCAGTAGCAACAGTGTCTACTATCTACAAGATGTGTGAAGTGATGCATTTTGTTAGGAAGAATATAAAGAGACACCATAAAATATGGGATAAAATTCTGAAGGGGAGCAAGAGCAGAGGGATCTGGGTGTATGTGTGCATAGGTCATTGAAGATGGCAGGACCGATGGAGACTCTATGAATAAAATGTGTGGTATTCTGGGCATTGTTACTAGGAGAAGTGATGCTGCTTCTGTTTCTCACTAATTCATTTCATGTTAGGAGTTTTGCTGGAGAGCTGAATTGTCATATTACTCTCTCCTCCACCAGACTCTCTCTCCCTCCCACCTCACTCTCGCTCCCTCTCCCTCCCTCACCTTCCCATTCCCTTTCCCTCCCTCAATTCTCCTGCTCTTGCATTCCTACGTCTTCATCCTCTCTATCGCCACCTGTTTCTCACTGCCTCCCTCTCAACACTCTATTCCTTCCTTCCTACCCCCCAACCTCTCACTCCTTAATCCCATCCAACTCTCTCCTTCCCACCATTCCTCTAACCTCTCTCTCATCCTCCCCCACCTTTTTCTTCCTTCCTCTGTCTCACCTCCCTCCCTCTCACCTCTCTATCCCTCTCTCCCTCTTTACCTCTCTCTTCCTCCTCCCTCTGAGAAATGAAATTTTCCTCATCTCTTAGATGGATGACCTTGTATTTTGGTATTATGGCCCCTGATCTTAGACTCTCCAAGGGGAAATAAACTCTCAGCAGCTATCTATCAAGTCTGTTGAGAATCCTGTAAGTCTCAGTAAGGTTGCATCTCAATCTTCTAAACTCATAAGAACATAAGAACTAGGAGCAGGAGTATGCCATTTGGCTCTGCGAGCCTGCTCTGCCATTCAATAAGATTATGGCTGATCTTCTTGTGTACTCAGCTCCACTTGCCCACCCACTCACCATAACCCTTAATTCCTTTACTGTCCAAAAATTTATCTATTGTTGCCTAAAAAACATTCAACAAGGTAGCCTCATCTTCACTGGGCAGGGAATTGCACATTCTCAACCCTTTAGGTGAAGAAATTCCTCCTCAACTCCCTTATTTTGAGGCTATTTCCCCCTAGTTCTGGTTTCACCCATCATTGGAAACAACCCCTTGCTTCTACCTTATCTATTCCCTTCATAATTTTATATGTTTCTATAAGATTCCCCTGCATTCTTCTGAGTTTCAATGAGTATAGTTAAATAGTATTCAACTCCTTTATTCTTCCCACCCAAATGCACAACCTCACATTTTCCTATGTTATGTTCCATCAGCCAAATTTTTGCCAATTCGACTAAGCTGTCTATGTTCCTCTGACGCCTCCTTTGTGTTGTCCTCACCACTTGCCTTCCCACCTATTTTGTGTCATCTGCAAACTTGGCAACAGTACATTTATTTCCCTCATCCAAGCCATTAATGTGTATTAGTTAATCAATTCTCTATCCATGCTAATATACTACCCCACACCATGAGTTCTTATAAGAACATAACGTAAGAACAAAACTGTTATTAAGTAACCAATTGCTTTTCAAATGCCTTTTGGAAATCCAAGCATATTACATCTACTTGTAAAGGGGAATACATCTAAAGGGGAATAAAGATTCCCCTTTATCTATCATGCTCGTTACCACCTAAAGAATTCTTTAAAAAAAATCAGGCGTGATTTTCCCATCATGAAACCATGCTGATTCTGTTTGATTGTATTTGATTTGATTTATTATTGTCACAATAAGTGAAAAATATTGTTTCTTGCGCACAATTCAGACAAAACATACCGTTCATACAGGAGGAAACAGTGCAGAATGTAGTATTACAGTCATAGCTGAGGTGTAGAGAAAGATCAACTTAACGCAAGGTAGGTCCATTCAAAAGTCTGACAGCAGCAGGGAAGAAGCTGTTCTTGAGACAGTTGGTATGTGACCTTAGACTTTTGTATCTTTTTCCAGATGAAAGAAGGTGGTGGAGGAGAGAATGTCCTGGGTGTGTGGGGTACTTAATTATTTTGGCTGCTTTGCCTAGGCAGCAGGATGGGAGGCTGGTTTGCATGATAGATTGGGCTACATTCACGACCGTTTGTAGTTCTTTGTAGTCTTGGGCAGAGCAGGAGCCATACCAAGCTGTGATATAACCAGAAAAAATGCTTTCTATGGTGTATCTGTAAAAGTTAGTGAGAGTCGTAGCTGACATGCCAAATTTCCTTAGTCTTCTGAGAAAGTAGAGGCGTTGGTGGGCTTTCTTAACTATAGTGTCAGCATGGGGGGACCAGGACAGATTGTTGGTGACCTGGACACCTAAAAACTTGAAGCTCTCAACCATTTCTACAATCGTTCCTGTTGATGTAGATGGGGGCATGTTCTCCTTTACGCTTCCTGAAGTTGATGACAATCTCCTTTTATTTTGTTGACATTTGTTGACATTGAGGGGGAGGTTATTATTGTCGCACCAGTTCACCAGATTCTCTATCTAATTCTGTACTCTGTGTTTTCATTGTTTGAGAACTGACCCACTATGGTGGTGTCGTCAGCAAACTTGAAAATCGAATTGGAGGCGAATTTGGCCGCACAGTCATAGGTGTATAGGAGTATAGTAGGAGGCTGAAAACACAGCCTTGTAGGGCACCGGTGTTGAGGATGATCATGGAGGAGGTGTTGCTGCCTATCCTTCCTGATTGTAGTCTGTGAGTTAGGAAGTTCAGGATCCAGTCACAGAGGGAGGTGCCGAGCCCAAGCCATGGAGTTTGGAAATGAGTTTTGTGGAAATAATAGTGTTGAAGGCTGAGCTGTAGGTATCCTTGTTATCTAGGTGTTCCAGGGTTGAGTGCAGGGCCAGGAAAATGGTGTCTGCTGTGGACCTCTTGCTGCAGTAGGTAAACTGTAGTGGATCCAGGTAGCCCGGGAGGCTGGAATTGATTTGTGCCATGGCTAACTTTTTGAAGCACTTATGATGGTGGATTATATTACATATTTCTAAATGCTCTGATATTAGATCTTTTATAATGGGCTCTAAATTTTTTTCCAATGACAGCGATAAGCTAACTGGCCTGTTTTTTGACTCCCTCTCTTATTGAAAAGGCAGTTCTCCAATCTTCTGAGACTTTTCCAGAACTTAAAGATTCTTGGAAGATTAGAACAAAGAAAAGAACAAAGAAAATTACAGCATAGGAGCAGACCTTTGGCCCTCCAAGTCTGCACTGACCAAGACGCCCAATTGAACTAAAACCCCTAGCCTTCCAGGAACCCTATCCCTCTATTCCCATCCTGTTCATGTATTTGTCAACACGCCCTTAAAAGTCGCTATGGTATCTGCTTCTACTACTTCCCCCAGCAGCGAGTTCCAAGCACCCACCACCATCTGTGTAAAAAAAACTTACCACGTACATCTACTTTAAACCTTGCCCCGCACACCTTAAACTATGCCCTCTAGAAATTCCAATCTGGGAAAAAGCTTCTGACTATCCACTCTGTCCATACCCCCATAATCTTGTAGACATCTATCAGGTTGTCCCTCAACCTCTGTCGTTCCAGTGAGAACAAACCAAGATTTTCCAGCCTCTCCTCATAGCTAATGCCCTCCATACTAGGTAACATCCTTTCTGTGTCCTCTCCAAAGCCTCCACATCCTTTTAGAACATAGAACATTACAGCGCAGAACAGGCCCTTCGGCCCACGATGTTGCACCGACCAGTTACAAAACAATGACCCACTAACCTAAACCAATCCCTTTTCGTCCATAAACCTATCCACGGATCTCTTAAACGCCCCCAAACTAGGCGCATTTACAACTGCAGCAGGCAGGGCATTCCAATCCCTCACCACCCTCTGGGTAAAGAACCTACCCCTGACATCTGTCCTATAACTACCCCCCCTTAATCTAAAGCCATGCCCCCTCGTGCTAGATTTCTCCATCAGAGGAAAAGATTTCTCCATCAGAGGAAAAGATTTCTCCATCAGAGGAAAAGATTTCTCCATCATTGGTTGTGTGGCGATCGGAATTGAAAATTATATTCCAAGTGCAGCCTAACTAAGGTTCTATAAAGCTGCAACATGACTTGCCAATTTTTTAACTCAGTGCTCTGGCTGATAAAGGCAAACATGCCGTATACCTTCTTGACTACCTTCTCCACCTGTGTTGTCACTTTCTGTGACCTGTGTACCTGTACACTCAGATCCCTCTGCCTATCAATACTCCTAAGGATTATACCATTTAGTGTATATTTCCCATTTGAATTAGACCTTCTAAATGCATCAATCACATTTGTCTGGATTAAACTCCATCTGCCATCTCTCCACCCAAGTCTCCAATCGATCTATATCCTCTGACGGCCCTCATCGCTATCCGCAATTCTGCCAACCTTTGTGTCGTCTGCAAATGTACTAATCAAGCCAGTTATATTTTCCTCCAAATCATTTATATATATTACAAAATATTATATATACATTACTTCCAGCATACCTACTATCTCTGTAGTTAGTTCCTTCAATATCCTGGGATAAAACCCATCAGGTTCAGGGGACTATTTTGCTTTAGTTTCCTTAGTAATTTGGTCACCTTCTCATCCTGAAGATTGCACAAATATGCAAAACCAAAATGCAGTTGCCACGATGTTGCCTCACATCAATCCCATTTATCTGTCAGTCCTGTGCTCATTACTGTAGGCTGGCTCCTGGATCCCATGGGTCATAGTTTGAGGATAAGGGGTAAAGCTTTTAGACGGCATGGTGGCACAGTGATTAGCACTGCTGCCTCACAGCACCAGGAACCCGTGTTCAATTGCGATTTTGGGTTACTGTCTGTGTGGAGTTTGCACTTTCTCCCCATGTCTGCGTGGGTTTCCTCTGGGTGCTACGGTTTCCTCCGTGCTCCAGAGATGTGCGGGTTAGGTTAATTGGTCATGATAAATTGACCCTAGATCAGGGAGATTAGCAGGGTAAACTTATGGGGTTACGGTGATAGAGTTAGGTTGGGATGTGGTTGGTACAGACTTGAAGGGTCGAATAGCCTTCTTCTATACCGTAGGGATTCTATACTATGAAACTGGAACATCTGGAGGAAACCTGCGCAGACATAGGGAGGACATGCAAACTTTACACAGTCACCTGAGGTTGGAACTGAATCCACATCCTTAGTGCTGTGAGGCATCTGAGCTAACCACTGCGTCACCATGCAGCCCTGACTTTGTTTTCCACCATGACGACTGATGCAAAACATTTATTTATCTCCACTGCGATTTTCTGGGTCCTCATTTTTATTTCCCCAGTCCTATTCTCGAAGGGACTTATGTTCACTTTGGCCTTTCTCTTACTTTCTATATATTTAGAGAAGCTCTTACTATCTGTTTTTGATATTGCTTGCTTGTTTAACCTCATGGATTATCTCTCCATTTAGCTTTGATCATCTTTTGCTGGTTATTAAAAATTGCTCAATTCTCCAGCTTACCTCTAATTTTTGCCACGGCTCCCCAGCCTCCATTTCCATCTTCCCTGACTCCTGTTCCCACGATCCCTGGCTCCTGCTCTTTGGACTCCGTTCCACAGTCCCCACTCCCTGTCCTTCTCTACCTCCTGCTCCCTGGCTTTCTCATCTCATGCTCCCTGGCCATCTCTGCTCCCCAGCCTCTGTCACCACAGCCTCTGCTTCCTGCTCCTTGCCCCTGGCTTCTGCTCTCCACTCCTCCCCTCCAACCTCCCACTCATCATTACCTTGGCCTCATTACTACTCCCTGTTCCCCTAACCTTGGCCTTTGCTCCCTGCTCTTTGTCCCAACCTCCGAGTTGGCTTCCCCTCAGTCCTATGGCTGCAGCCTACCAGGTTCTGCTTTGCAGTCACTCTGACTTTGACTATTTCCAGCTCTGTTCAGAGGGCAGCTTCTCAGTGCATTGGCTGCTGATAGGATGACTAATGTAATAACTAATATAATTATCAGGGTCATTCCTATTTCCTTTCTTGAAGAGAGGAACAAAATTCGCCACTCTCCAGTCCTCTGGCACAATCCCCATGGACATTGAGGACCCAAAGTTGAAAGCTAAAGGCTCCGCAATGTCACCCCTTGCCTCCCAAAGTATCCTAAGATGTATCCCATCAGGCCCGGGGGACTTATCGACCCTCAGGTTTTTCAAGATTACTATTACATCTTCCCTCAGAACATCTACCTCCTCCATCCTACCAGCCTGTATCATGCACTTATCCTCAAAAACATGGCCCCTCTCCTTAGTGAACACTGAAGAAAAGTATTCATTCAATGCCTCACCTATCTCTTCTGACTCCATGCACAAGTTCCCACTACTATCCTTGACTGGCCCTAACCTCACCCTGGTCAGTCTTTTATTTCACACATAAGAGTAAAAAGCCTTGGGGTTTTCTTTTATCTGACCCACCAAGGATTTCTCATGCTCCCTCCTAGCTCTCCTAAGCCCTTTTTTTAATTCATTCCTAGCTTGTAACCCTCGAGCGACCCAACTGAACCTTGTTTTTTCACCCTTACATACGCTTCCTTTTCCCTCTTAACAAGACATTCACCCTCCTTTGTGAACCATGGTTCCCTCACTCGGCCATTTCCTCCCTGCTTGCCAGGGACGTACCTATCAAGGACTCGTCGTATTTGTTTCTTGAAAAAGCTCCACTTTTCATTTGTGCCCACACCTGACAGTTTCTGTTCCCATCTTATGCTCCCTAATTCTTGCCTAATCACATCATAATTATCACTGCCCCAATTATAAACCTTGCCCTGCCGTGCGACCCTATCCCCCTCCATTGCAATAATGCAGGACACCGAATTGTGGTCACTATCTCCAAAGTGCTCCCCCACAAACAAATCTAACGCTTGGCCCAGTTCATTACCCAGTACCAAGTCCAATGTGGTCCCATCTCTTGTCGGCTTATCCACATATTGTGTCAGGAAACTCTCCTGCACACAGTGTACAAAAAGTGTCCCATCTGAACTATTCGACCTATAAAGGTTCCAATTAATATTTGGAAAGTTAAAGTCACCCATGATAACTACCCTGTGACTTCCACACTAATCCATTATCTGCTTTGCCATTTCCTCTTCCACATCTCTATTACTATTTGGGGGCCTATAGAAAACTCCTAACAACGTGACCGATCCTTTCCTATTTCTAACTTCAGCCCATATTACCTCAGTAGGCAGATCCCCCTCAAAATGTCTTTCAGCATCCGTTAAACTACCTTTGAATAATAGTACCACTCCTCCACCACTTTTACCACCTTCCCTACTCTTACTGAAACATCTATACTCCAGAATTGCCAACAACCATTCCTGTCCCTGTTCTAACCATGTCTCCATAATGGCCACAACATCATAGTCCCAAGTACCAATCCACACTCCGAGTTCACCCACCTTATTCCCAATGCTCCTTGCATTGAAGTAGACACACTTGAACCTGCTGCTGTTCCTTTTTGTTTATGTGCAAAACACAATTCCACTGTTTCCACTACAAAAGCTATATATTGTTTTAGAATTAAAAGCATAAAGTGAGAGGTTAAGACTTTTTCATTCAAAAGTGTATTAGAATATACAACACAATACTACAAGCAACATTGAAACTCAGTGAACTGCGGCATTTAAGAGGAAATTGACTAAATTATTGAAAAAGACAAATATAAAAGGTGCAGGGAACTAAGATTGAAGTGGATAACCATGGAACCGGGTATGCTGGACCAAGTGGACTCCATCTAGTTTGAAATAGCTACGTCTAACTTGTTTGACAGGAGTAGCACTGCACAGTGACTCCAATACATCACATCCCAGGACTGAAGAAGTCAATCCCAGTTACCGGAGTTGTTTATGGATAAAAGCAAAATACTGCGCAAATTGGAAAACTGAAATAAAAACAGAAAGTACTTAGCATGAAAGGTCACAGACCTGAACCGTTAACTCTGTTTCAATCTCTGCAGATGCTGAGTATTTCTAGAATCTTCTGTTTTGATTTATAATCATTTATTTGTGGTCTTTGGGTTGAAGCTGATTTTGGCTAAATTGACATGTGCCAGACAAGTTGTGTTCAGTGGATTAAAGATAGAGGATTAAAAAAGATTTACTCAGGGATGTGAGCATCACTGGCTGGGCCAGCATTTATTGCCCATTCCTAACTGCCTTACATTTCAGGGGACATTTGAAAGTCAACGGCTTTTCTGCACGCCTGGAGTCACAAGTAGGCCAGATCAGTAAGGATGGCAGATTTCCTTCCCTAAAGGACATTAGTGAACCACATGGGTTTTAACAACAGTCGACAATGTGCCGTACAACCAGAGGGCTTCTCAATCCATCGAATGGACTGTACAGTGGCCTCAGGCAAGGCTGGGGGAGGTGGGATCTACTTCCTAATCAATACCTAGTGGTGCCTAGACGTAGCAACACTGGCGAGTTTCTGCTGTCTGGACCTAAAATAACTGACACTAAAATGTCGCTCCTACTTCCACGGGAGTTCACATCTGTTATCCTGATGCAGTTTACATCCCACCTCATGCGGATTGTGAAGATCGCACTGGAGGACATATACACCACTACAAATAGCCTTGAGATGAAACATCCCGAGGCCTTGTTCATCGTGGCTGGGGACTTCAATCAGGCCAAGTTCAAGAGCGTCCTACCAAGATATCACCAACATGTCTCCTGTTCCACCAGAGGCCCAAACGTCCTAGACCGTTGCTACACAAATATCAAACATGCCTCCCGCTCTATCGCCTGCCCACAAGTCAGACCACAAGGCTGTGTTCCTGCTCCCAGCTTACAAGCAAAAACTGAAGTGGGAGAATCCGTAAAATAAAGTCTTACAATGTTGGTCTGAGGAATCGGACAATCTCTTACAGGACTGGTTAGAGTCAGCAGTCTGGTCAGTATTTAAAAACTCCACAACCAGCCTGAACGAGTACACCACTACAGTAAATGATTTCATTAGTAAGCGTATAGAAGACTGTGTGCCAAAAAAGCAAATCTGTGTGTTTCCCAACTGGCAACCATGGATGAACAGGGATATCCACTGCTTGCTAAAGTCTAAGAACATAAGAACATAAGAAATAGGAGCAGGAGTAGGCCATCTAGCCCTTCGAGCCTGCCCCGCCATTCAATAAGATCATGGCTGATCTGTCGTGGCTCAGTTCCACTTTCCCGCCCTCTCCCCATAACCCTTAATCCCCTCTCTTATCAAAAACCCATCAACCCGCGTCTTAAAAAATATTTAGCGAGGCAGCCTCCACCACTTCAACGGGCAGAGAATTCCAGAGATTCACCACCCTTTGAGTGAAGAAGTTCCTCCTCAACTCCGTTCTAAACCGCCCCCCCTTTATCTTGAGGCTGTGCCCCCTAGTCCTACTGTCTTTTTTGAGCGGGAAGAGTCTCTCCACCTCTATCCTATCCATCCCATTCATCATCTTATACATCTCAATGAGATCTCCCCTCATTCTTCTAAACTCTAACGAGTACAAGCCTAGTTTATTCAGCCTCTCCTCATAGCTCAACCCCCTCAACTCTGGTATCAGCCTAGTAAACCTCCTCTGCACTCTCTCCAAGGCCAAAATATCTTTGCGCAGGTGTGGCGCCCAAAACTGCACACAGTACTCCAGCTGCGGCCTCACCAATGCCCTATACAGCTGCAGCAAGACCTCCCTACTTCTATATTCAATCCCCCTCGCTATGAAGGCCAGCATCCCATTTGCCTTCCTGACCACCTGCTGCACCTGCAAGCTGGGTTTTTGCGACTCATGCACAAGGACCCCGAGGTCCCTCTGCACCGTCGCCTGCTGCAGTTTTTCGCCCCGTAAGTAATAGTCCTTCCTACCATTCTTCCTACCAAAGTGGACCACCTCACACTTGCCAACATTAAATTCCATTTGCCATTTCCTGGTCCATTCGCCCAGCCTATCTAGATCCTTCTGCAGACTCTCCACACCCTCCGCACAATTTGCCGTTCCCCCAATCTTGGTGTCATCAGCAAATTTCGACACCCTACACTCGGTTCCCTCCTCCAGGTCATCTATATAAATGGTAAAAAGCTGAGGCCCCAGCACCAACCCCTGGGGCACTCCACTAGTCACCATCCGCCAATCCGAATAGCACCCGTTGACCCCCACTCTCTGCCTCCTATTTGACAACCAATCCTCTATCCACGCTAACACCCTACCCCCAACTCCATGTCCCTCGACCTTCTGCAATAACCTCTTGTGAGGTACTTTGTCAAACGCCTTCTGAAAATCCAGAAAGACCACATCCACCGGCTCTCCTCTATCCACCGCCCTAGACACATCCTCATAGAACTCCAGTAAATTTGTCAGACACGACTTCCCTTTAATGAAACTGTGCTGCGTCTGCTCTATCAAGCAATTGCCTTCAAGATGCCTCGCAATTTCCTCCTTCATGATGGATTCTAACATTTTACCTACCACAGACGTTAAACTAACCGGCCTATAATTCCCCGCCTTTTGCCTGGCACCCTTCTTAAACAACGGCGTAACATTAGCCATTTTCCAATCTTCCGGCACTTCCCCGGAATCCAGCGACGTCTGGAAAATAACCACCAAGGCATCCACTATCACCTCCGCCATTTCTTTCAGGACTCTCGGATGCATTCCATCCGGTCCTGGGGACTTGTCCACAATCAGCCCCTCCAGTCTGTTGAGCACCGCTGAAGCATTCAAATCAGGCGACCCTGAGCTGTACAAAAGAGCCACATATGATCTAAGGAGATCCATCAAAGATGCCAAAAGAGTATCAGAGGAAGCTAGAGTCCCTGGCTAGCCACACGGACACCCGCCAACCATGGAGAGGTCTGCAAGACAAAACAGGCTACAAGATGGAGGCATGTAAAATCGCCGGCTCATTAGGCATTCCTCCCTAATGAGCTCAATCCATTCCACAGCTGTTTTGAACAAGAGGGCAGTGAGAGCATGCCCTTCACCCTGGAAGTCTCAGATGAACCCATATCTGAGGTCACCATTGCAGATGTCAGAGCAGCCATCTCGAAGATCAACGCAAGGAAAGCAACTGGCCCATATAGGTGAGCACTCATAGGTGTGCCGATCAGCTCTCGGGGATATTCACAGACACCTTCAACCTGTCTTTACAACAATCGGAGGTGCCTATCTGCCTCAAGAAGATGACTATTATCCCAGTACCAAAGAAAAGCCAAGCAGCATGCCTTAACGACTATCATCTGGTGGCTCTGACATTCAAGATTAGTCACAGCACAAACCAATTCCAGCCTTCTGGATTGCCTGGATTCACTATAGTTCACCTACTGCCGCAACAGGTAACAGCAGATGCCGTCACCCTGGTCTTGCACTCAACCCTGGATTGCCTAGATAACAAAGACACCTATGTCAGACTCCTGTTTCTTGACTACAGCTCAGCCTTCAACCCAATTATTCCTACGAAACTCATCCCCAAACTCCGTGGCTTGGACCTTGGCTCCTCCCTCTGCGACAGGATCCTGAACTTCCAAACACAGTAAGGGTAGGCAACAACACCTCCTCCATGCTCATCCTCAACACTGGTGTACCACAAGGCCGTGTTATCAGCCCCCTACTAAACTCCTTATATACCTATGATTGTACGGCTAAATCCCCCTCCAACTCGATTTTCAAGTTTGCTGATGACACCATTGTAGTGGGTTGGATCTCAAACAATGATGAGATAGAGTACAGGAATGAGATAGAGAATCTGGTAAACTGGTGCGACAATAATCTCTCTCCCTCAATGTCAACAAAATACAAGAGCTTGTCATCGATTTCAGGAAACATAGTGGAGAACGTGCCCCTGTCTACATCAACAGGAATGATTGTAGAAATGGTTGAGAGCTTCAAGTTTTTAGGTGTCCAGATCACTAACAACCTGTCCTGATCCCTCCCATGCCAACACTATAGTTAAGAAAACCCACCAATGCTTCTACTTTCTCAGAAGACTAAGGAAATTTGGCATGTCAGATACGACTCTCACCAACTTTTACAGATACACCATAGAAAGCATTTTTTCTGGTTGTGTCACAGCTTGGTGTTGCTCTGCCCAAGACCACAAGAAACTACAAAAGGTCATGAATGTAGCCCAGTCTATTACGCAAACCAGCCTCCCATCCATTGACTTTGTCTGCACTTCCCGCTGCCTCAGCAAAGCAGCCCGCATAATTAAGGACGCCACACACCCCGGGCATTCTTTCTTCCATCTTCTTCCATCAGGAAAAAGATCTGAGGTCATATATCAACCGACTCAAGAACAGCTTCTTCCCTGCTGCCTTCAGAATTTTGGATGGACCTATCTTGCATTAAATTGATGTTTCTCCACACCTTAGCTGTGACTGTATGTTACATTCTGCACTGCCTCCTTTCCTTCTCAATAAATGGTATGCTTTGACTGTATAGTGCACAAGAAACAATACTTTTCACTGTAGAACATAGAACACTACAGCACAAACAGGCCCTCCGGCCCACAAGTTGCGCTGATCATGTTCATACCTACCAAGCCTATCTATAACTCTCAATCCCAATAAATTCCATGTACTCATCCAGAAGTCTCTTAAAAGACCCCAGCGAGTTCGCCTCTACCATCACCGACAGCAGCCGATTCCACTCACTCACCACCCTCTGAGTGAAAAACTTACCCCTGACATCTCCTGTGTACCTGCTCCTCAGCACCTTAAACCTGTGTCCTCTCGTAGTGACCATTTCAGCCCTGGGAAATAGCCTTCGAGAATCCACCCTATCTATACCTCTCAACATCTTATAAACCTCTATCAGGTCGCCTCTCAACCTTCGTCTCTCCAGGGAGAAGAGACCTAGCTCCCTCAACCTATCTTCATAAGGCATGTCTCCCAATCCAGGCAACATCCTTGTAAATCTCCTCTGCACCGTCTCAATAGCCTCCACATCCTTCTTGTAGTGAGGCGACCAGAACTGCGCACAATACTCCAAGTGGGGTCTGACAAGGGTCTTGTACTAATACATGTGACAATAATAAATCAAATCAAACCAATAGTTTTATAGCCATCATTCAGGTAATGCAGTTGATGTGGTGTACATGGACCTGCAAAAGTCATTTGATAAAATGCCACAAAACACACTTGTGAGCAATGTTGGAGCTCATGGAATAAAAGGGACAACAGCAACACAAAAATAAAGTTGGCTGAGTGACAGGAAACAGAGAGAAGTGATTAACTGTTATTTTCACAGTATCACAGAATTGTTACAGCGCAGAAGGAGCACATTTGGCCCACCTTGTCACCACTAGCTTTCCAAATGAGCAATGTGGGCGAGATGGTGGCACAGTGGTTAGCATGGCTGCCTCACACTGCCAGGACCCCAGTTTGATTTCTGGCTTGGGTCACTGTCTGTGTGGAGTTTGCACATTCCGAGTCTGCATGGGTTTCCTTCGGATGCTCCGGTTTCGTCCCACAGTCCGAAAGATCTGCTGGTTAGGTACATTAACTCGAATAGGCGCCAGAGTGTGGCGATGAGGGGAATTTCACAGTAATTTCATTGCTTGTTAATGTAAGCCTTATTTGTGACTAATAAATAAACTTTAACTTTCAACTTCACCTAGTGCCATTCCCCAGCTTTCTTCCTATAACCCTGCACATTCTTCCTTTTGAGATAATAATTACGTTCCCTCTGGAATGCCTCAGCTGAATCTACCTCCACCATGCTCTCAGGTTCAGATCTTAGCCACTCTGTGTTAAAAGTTTATCCTCAGGTCTGCATTGTCTTTTTTGCCTATTTAACTTAAATCCTAGGAAGGTTCCAGAGACGAGGAACTTCAGTCATATGGGTAGATTGGAGAAGTTAGGAGTGTTTTCCTCAGAGAAGAGTTGGTTGAGAGAAGATATGATGGAGGTACTCAGGATCAAGAGGACTCTGGACAGTGTGCTTAGAACCATGGAAAAGTTACAGCCAGAAGGAGGCCATTCAGCCCATTGTGTTTGTACTGGCCAAAAAGGGAAAAAATAAACTAATTGCTCATTTTACTCCTATTTTTCAGCACTTGCTACATTAGAGCACTTCAGATGCAGATCCAGGCATCTTTTAAATGAGTTGAGTGTTTCAGCCTCAAACATCAATTTAGACAGTGAATTCCAGATGCCCACCACCCTCTGGATGAAAAGAATTTTCCTCAAACCCCCTCTAATCTTTCTACCAATCACCTTAATTCTGTGCCCGCGGCAACTGACCCCTCAGCTAGGGGAGACAACTGTTTCCTGTCTACCCTCTCTGGGTCCTCATAATTTTATACACCACAGTTAGATCCCTCCCCCCAGCCTCCTCTGTTCTAAGAAAAACGACCCTAGCCAATTCAACCTCTCCTCATTGCTGCAATTTTCAGGTACTGGCAACAATCTCTGCATTCTCTCCAGAGTGATCATGACCTCCCTGTAATGTGGTAAACCAGAACCAGATAGGGAAAAATTGTTCTTATCGGTGAAAGGATGGAGAACAAGAGGGCACAAATATAAGGTGATTTGCAAAGGAAGCGATGGTGACATGAGGAAAAGCTTCTTTACACAGCGACTGATATGCACTACCTGGGAATATGGCAGAAACAGATTCGATCATGGCTCTCAGTAGGTAATTGGATCATAATCTGAAGAAAAAAGATTTACAGGGCTATGTGGGGAAAAGACAAGTGAATGGGACTAGGTGAATTGCTCCTGCAAAGATTAGACACTGACACAATGTTCTGAATTTCCTCCTGTGTGTAAAAAATCTATGATCCCGTGATAAATTTACCTTTTAGTGGTGATCTCTTTAAAGGTCCTGTTGGTTAGGTCACATGTCAACTGTGGTTGGAATTCTCCGACCTCGCTGTGGCTGGGATTCTCTGGTTCTGCTGCTGTGGATGGAGATTTGCCTGAGTGCCAAATTCTCTGTTCTAGCTGGCAACAGTGGCAGGGTGAATGAGATCAGAGAATTTCAGCCTGTATGTTTTCCTGAACAGTCAGGATAGACAAATCCTGCAAAGAGGGTCTGTAAGAGGCATTAGATATTTGTTGGTGCAGGTCCTGAAGTTTTCTTTCTTTAAGAATATGGTGGAGGTTCAGTGATGAATTTGCCCACATGGGCTGCCTGTCATATTGGATGCTTTATAGTCCTTTTAATGCCTCTAAAATTGACTTTTTCTTGCTCTTTCTAGGCCCTGAACGCTTTCCATAGTGTCATTAAAAGACAGGCAGATAGCCAAAACTAGAGTTGCCAGATTTTAATTTGTTTGATTATAGGTAGGACCTCAATCAGATAGTACACTCCCTTCACCTTGTGGCTAAGTATGATAAGATCAGTGGATTGCTGAAATAGTAGTTGTTCAAAGTTCTAACTTCATCTGTTGAAGAATGGTACCACACTAATATGTCTAATAGTCTGCAGCTTTAATAGCTGATATTATTCTGCCACCAGGTTTTTATTCATTGAAAATATCTGCACTTCCAGATTTGATCAATAACTTGGCAATTAAGCAAGGATGAACCTTTCTAACTTTCTTAAATACCTGCAGTGCATTTAAAACTTTTCGAAAAGCAATTGTTGTTAAGAAGGCAAACGAGTCATTAATTTGCACATACCATGTTCCACCAGTTAATCTAGTTATGTGGTGTTAGTTGAGGGAGGAATGCTGCCGACATACTAGGAGAACACCTTGCATTATTTGAAAAATACTGTAGGATTTTATCATCCTTCTGAAACGGGTGCCTCGGTTTAATGAAAGATGTGTCTTTGCCTTTTGTGCTGTCTCATTACTGTCCTGAATGCCTGATAGATCAAAGCCTGGCCTTTTCAGGGGAAGGGAAAAAGTAAGGGTTAATAACAACATACAAATAAAATTGTATTGTAAGGACTCAAGGTGCAGCAGAAAGATCATGTGGAAACTAAGTAGGGTTGGAGATACAAGATGCTGCCTTGTCTATTGTAACTCAGGGTTGAGGCCTTCAGCTATAATATGAACATGATGGTTCAACCACTGTATTTCATATATTCGTTCATGTGATGTGAGTGTCACTGGCTAGGTCTGCATTTGTTGCCCATCCCTAACTGCTCTTGTACTAAATGGCTTGCTCATCCATTTCAGAGGGCAGTTAACAGTTAACCACATTGCTGTGGCTCTGGAGCCACATGTAAGCCAGACCAGATAAGTATGGCAGGTCCCTTTCTCTTCAGGACGTTTGTGAACCAGATAGGTTTTTCCAGCGATCGACAATGGTTTCGTGGTCATCAGTAGACTTTTAATTTCAGCCGTCAATTGAATTCAGATTTCACGATCTGCTATAGTGGAATTTGAACCTGGGTCCACAGAGCATTACCCTGGGTCTCTGGATTACTCACCCAGTGACAATACCACTACATTATTGCCTGTACGAGATGTATTCTGTTTTATGGACCTGTTGTATTTGTGTGTATGTATGTGTATCAGGAGTACACATGAACATGTTGGCACACTTGGAAATAAGAAGAATTAATAATCTTGATGGAGCTCTAAATCACTTCCTGAAAACACTTTGTGTTATTGAAGGTGAGTTGCAAACCGGCTCGGATGTTTCTCTGGGTATATTTATAGTGTGCAGGGCTCAGATTAAAGGATTAAACTTGCCATCAGGTTACAGTGTCAGGGATGACCTCCCTGATAAACATGAGATGACAGGATGCTATCACATGCCTCAGATTAAAATAAGATCTTGAGTAGCTTAAAGTCAGAGGAGGAAAGGTCAGCAGTGTTTGTAGGTTGTGAAGGCGTACTTTCCGATTGTGTATCCCTGTCAGACTTGGAACCTTCATAGGCTGCTACACAGAATTTGAGCAGAGGGAATCTGTGAAGGACATAGAAACATAGAAAATAGATTCAATTTGAGCATGCACCACCATTCAATATGATCACGGGTGATCATGCACTTCCAATATCCCACTTTGTCTCCATGCCCCTTGATCCCTTTAGCCACAAGGGCCACATACAGCTCCCTCTTGAACATATTTAATGAACTGGCCCTTTCTGTGGTAGAGAAGTCCATAGGCTCACAACTCTCTGAATGAAGAAGTTCTTCCTCATTTCAGTCCTGAATTGCTTATCCCTTATTATTAGATTGTGACCCCTAGTTTTGTACTTTCTCAACATTGGAAACATCCTTCCCACATCTAGCCTATCCAGTCCCATCAGGATTTTATGTTTCTATGAGACCCCCTCTCATTCTTCTAAATTCCAGTGAGTACAAGCCGACAATCCAACCTCTCCTCATATGTCAGTTGTAGGTTAATACTCATCTTCATCTCGGTACATGGTAAATAAAACATAGAAACTATACTTTGTATGGCTGGTTGGCATCACAATGCTTATCAATCTCATTTTTAATTACTGTATTTGCTGTACAGAACAACGATTGCATTTATTGTGCTCCTCGTAGAAGGACAGCTCAGAGCTCTTTACAAGTGGGGGAGGAAAGACAGTGCTTGGCAGATTAGAGGCGGTCAACTCTGATTTAGATTTTCAATAGCTTTTGAAATGTCTTGAGAAAGATCCTAATGATGACCATGAAACCGTTGTTGATTGTCAAAAAAACCCATCTGGTTCACTAATGTCCTTTAGGAAAGGAAATCTGCCATCCTTATCTGGTCTGGCTTACATGTGACTCCAAAGCCACAGCAATATGGTTGATCCTCAATTGCCCTCTGAACAAGAGCAAGTAGGGATGGGCAATAAATGCTGGCCAGCCACACCCATGTCGCAAGAATGAATAAAAAGAGGAACTGTCTAATGTTTGATTAATGCCCTGATAACGGAGCAGGGGATACATTGGGACATCATTTAATTCATTCTTGTGAGCAACAGGTAAAGATGCTGTTAACACATATATCTGTACACCATAGAGAAATAGCTTAAAGTCAGGTAGACTGGATATAGCCAGGCACATTGATAGCCCACATTATGGAAACAACTGTGAGTTTAGTCACAAACATAGGGCATAAGATTCGCTGCTGCTAACAGAGCAATAGTTAGGGATAATAAAAAGACTGCCTGTGGTGTAGAAATAACACCAGAGGTGTGGTGTGCAGTGAAGAATACACCACATCTTGAAGGAATGTACGAGGTCCAAGTTACAAAAAGCAAATGGTCTGCAAGATGTGTTGTTTCTACAACTAAGCATAAAAGGGGGAAAAAGGTCACTGAGATAGTCGGGACAGCAGTGATTAAGTTGGCAAAGGATTGATTACCGCCAATCTGAACTGGACATATAACAGTGTTGGATAAGATGGATGAGTTTGCTAATGCACTCTTGTGATAACAGGAGACATTGTTAGATGGGGAGTAGAGGGGATGGAAACTTGGGGCACCTCAAGCCAATAGGGGAATGACAACACATAGATGGGACAGGGACCACCAATTAGGGGAGAACAATACATTGCAAAGCCATTACAATGCTTGTAAAAAAAGTATAAAAATGTGCTGCAAATCGATGTAAGGTGTGCCTATTTTACTGGACATCCGGTCTTGCAAGAACGTTAAACAAAATATCTTGCTCCTTCAGAACTTGACTAAATTGTTTGACTGTGAGCTGCGTTTCTCACAATTGGGGGCTCGTCCAGGATCCTAACATCCCTGGTAGGGAGGTTGCCGGTGACGACTGGGAAGACGCGTCCCGTTCCACATTGAACGGTCCCAGGTGCTCATCGGTGGGCCTCTCTGCCACTGACTGTTGAGAATCCTAGGAAAGTTGTTCTGAACGAGTAACGGGGAAACGATAGGCACCGTCGTGTGGTCGGGCAACGCTGTGCACGGACCAAGGTAAGAAAATTGACTTTTAAGTATTGCCTTGGCGACCGGGTCGTGGTAGGTAAACCATGGGAAATGGGGGTAGTTGGAAGAAGTCCCCCAGGAAAGGTGCCGGGATTGGGGCCCCAGGGAACATCCTTCCAGAAAGTCCGTTGGGAAGGATGTTGGGATTCTAGTACTCGTACTAGGGATAAAAACAAGACAACAATGATAAAATATTGTTGTTTTGTTTGGGTGAAGGAACCAATCAGAAGTCCGTCTGTCTTCAGACCAAAGTACGGTTCGGATGAGGATTGGGTTTGTCAGATTCTTAATATACATGTGAGACAGAAGCAGCCGGCGTCCCAGAAAGAAATTGACTATGCAAGTTGCTGGATAATGTTAATTTAGGGGTTGTGGGGGAGGTCCAACAACACCTAGTATGTGATGAGGGAGCGGAGGAAAGTAGAATAAGGGAGGTGCCCCTAGAGGCACTGGAGTTTGTGGATGGGTCACGAAGTATATAGATGGATCAGCATGAATGGGATGGACCTACAATTGGTCTGAGCAGAAAGAGTAGAGAGAAGTATGTCAGTGGAACTGGGAACCCTGACATAGGCTTTTACTGAGGTGCGGGGAGAACGCTAATAGCGGTTATGTAATTGGAAATGTGCATGACTATATGACTGTTTGAGAGAGAAAGGGATTTGTCATGACATGAGGCACCCGAATCAAACATGGTCAAATTTATTAGAGGCCAGTGAGCTCCCATCAGTAAAGGGTTAAAAAGAGACAAGCAGGCTGACTCTGTATGGTACAGAGAGAGAGAGAGAGAGGGTGTAACTGTGTAATTGAGACCCTCATGTGATGTAATAGGTATAGCCAATCAAAGTGAATTGCTTTAAGTTTAATAAATTATGTAGGGATTGGACAGAGATTTGAATTCTGCCAAGTGGGAAAGGTGGCATTATATTGCATCTTAAAGTTGTAAGGAGAGTTAACCATTTAGGCACACAGTAGATTTGATTTTGTACTTGCCTGTGTTGGTTACAAAGGCAGAGCTGTAGAAATAATTAAACATGTAGATTGCACATTAGAATGCTTTCAGTATTTCTTCGTGCATCTGTGCTCCAAGTGATGTTTTGTTTTATTGTACCAGAATTGTAAGAATGTACAAGGGTCTTGATTTAGTGAGGATATTTAAAGGTGATAAAAATAAATCTTATTTTGGATTTTCTGAATCAGGCTTTTGTTAAATAAGCTGCTGTACTTTGACTCACAATTAGTCTCAGAGGTATCTTTACCTACAAGAATTGGTGCCAAAACCTGGGATCTGTTTACGGGTCCGGTTGAATGGCCACAACCGGAGCTCCGGAATAGATTACCGAATTTAAGGGAGTGAATCAAAGTACAGTAGGTGCTTATCTGTGATGAAAGAGTGTGAAAGTGTGTGAGAGGTCTGAGCTGAGCATGTACAGACAAGGAGGCGTCTGTCTTTACACCCAGCCTTAGACCAGTTGTTAAGAGGGGTAGCCTTCTACGCGAAGCTCAGGAGTATGAAGTGGGTGTAAAGGCTAGAGAAGGATGCCTGGGATGTGATGTTCAGACGTGAGTAAGAAAGAATCTGTCTGAGAGATCGCCGGAGTAGAAGGGAAAGCCGGCTTGATAGTGTGAGCTTAGGGGTGTAAGCCCACGAATGTAAGCGGTGGTACGGAGGGCACTAATCACCCCTGATAGGTATCACCGGCCTGTGATAAGAGCGACCTAGGGGTGGGATCCATTTCACCCGCTAGATCAACAATGGAAATGATTGGAAAAAAAAGGACAGAACAAAGATAATTGGAATTTTCTTAGTTTGAATTAATTAAACAGGTTTAAACCGGATTAATTGAACACATCTCAGTCTTAGGTAAAAAAAATGGGCTGACGACAAGGAGAAAATTAAAATGTCAGAATCACAGATTAGAGAGTTAGAAAAGAGAAATCAAACAAAGAAAATAGCAGTATTGTTAATACATCAGTTAGCTGGACTAATTGAACAAGTAGTCACTTCCACTAAGAAGTGGAGTGGGGATAAAAAAGATTAAGGAATTAGAATTCAGAGTAAGGGAACTGGAGAAACAAAACCAAGTGTTGGAAGACTACTGCAGGGGGACATTACCTCCCTACCCTGGCAGTATGACCATGAAACTTACAGCGCCTGGGGGCGACTTTAATACTGAGGAGAAGGTCTGTAACCTTGCTCCGGTAACGAGGGGAGGAACAGTGAATAATCCATTGACCAATTTAAATACTTCACACCAGGGAAAGACATCAGATCCTAGTGTCACTGGGAAAACTCCAGCCCTGGAGTTCAAATGCCAAATTTTGGTATTATCATTGTCCCACAAAGTATTTATAGTATTAGATATAGCTAACGAGTTCTCGTCCATCCCCTTGAACTTGAACTCACAGGATAAGTTTTTCTTTATAGTAGACGATAAGCACAGGTGTTATATTTGGGACATTTAATATCCGAAGGGATCAAGGAGAGGCCTGTGGACAGGCTAGCCGATGAAATAGCAAAAGAGGCAGCCCTAAACCCACAACCAATCAGGATGCAGGCCTTTATTTCCCTAATGCCCCGTGGATTGAATCCAATCTTTACAGAAAAGGAAAAAGAGGAGCTGACTGAGATGGGAGCTAGGGAAACTGAGGAAGGAAAATGGGTACTGCTGGATGGAAGAGAAATGGTAAATAAACAAGTAATGGGGGAAATCATGGCCCACTTACATCAGGGGAGTACTCGAACAAATAGCGCCTAGATATGGTTTGGTAGAGAATGTAGATTCTGATCAGGGAAGACATTTTACATCAAAAGTGCTGCAAGGGATAATGAAAGGATTAGGAATATCATGGGATTTTCACACACCCTGGCATCCACCCTCCTCTGGACGGGTGGAACAAATGAACCAGACCCTTAAAAAGCATTTATCTAAGCTGATAATAGAAACAAAACTCCCTTGGACTAAGTGCTTACCAATAGCACTTTTGCATATTCGTACAGCTCCTCGAAAGGATTTGGGTTTATCCTCCTATGAAATGCTGTTTGGACTGCCTTATATGGGGGCAGTCGGGGAGTTACCGGTTCCTGAAATGAATGATCAATTTGTAAAGAAATATATACTGGGCCTGTCCTCCTTGATATCTTCCCTTAGGAAACAAGGATTATTGTCGCAGACTCCACCCCTCGACTTCACAGTACATACAATCCAACCAGGAGATTGGGTCCTGGTAAAGTCATGGAAAGAAACTAAGCTGCAGCCGGGATGGGAGGAACCATATCAAGCACTCCTAACAACTGAGACAGCAATCAGGACTGCTGAAAAGGGGTGGACACATCACACTAGAATCAAGGGACCGGTAAAACCTCCAGATAATTCCAACACATGGAAGGTCGAACCAACTGAAGAACCTTTAAAGCTGAAATTTAAAAGACTCTAAGTAATCAATTTTTAGTAGCGGCGTGAGCGCAGGGAAGGAACTGTTTTGAATTAAGTTCTCTCCTAAAAGGTAACGGGAAAGGGATAGAATGGAAGGGATAATCTGGATAATGCTCTCCTTCCTCTTGTCCCAGGGAGTCCTTACAAGTATGGGATATAATTCGGATAAATTAGAAGAGGAAAAGGGAAACACTATGAGCTCAGTTATGGTTCTGGATCTCCCTACAACACAGGTGGTAGAGACTGACCTCGACCCAAGGGCAGTAAGAGTGGTAGAAGTAAACAACCTGAAACAAACCCTTGAAATAGAAACTGGGTATGAGGAGACCAATGCCTGGGTAGAATGGGTCAAATACACTGTAAAAAGCTTAAATAAAAGCAATTGCTATGCCTGTGCGTCTGGGAGGCCAGTGGCCCAAATAGTAGCCTTCCCTCTGGGATGGAAACGCGACAGAAGAGGTATGGAGTGCATGTTAGCCCTGTATCAAGAAAAGGAAACATGGGGCAACCCGAACTGCACATCCCTATCCCTGATGTTCCCTCCTGTGGAAGCAAAGAACTTAAAAACTCCCCCTCAGTTTCTCACTACAGTTGTGATTCACACTTCATGTGTAAACCGACAAGGGGCAGAGTTAACTCATAATATGGGGGAGTTAGAATCATGCTCAGAGGTCAGGAGCATTACAGAGAACGGAATGGGAGGAAACTACTCATCATTGAAAATCCCCAGAGCAGATATATGGTGGTATTGTGGAGGAAGGGTACTGAGGCCAACTCTACCCCCCCAGTGGAAGGGTACATGTGCAATTGTCCAATTGGCTATACCATTTACCCTGGCATTTGAAGGATCCAAAAGGATCAGGAAAAACAAGAGATCAGTAATAGGAACTTCTTTTGATGAAAAGATATATCTAGATCCCATAGGAATGCCTCGGGGAGTCCCAGATGAATTTAAAGCCCAGAATCAGATTACAGCTGGGTTTGAGTCCTTGTTTTGGTGGGTGACAATAAATAAGAACGTAAATTGGATAAATTATATTATAACCAACAGAGATTCATTAACTATACCAGGGATGCTGTCAGGGGGTTGGCGGAACAACTAGACGCCACTAGTAGAATGGCGTGGGAAAATAGGATGGCCTTGGATATGATGTTAGCAGAGAAAGGAGGTGTATGTGTAATGTTGGGGGGAAAGTGTTGTACCTTTGTCCCAAATAATACGGCTCCTGATGGCTCTATAACCCAAGCCTTATGAGGACTAACAACCTTAGCAGAGGAAATAGCAGAAAACTCTGGGGTAAACAACGTATTCACTGATTGGTTGGAGTCCTGGTTTGGAAAATGAAAAGGAATGGTGGTGTCAGTACTAACTTCCTTAATAATAATGGCAGGAATATTGATAACCGTGGGATGTTGCATAATCCCCTGTGTGAGGGGACTGGTCCAAAGGCTTATTGAAACAACACTAACAAAGAAAATGTCCACGGTAGATCATAGAGAGAGAATGAATTTATTGGAAATGGGAAATGAACTGGATGATGAAGTAGATAAAATAGTGGAAAAGATGCCCCCGGAATTTGAAATGTGAGGATGGATGTGTTAACAGCAAGTTAAAAAAGAAAAGGGGGGAATTGTGAGCAACAGGTAAAGATGCTGTTAACACATATATCTGTACACCATAGAGAAATAGCTTAAAGTCAGGTAGACTGGATATAGCCAGGCACATTGATAACCCACATTATGGAAACAACTGTGAGTTTAGTCACAAACATAGGGCATAAGATTCGCTGCTGCTAACAGAGCAATAGTTAGGGGATAATAAAAAGACTGCCTGTGGTGTAGAAATAACACCAGAGGTGTGGTGTGCAGTGAAGCATACACCACATCTTGAAGGAATGTACGAGGTCCAAGTTACAAAAAGCAAATGGTCTGCAAGATGTGTTGTTTCTACAACTAAGCATAAAAGGGGGAAAAAGGTCACTGAGATAGTCGGGACAGCAGTGATTAAGTTGGCAAAGGATTGATTACCGCCAATCTGAACTGGACATGTAACAGTGTTGGATAAGATGGATGAGTTTGCTAATGCACTCTTGTGATAACAGGAGACATTGTTAGATGGGGAGTAGAGGGGATGGAAACTTGGGGCACCTCGAGCCAATAGGGGAATGACAACACATAGATGGGACAGGGACCACCAATTAGGGGAGAACAATACATTGCAAAGCCATTACAATGCTTGTAAAAAAAGTATAAAAATGTGCTGCAAATCGATGTAAGGTGTGCCTATTTTATTGGACACCTGGTCTTGCAAGAACGTTAAACAAAATATCTTGCTCCTTCAGAACTTGACTAAATTGTTTGACTGTGAGCTGCGTTTCTCACAATTCTCAGGATGTAGCACTATTGGCAAGTCTACACTTATTTCCCATATCTAGTTGCTGTGAGAAGGTAATGGTAGTCCACCTTCTTGAACCATTCCAGTGTTGCAACTTTTCCTATGACTAAGAGGCATACTAAGTAATTTCATATGGTGGTTAAGTATCAACTACGTTGCCATGAGACCGGAGTTACATATGGGACAGACTGGGTAAAGAGGCAGATTTCTTATCCGAGAAGACGTTAGTGAACCAGCTTAATAGTTATTTTGACTAACATCAGACTTCTATTTTAAAGATTTTAAGTAACTAAATTCAAGTTGTCAAATTATCTTGATGAAATTTGAGCTCCTGTTCTCCAAATTACTAATCCAGTAACATAACATACAGCTGGAAAAGCTTTCTGCCGTAAATTCGAGCCAGACATTCATCCCCTACAGCTTGTTTTGCCTTTAAACTAGATCAGAGCTGATCTGTACCTCAGATTTATCTACTTTTTTGCAAACTTTATCTTACAAAGTTCTATCCAAGTCTGTCTTGGAATTTTGAATGGACCCAACGTTCTCAGCCTTTTAGAGGAAATTTCCAGATTTCCCTTTGTGTGAAAAATGTTTCCTGTTATCCTTAAATGGCTAGCTTATTTACAAAGGTTATGGGTAAGAAATTCAATTGCTCTGTTTCTAGCAGCACTACACAAACTTACCATGCTTCTCCACAGCCAAGCATTGCTCCCTGTGCAGCTGATGTATTCTGGCATACTAACATTCGGGCAGGGCAGATTCAGGCAACACCTGCATTGTTCGGAAATGAAAAAAGACATAAAGGTGGGATCTGCAGTAATGTTTGTTAAAGGGCACCCCGATTGCAAGTAAATAATATTTATGGAATTTTATTTATTGCAAAGTGTCTGTAAAGGTGTGTCTGGAGGTATATATTGGTGCATTTACCAGTGAACACTGTTACATTTTCACTGGGATGGCAGAGACATAGGTGACCTGCAATAGGGCTGCAATTGAGTCATGTCTGCAGAGTGAAATGGAGCAGAGGCTGCAGATTGAGCTTCATCGCCTCTGTCAAGTTGGAGCTGGATTCCTCCACATCCCTTGACAATGACAGGTAGCGGTATGGTAGGCCTGTATCTCAGTGTGCATGCCCAGTTAACACAAACCTGTATGCCATTCTATTGAGGATCTCAGATGAGTGCTTGACAGTAACGTTTGTTTGCTACTTTGCCCTCTTTGAGGTTCAAAACAAACCATCCTTTACTCCTGGCCTGCGTGTAGCTTGGTCCCAGTGACTCACCATGTTCTGACCCTAACTTTGTGCTAACTTGGAAGGCAGTCTTGTGTGGAAAGCTTACTTACATTTAAAAGGTGTGGAGATAGTCGCGTTGGACTGGGGTGGGCACAGCAAGAAGTTACATTTAAAAGATTCACTATCGATATAGGTATACAAAGGTAGCCTGGAGGATAAGTTCATTGAGCATATCTGGGATGATTTCTTAGAACAATACCAACCAGGGAGCAGATTATTTTAGACTTGATAATGTTTAATGAAAAAAGATTAGTTAATGACCTTAAAAGTTCATTAAAGCAAGAGTCATAATAATATGATAAAATTTCACGTTCAGTTTGATGGTAAGAAATTGGAGCTGAGATGAGTGTCATAAACTTAAGTAAAGGCAATTATAAGGGTATGAAGACATAAATGGCTAAAGAAGAATGAGAAAATAGGTTGGAAGGTGGAGAAGCAGTGGCAGACATTTAAGGAGAAATTTTATAACACTCAACAAAATATATTCCATTGAGAAAGAACAACACTATGTGAAGGATGTCTTCTTGTACCGTTTATGCTTTTCTTCACAAAGGAAGACATGAGTAATGTACTGGAAGTTCAAATTTTAGTGAGGAGCTGGAGGAAATCAGTATTAATAATGAAATGGTTTTGGGGAAATTAATGGGATATAAATCTTCAGGTCCTGATAATCTGCATCCCAGAGTATTTAAGGAATTGGCCCTAGAAATCGTCCATCCATTGGTATTCATTTTCCAAAATTCTTTGGACTTTGGAATAGTTCCTACAGATTGAAGGGTAGCTAATGTGAGCCCTCTATTCAAAAAAGGAAGCAGAAGGAAAATAGGGAAGCATAGAACTATAGAAGATGTGCTGGCCTTGGAAAGGATCCAGAGGAGGTTCACAAGAATGATCCCTGGAATGAAGAGTTTATTGTATGAGGAACGGTTGAGGATTCTGGGTTTGTACTTGTTGAGGTTTAGAAGGATCAGGGGGGATCTTAGAACATAGAAAACTACAACACAAACAGGCCCTTTGGCCCACAAGTTGTGCTGATCATATCCCCACCTACTAGGCCTATCTATAACCCTCAATCCCATTAAATCCCATATACTCATCCAAAAGTCTCTTAAAAGACCCCAATGAGTTCGCCTCCGCCACCACCGATGGCAGCCGATTCCACTCACCCACCACTATCTGAGTGAAAAACTTACCCCTGACGTTTCCTCTGTACCTACTCCCCAGCGCCTTAAACCTGTGTCCTTTCGTAGCGACCATTTCAGCCCTGGGAAATAGCCTCTGAGAATCCGCCCGATCTACACCTCTCAACATCTTATAAACCTCTATCAGGCCACCTCTCATCCTTCGTCTCTCCAGGGAGAAAAGACCTAGCTCCCTCAACCTATCTTCATAAAGTATGTCACCCAATCCAGGCAACGTCCTTGTAACTCTCCTCTGCACCCTTTCAATAGCTTCCACATCTTTCTTGTAATGAGGTGACCAGAACTGTGCACAGTACTCCAAGTGGGGCCTGACAAGGGTCTTGCAAAGCTGCAGCATTATCTCCCGACTCCTAAACTCAATCCCGCGATTAATGAAGGCTAGTACACCATACGCCTTCTTGACCACATCCTCCACCTGCGAGGCCGATTTAAGAGTCCTATGGACCCGGCCCCCAAGGTCCTCCTGATCCTCTACACTGCTAAGAGTCTAACCCTTGATATTATACTCCTTCATCCCATCAGACCTGCCAAAATGGACCACTACAAATTTATCTGGGTTGAAGTCCATCTGCCACTTCTCTGCCCAGTCTCGCATCCTATCTATGTCTCGCTGCAACTTCTGACATCCCTCCAGGCTATCCACAACACCACCAACCTTCGTGTCGTTGGCAAACTTACCAACCCATCCCTCCACTTCCTCATCCAGGTCATTTATGAAAATTACAAACAGCAAGGGTCCCAGAACACATCTCTGGGGCACTCCACTGGTGACCAACCTCCATGCAGAAAAAGACCCATCCACAACCACTCTGTGCCTTCTGCAGGCAAGCCAGTTCTGGATCCACAAGGCAACAGCCCCTTGGATCCCATGCCCTCTCACTTTCTCAAGAAGTCTTGCATGGGGGACCCTATTGAACGCCTTGCTGAAGTCCATATAAACCACATCCACCACTCGTCCTTCGTCAATGTGTTTAGTCACATTTTCAAAGAACTGAACCAGGCTTGTAAAGCACGACCTGCCCTTGACAAAGCCGTGCTGACTACTTTTGATCGTGCTAAATCCTTTCCATCAACTTACCAACCACTGAGGTTAGACTCACTGGTCGGTAATTTCTTGGGCTATCCCTGTTTCCTTTCTTGAATATAGGAACCCAATCTTATTGAAACTTACAGGATACTGTGAGGCCTAGATAGAGTGGATGTGGAGAGGATGTTTCCACTTGTAGGAAAAACGAGAACCAGAGGGCACAACCTCAGGCTAAAGGGATGATCCTTTAAAACAGAGATGAGGAGGAATTTCTTCTGCCAGAGAGTAGTGAATCTGTGGAACTTTTTACTGCAGAAGGCTGTGGAAGCCAGGTCATTGAGTGTCTTTAAGACAGAAATAGATAGGTTCCTGATTAATAAGGAGGCCAATGGTGATGGGGAAAAGGCAGGAGAATGGGGATAAGAAAAATATCAGCCACGATTGAATGGTGGAGCAGACTCAATGGGCTTAGTGGCTTAATCTGCTCCTATGTTTTATGGTCTTATAGACCAGTGAGCCTAATGTCAGTACTGTGGAAGTTGCTAGACTGCATTATCAAGGATTCACAGCTCAGCATTTAGAAAGCTGTGGTATAATCAGACAAGGTCAACATGGAATTACAAAGGAGAAATCATGCTTGATAAATCTACTGGACTTCTTTGAGGATGTAACTAGTAGATTCGGTGGATGTCGTGTATTTAGAATTTCAGAAGGCTTTTGACAAGGTCTCACATAGAAGATTATTATGTAAAGTTAAAGCACATGGGATTGAGGGTAGTGTCCTGACAAGAAGCAAAGAATTTGAATAAATGGATCTTCTTCTGACTAGCAGGTAGTGACTAATGGGATGCTGCAAGAATCTGTGCTAGGACCTTAACTGCTCACATTATATATTAATCATTTGGATGAGGAAACTAAATGTATTATCTCCAAATTTTGCAGGTAATACAAAGTTTGGTGGGAGGATGACCTGTAGGAAGGATGCAGAGATATTTAAGTGTGATTTAGACAGGCTGATGAGTGGGCATATGTGTGAATAAATGTGAGGTTATCCACTTCAATGGCAAAAATAGGAAGGTAGCTTATTATTAGAATGTGTGTAAATTGAGAGAGGTGGATACTTAGTGAGATCTTAGTGTTCTTGTGCATTAGTCGCTGAAAGTAAGTGTGCAGGTACAGCCGGCAGTAAAAATGACAAATGTATGTTGGCCTTCATAGTGAGAGCATTTGAATATAGGAATGGGGTGTTTTTCTGCATTTGTACAGGGCGTTGGTGAGGCCATACCACACCTGGAGTATTGTGTGCAGTTTTGGTGTCCCTATCTGAGGAAGGATGTCCTTGCTATAGAGGGGGTACAACAAAAGTTTACCAGGCTGATTCCTGGGATGGGACATATATGAGACATATAAGATGATGAATGGGATGGATAGGATAGAGGTGGAGAGGCTCTTCCCACTCAGAAAGGACAGTAGGACTAGAGGGCACAGCCTCAAGATAAAGGGAGGGCAGTTTAGAACGGAGTTGAGGAGGAACTTCTTCACTTAAAGGGTGGTGAATCTCTGGAATTCTCTGCCTGTTGAAGTGGTGGAGGCTGCCTCGCTAAGTATATTTAAGACGCGGGTTGATAGGTTTTTGATAGGCAAGGGGATTAAGGGTTATGGGGAGAGGGCGGGAATGTGGAACTGAGACACGACAGATCAGCCATGATCTTATTGAATGGCGGGGCAGGCTCGAGGGGCTAAATGGCCTACTCCTGCTGCTATTTCTTATGTTCTTATGGCAGGATTGTCATATGAAGAGTGACTAAATCAGTTAGGATTAAATTCATTGGAGTTTAGAAGAGTGAGAGGACACCTCATAGAAATTTATAAAATTCTAACAGGGTTAGACAGTAGGTTCAGAAAGAATTTCCACCAAAGAATGGTGGAGGAGTCCAGAATCAGGGGTCTTAGTTTGAGGATAAGGGGTAAACCTTTTAGGATTGAGGTGAGGAGAAATTTCTTCACCCAGAGGATGGTGAATGTGTGGAATTCACTACCACAGAAAGTAACTGAGGACAAAACATTGTGTGATTTAAAGAAGAAATTAGATATTGCTCTTGGGGCTAAAAGGTTCAAGGAGTTTGGAGGGAAGACAGAATCAGGATATTGAATTTGATGATCAGCAATGATCATAATGAATGGTAGAGCAGGCTTGAAGGGTTGAATGGCCTACTCCTGCTTCTATTTTTGATGTATGTTTTAATGTTGCATCCATGGCTAAAGAAAGAAGCTAAGGATGGCCTCAAATTGAAAGTAAAGATATACAAAGTTGCAAAGATCAGGCCAGAAGATTGAGAAGATTTTAGAAACCAGAAAAGGATGACTAAAATGTAGAGAGAAAATAGTATATGAGAGGAAAGTAGCAAAAATATAAAAAACAGACAGTAAAAGCTTCTACAATTATAGCAGAAGTGGGTAGCTAAAGTAAGCATTTGTCCCTTAGCAGATGAGACAGGACTTGATGGGAAACAAGGAGATTGCAGAGACTTTGACCAGGTATTTTGTATCTGTCTTTCAAGTGAGGACATGAAATGCATCCCAAGAATAGTAGAAAATCACAAAAAAAAGAGGGAAGACCTTTAAAAAAATCACAGTAAAACTTTAAAAAAATGCTGGAAAATTAATGGGACGAAGGACTAACAAGCCACCTGCTTTCCACCCACCCCCACCCCACACACACACACACACACACACACACCACCCTCCCAACCTGATGACCAGCATCCTAAGGTCTTAAAGGAAGTGGCTGCAGTGATAGTGCATGTGTTGGCTGTAATATTCCAAAACTCCTGAAATTGGAGAGAGATCCATTGGATTAGAAAACCACAAATGTAACGCTTCTGATCAAAAAAGGGAGGTAGGAAGAAGGAAACAATAGGCCAGTTATCCTAGCAAACTGTCACTGGGAAAATGATTATTAAGGAATTATTGACCAGACCTTAAAGAAACATAATACAATCAAGTGGAGTCAACAGCGCTTTATGAAAGAGAAATCGTATTTGACAAATCTATTACATTTTTTGAGGATATAACAAGTAGAGTAGATAAAAGGGAAGCAATAGATGTTGCATATTTGGATTTCTAGAAGACATACAGTTTGCTGCCACATAAAATGTTACTGTATAAGATAAGAGCTCATGGTGTTGGGACTATTGTATTAACATGGATAGAGGATTGACTAACAGGAAGCAAAGTTGGAATAAATAGGTCATTTTCAGGTTGGCAAACTGTAAGTAGGGGAATGCCACAGAGATCAATTCTTGGGCTCCAATTATTTATGATCTATATTAATGACTTACATGAGGTGACTGTATTATAGCCAAATTAGCTGACAACACAAAGATAGCTCGGAAAGCAAGCTCGCCCCAAACTGAAAAATCCTGCCCAATGCCAATAGCCATGTATCCCCCCGCCGCCCCAATCCACTACGATTCGTGTGATGGGCAGGACAGGAACATTCCTCCCAAAGGGATATAGATAGGTTAAGTAAGTGGGTAAAATTTGGCAAATGGATTATAGTATGGGAAAATGTGAGTTTGTGCACTTTGGCAGGAGAAATAGAAGAGTAGAATATAATTTAAATGGAGAGGGATTGCAGAATGCTGAAGTTCAGAGGGATCTATCTTGCTTTCTACATCAATCATGAAAAATAGTATTAGATACAACAAGTAATTAGGAAGACAGATAGAAATCTGGCCGTTATTACATGGGAGATGGAATATAAAAGTAAGGAAGTTTTGTTAGAACTGTGGACATTGGTGCGACCATACCTATAGTACTGCATACCAATTTGGTCTCCTAACTTAAGGAAATATGTACTTACATTTTAAACCGAGAAGGTTCACTAGGCTGATGAAGTTGTCTTCTAATGAAAAGTTGAACCTACGCCCATTGTAGCGCAAAAGAATGAGGGGTGATGTTATTGAAATATAAAAAAGAGATATATTTGCACTTGAAGCAATTCAGAGAATGCTCACTTGTCTCACTCCTGGGATACAAAAAGAACAAAGAACAAGATCCGGCACAGGAACAGCTCCTTCAGCCTTCCAAGCCTGTGCTGATCATGATGCCCTAACTAAACTAAAAAAATCCTTCTGCCCTTATTCAGTCAGTATCCCTCTATTCCCTCTCTATTTATGTACCCATCCAGATGCCTCTTAAATGTTGCTAATGTCGCTGCTTCCATCACTGCCTCTGGCAGTGCGTTCCAGGCACCCACCGCTCACTGCATGAAAAACTTTCCCCCACATCTCCCTTAAACTTTCCCCCTCTCACCTTGAACCTGTGCCCCCTTGTAATTGACACTTCCACCCTTGGAAAAGCCTCTGACTATCCATCCTGTCGATGCCTCTCATAATTTTGTAGACCTCTATCAGGTCTACCTCTCAGCCTTCATCTGAACGCAATCCTAGTTTATTCAAACTTTCCTCATAGTCAACACCCTCAAGACCAGGCAATATCTTGTCGAACCTTCTTTGCACTCTCTCCAAAGTTTTCATATCCTTTTAGTAGTGTGGTGACTCAGAACCACACGCAATACTCCAAATGCAGCCTAACCAAACTTTTATATAGCTGCAACATGATTTCCTAAGTCTTGTACTCAGTGCCTTGGCTGATGAAGGCAAGTATGCCATATGCCTTTTTAATCACCTTAGCCATGTGTGTTGCTACTTTAGGGAATTGTGGACTTGCACACCCAGATCCTTCTGAATGTTAATGTTCCTCAGGGTTCTGTCATTTACAGTATAGGGGCTTATCTTATGAAGAAATATTGGAGTTTAGAAGAATGAGAGGTGATCTTATTGAAACATATATGATCCTGAAGGGATTTGATAGATATCTATTGAGAGGACGTTTGCACTCGTGGGAGAATTTAGAACCGGGGTAAATTTTAAGAATAAGAGGCCTACCATTTAAGACAGAGATTAGGAGAATTTTTTTCTCTCAAGAGTTGTTATGTGGAATTCCATTCCCCAGAAAGAAGTGCAGGCTGAGTTATTGTCTTTAATTCAAGGCAGAATTAGATGAAATTTTGACTGACAAGACTCAAGGGTCATGGGAGACAGATGGCAAAGTGAAGTTGAGACCGCAACTAGATCAGCCATAAAGTACTGAATGGCAAAGTCAGCTCAAAGGGCTGTGTCTATGTTTCAAAAATAAACATATAAGGTACTTCACATGGTGGATACTGAAGAGCTTGTCAGGGTGGATGTTGAGAGATGTTTATCCCACATGAGAACTGAGAACTAGTGGGTACAATTTCAAAATAAGGTACAAGATGGTATATGAGGAGGACTTTCTTCTCTGAGAGTTTGTTTGCATGGGTTTCCTCTGGGTGCTCCGGTTTCCTCCCACATTCTGAAAGATGTGCTGGTTCGGTGCATTGACCTGAACAGGCGCTGGACTGTGGCGACTAGGGGAATTTTGCAATAAACTAATTGCTGTTTTAATGTAAGCCTTACTTGTGATTAATAAATAAACTTTAACTTTAACTTTTAATCTTTGGAATTCATTTCCTCTGAAAGGATGGGTCACTGAATATACTCAAGTGGAGTTTTTTGATCTGTGAAAGAGTAAATGGTTATGGGGACCAGAAAACAAGGGTTACTATCAGATCAGCCATGAATTCCATTGACTGGCAGAGAAGACTCAAGGGATTGAATGTCTTACACCAGATCACAGGATCTATCTATCTCCATAGGCTCAGCCTGAGCAGTACATACTGCTTGTGGATTTGGGGGTATGGTAAAAAAACTTGCAAATTTACTGGAGTCTTTGGATGCAGAGTTCCTGCTCAGTTAGCCCCTACTGAATCCTCTCAAAGTGATACAGAAAGTTTGTATAAAACAGGTAATGTGCAGGAACATTCTTGCCATGGCCAGGGTCAAATTATTGTATCACAGTTTTTTGCCTTATCACTGAGTAAACAAAGTTTCCAAAGGTTACATGTCTCCTTATCATTGGAATGACACACAGATCAGCTCAGTGTTTATCTGATACGGCAGACGTCAGGCCTCCCTGGCTTTGTTTGCATAAGATAAGCAAATGTCACAAATAAACATTGCCACTATAAGACTGAAGTCATTGTCACAAAGTCCATGTTTTTACTGTCTATCTTGAGGAAATTACAAAGCACTCACATTTTCCTTATGGGCAGCATGGTGGCACAGTGGTTAGCACTACTGCCTCACGAGCCAGGATCCAGGTTCAATTCCAGCCTTCGGCGACTGTCTGTGTGGAGTCTGCATGTTCTCCCTGTGTCTGTGTGGGTTTCCTCCAGGTGCTCAGGTTTCTTCCCATATTCCAGAGATATGCGGGTTAGGTTGATTGGCTGTGCTAAATTGACCCTCAGTGTCAGGGGGATTAGCAGGGTAAATGTGAGAGGTTATGGGGATAGAGCCTGGGTGGGATTTTTGTCAGTGGAGACTTGATGGGCCGAATGGCCTCATTCTGCACTGTAAGGATTCTGTGATTCTATGAGTGATGTTGACATATCTTGCATAACCTCAAGATGTTGACCAAAAATTAAAAAAAAATTAAAATAGAGGTATAATATGATTAAGAAAAGTCAGCATGGCTTTGTCAAAGGCAAATCATGCCTTACGAGCCTGATTGAATTTTTTGACTAAACACATTGATGAAGGAAGAGCAGTAGATATGGTTTATATGGACTTCAGCAAGGCATTTGATAAGGTACCCCATGCAAGGCTTATTGAGAAAGTGAGGGGGTATGGGATCCAAGGGGACATTGCTTTGTGGATTCAGTACTGGCTTGCCCGCAGAAGGCAAAGACTGGTTATAGGTGGGTCATGTTCTGCATGGAAGTCGGCCTCCAGTGGAGTGCCCCAGGGATCTGTTCTGGGACCCTTACTCTTTGTGATTTTTATAAATTACCTGGATGAGGAAGTGGAGGGATGAGTTGATAAGTTTGCTGATGACTCAAAGGTTGGAGGTGTTGTGGATAGTGTGGAGGGATGTCAGAAGTTGCAGCGAGACATTGATAGGATGCAAGACTGGGCGGAGAAGTGGCAGATGGAGTTCAACCCAGATAAATGTGGTGGTTCATTTTGGCAGGTCAAATAGGATGGCAGAATATAATATTAATGGTAGGATTCTTGGCAGTGTGGAAGATCAGAAGGATCTTGGGGTCCGAGTTCATAGGACGCTCAAAGCAGCTGCGCAGGTAGAGGCTGCGGTTAAGAAGGCGTATGGTATACTGACCTTCATCAATCGAGGAATTGAGTTTAGGAGTCGACAAATAATGTTGCAGCTATATAGGACCCTGGTCAGACCCCACTTGGAGTACTATGTTCAGTTCTGGTCGCCTCATTACAAAAATATTAAATCGAGACCAAACCTGCCCTCTCATGGACATGAGAAGACTTTGGCGGATAGGATCGAGGAAAATCCTAAAGCTTTCTATAGGTATGTCAAGAATAAAAGATTGGTTAGGGCAAGATTAGGGCCAGTCAGAGACAGCAGTGGGAAGTTGTGCCTGAAGAGATAAGAGAGGCACTGAATGAGTATTTTTCGTCAGTATTCACGCAGGAAAAAGTCAGTGTAGTCAAGGAGAATACTGCGATACCAGGTAGTAGACTAGACGGGATTGAGGTACATAAGGAGGAGGTGTTGGCAATTCTTGAGAGTATGAAAATAGATAAGTCCCCTGGGCCGGATGGGATTTACCCTAGGATTCTCTGGGAGGCTAGGGAGGAGATTGCAGAGCCTTTGGCTATGATCTTCATGTCGTCATTGGCTTCAGGTATAGTGCCGGAAGACTGGAGGATAACAAATGTTGTCCCCTTGTTCAAGAAGGGGAGTAGAGACCATCCTGGGAATTATAGACCAGTGAGCCTTACTTCTGTTGTGGGCAAAATTTTGGAAAGGATTATAAGGGATAGGATTTATAATCATCTAGAGGGAAATAAATTGACTAGGAATAGTCAACATGGTTTTGTGAAGGGTAGGTCGTGCCTCACAAACCTTATCGCGTTTTTTGAAAAGGTGACCAAAGAGGTGGATAAGGGTAAGGCAGTTGACGTGGTGTATATGGATTTTAGTAAAGCGTTTGATAAGGTTCCCCATGGTAAGCTATTGCAGAAAATGCAGATGCATGGGATTGAGGGTGATTTAGCAGCTTGGATCAGGAATTGACTAGCTGATAGAAGACAGAGGGTGGTGGTTGATAGGAAATATTCAACCTGGAGTTCAGTTACAAGTGGTGTACCTCAAGGATCTGTTTTGGGGCCACTGCTGTTTGTCATTTTTATAAATGACCTGGATGAGGGTGTAGAAGGTGTAGATTAGTAAATTTGCTGATGACACCAGAGTTGGAGGAGTTGTAGACAGTGAGGATGGATGTTACAGTTTGCAGAGGGACATAGATAAGCTGCAGAGTTGGGCCGAGAGGTGGCAGATGGAGTTTAATATGGAGAAGTGTGAGGTGATTCACTTTGGTAAGAGTAACAGGAATACAGAATGTAGGGCTAATGGAAGGACTCTTAGTAGTGTTGACGAGCAGAGAGATCTCGGGGTACATGTGCATAGCTCCCTGAAAGTTGGCACGCAGGTCGATAAGGTTGTTAAGAAGGCGTACGGTGTGTTAGCTTTTATTGGTAGAGGATTGAATTTTGGAGCCTTGAGGTCATGTTGCAACTGTACAAAACTCTGGTGCGGCTGCACTTAGAGTATTGCATACAGTTCTGGTCACCACATTATAAGAAAGATGTGGAGGCATTAGAAAGGGTGCGGAGGAGGTTTACCAGGATGTTGCCTGGTATGGTGGGAAGGTCTTATGAGGAAAGGCTGAGGGACTTGAGGTTATTTTCATTGGAGAGAGGAAGGTTATGAGGTGACCTGATTGAGGCATACAAGATGATGAAAGGATTGGATAGGGTGGACAGTGAGAGCCTTTTTCCTCGGATGGTGATGGCTAACACAAGGGGACATAGCTTTAAATTAAGGGGTGGTAATTATAGGACGGATGTCAGAGGTAGGTTCTTTACTCAGAGGGTAGTAAGGTCGTGGAATGCCCTGCCTGCAGCAGTTGTGGACTCGCCAACTTTAAGGGCATTCAAATGGTCATTGGATAGGTATATGGATAACATTGGAATAGTTTAGGTTAGAGGGTCATTAGATTGGTTCCACTGGTCGGCGCAACATCGAGAGCCGAAGGGCCTGTACAGCGCTGTAATGTTCTATGTTCTATGTTCATTACAGGAAGGATGTGGAAGCCATAGAAAGGATGCAGAGGCAATTTACAAGGATGTTGCCTGGATTGGGGAGCGTGCCTTATGAGGATAGGTTGATGGAACTCGGCCTTTTCTCCTTGGAGAGACAAAGGATGAGGGGTGACCTGACAGAGGTGTATAAGATGTTGAGAAGTATTGATTGAGTGGATAGTCAGAGGCTTTTTCCCAGGGCTGAAATGGTTGCCACAAGACGACACAGGTTTAAGGTGCTGGGGAGTAGGTACAGAGGAGATGTCACGGGTAAGTTTTTCTCTCAGAGAGTGGTGAGTGCATGGAACAGGCTGCCGGCAGTGGTGGTGGAGGCGGATTCGATAGGGTCTTTTAAGAGACTTTTAGATAAATACATGGAATTTAGTAAGATAGAGGATTATAGTAAGCCTAGTAATCTCTAAGGTAGGGACATGTTCGGCACAACTTTGTGAGCCGAAAGACCTGTATTGTGCTGTAGTTTTTCTATGTTTCTATGTTCCAAAGTTTTTACAGTCAATATTGGATTTTTATAAAGCATTGTCACTGTATTAATGTAGGAGATACAATTTGCATATAGCATAATCCCACAGATGCAATGAAATACATTGTTAGATTATTGGTTTTAGGTGCTGTATGCAAGTAGAACATAGAACACTACAGCACAACAGGCCCTTCGGCCCACAAGTTGCGCCGATCACTTCTATACCTACTAAGCCATAGACCTATCTATAACCCCCAATCCCATTAGATCCCATATACTCATCCAGAAGTCTTTTAAAAGACCCCAGCGAGTTCGCCTCCACCACCACCGACAGCAGCTGATTCCATTCACTCACCACCCTCTGAGTGAAAAACCTACCCCTAACATCTCCTCTGTAGTTGCTTCCCTGCACCTTAAATCTGTGACCTCTTGTAGTGACCATTTCAGCCCCGGGAAATAGCCTCTGAGAATCCATCCTATCTATTCCTCTCAACATCTTATAAACCTCTATCAGGTCGCCTCTCAACCTTCATCTCTCCAGGGAGAAGAGTCCCAGCTCCCTCAACCTATCTTCATTAGGCATGCCTCCCAATCCAGACAACGTCCTTGTAAATCTCCTCTGCACCCTTTCAATAGCTTCCACGTCCTTCCTATAGTGAGGCGACCAGAACTGCGCACAGTACTCCAAGTGGGGTCTGACAAGGGTCTTATAAAGTTGCAGCATTACCTCCCGACTCCTAAACTCAATCCCTCGATTAATGAAGGCCAGTACACCATACGCCTTCTTGACCACATCCTCCACCTGCGAGGCCGATTTAAGAGTCCTATGGACCCGGACCCCAAGATCCTTCTGCTCTTCAACCCAGCTAAGACTCCTACCCTTGATATTGTACTCCTTCATCCCATTGGTCCTGCCAGAATGGACCACTATACATTTATCTGTGTTGAAGTCCATCTGCCACTTCTCCGCCCAGTCTTGCATCCTATCTATGTCCTGCTACAACTTCTGACATCCCTCTTACAAGACGTTTCTCTTCTTTGAATACTGCCATGGAAATTCAAGGGCCGGGATTCTCCTCTCACTGCCAGCGAGAATGGAGAACTTGGTGCTCAACTAACATTCCACTTATTGCAGTGGAACTGGAAAATCCCAGTCACGGGTGAGGCTGCAAAATTCTGGCCAGAGCTTCAATTTGATGTTGGATCTGAAAGCAGGTTACGGGATGAGATTCTCTGGCTTCCCCTTAGGGTTTTTCCTCGGTAGTGGGAGGTGGTGTGCAATTGGTTGGCAGCAGAATCCTCTGGTCCCACTACTGTCAATGGGAATTTCGATTGAAACCACCCCACACCGCTGGAAAACTCACTGCAGTGGGTGCACCACTGGTGGGATTGGAGAATTCCGGCCAATGTTTAAAAGATCCCATAATCGCAAAGAGAGTAGGAGTGTTCTGCAGGTGCTGATTAACATTTATCACTAAAAACAGATAATGTGGTGATTCAACGTGTCACTGTTTTGGCGTCTTTGCTGCATCATTGACTGTCATATTTCCCTATGTTACAACAATGCTTCAGTAGCATTTCATTGGCTCTGAAGCATTTTTGAACATCCTTAGTGAAGTGTTACATCATGCACGTTCTTCAATTCTTCCACCTGCGTCAAGATATATTTTGAATATTCAGAGGGGATTTTTCCTGTCCCCCCACTATGGGAATTGTCACGGGCAAAGGGCAGACCATGCAAAAGGCAGGATTTTCCAGTTTTGGGGTGAGTGTGGCTGGAAAATCCTGTCCTAAGTATTAGATGATGCCATTAATTGTAGAAAAAATATTGATCGTGTGTAATCCTAGTCCATAAGCTACGGATGGGTCTTCATTGTCATTATGGCACACCTATATGGCCTCAAAACATTGCAAACATTGATTTTGGGAAGTATGCAGAATTTTACTGAAGACACCATCCTGAGTTTGTGATGTCACCAGGACGGGGCTTAGTTGGCAAATGGCCATTGGGTACTTGGGTCATACAGGTGCATTAAATATCAGCCTATACTATTGGGCTGGAAAATACCCTCACACCTGCCATCAAAAAAGTGACAATGCTCAGTTAAGATCCCACAGCTCTTCCTTTAGCTCCCTTTTTGAGGAGACTGATATCGAAAGAAAAGGAAAAATGATTGTATTTCTTCAGGCCAGTTCCCTTGTTAGGACCGCCCTATAGTCCAGATGAAGCTCCCTTTCTACTTATGGAGACCAGTACACATCTTACCCAATATCAGCCTTCACTCTTGATTGAGCTGAGGATGCAGGAACTTTTTTTTTCTGGGGCTTGTAAACAATGAGTGGTATGGTGGCACAGTGGTTAGCACTGTTGCGTCACAGCGCTGGGGACCCAGATTCAATTCCTGCTTGGGTTAGTGTCTGTGTGAAGTCTGCACGTTTTCCCCATGGCTGTGTGGGTTTCCTCTGGGTGCTCCAGTTTCCTCCCACTGTCTGAAAGACGTGCTGGTTAGGTGTATTGGCCGTGCTAAATTCTCCCTCAGTGTACCTGAACAGACGCCAGAGTGTGGCAGCTAGGGGATTGTCACAGTAACTTCATTGCAGTGTTAATGTAAGCCTTACTTGTGACATTAATAAATAAACTGAGTAAGGGTTCAATCCATTACAATACCAACCAGAAAATGCCAGAAATGCTGGGAACTCTGGTGGATGCAGTACATTCCTGAAAGATTTAGAATGAAAGTGCCACAGAATCTCTCAGAATCAGAGAATGGCAACAGCACAGAAGGAGGATATTGAGACTATCATATCCATGCTGCCTGCGAGAGCAACTCATGGAAATCCAAGACCAATATATCTTGGCCAATTTTATTTGCAAACTATAGAGTTTCAAAAAACAAAGACGGATCACTATTACGAAAGCAAACTGCTACAGATGCAGAAAATCTGAAATAAAAACAGAAAATGCTGGAAATGCTCAGCAGATCTGGCAGCATCTATGGAGAGAGAACAAAAATTTTCAAGTCAATAACCTGAATATTGATTTGAAATGTTAACTGACCGGTGCAACTTGTGGGCCGAAGGGCCTTTTTGTGCTCTAGTTTTTCTATGTTCTATGTTCTCTCTCCACGGATGCCGCCAGGTCTGCTGAGTAACTCCAGTTTATTCCGTTTTGATATTATACGTGACACACAGTCTTATCCGGCAATCTGCGAAATAGATATTTTCTTCAGATGCTGTATAGTTCAAGGCCAGTTGTTGCCAAACCCAATCTCCATATTTTCACTCATAACCTCAAATACAACCTCATATTCATACAAACAGCAGCTTGTGAAGCAAAATGTCTTTGGAAGATTTATGAGGGGAAGCTGAATTCTTCCATCGTCAATAATGTCCAAAGAGAACCAGAGGATAACATCAGGGAGGGCATTGTCTCAGTCTCAGTTTATTCCACTTGTTCCTCAAAAAGCACATCCACCAAGGTACCTGCAAAATATGATGGGACCTGTCAGCCACAAGGTTGACTTTCCTCTCCATCCCTTTCTCTCATATATTATTGCTATGCTGGAGACACAGAAGCACCAAAGGTGCCACGGCAGTTTAAGTTTGGCTTGCTCAACTGTAATAGTTACAAAGCAGAATAATATCTTTTGATTTTACTTTTATTGACAGAGACAAAAATAAAAAGTGCACTTGAAAACGTCTGTGTAACAATAAGATAACTAGTTGGATGTTAATATGGAATTCCCAGGAAAAGAACGAAAGAAATGGCCCCACAATATGACACCAGCTGCCCTGAACTACAATGACGCTGCCCCGTTAGGACAATGAAAACACCTCTTCGTCATAATACAACTGTTCATTTTTCTCCCGAGTACATTGCACATTAACACAGTAATGTTGCAGCATTACAACACCAGCCCTTTAATGTAATGAATTATCCTTGTAATATATCAACATTATCCATAGAATCCCTCCAGTGCAGAAGGCCATTCGGCCCATCAAATCTGCACCGACCATAATCCCACCCAGGCTCTATCACCATAATCTCATGCATTTACCCTAGCTAATCCCCCCTGACAAAATGGGGCAATTTAGCATGGTGAATGCACCTAACCTGCATATCTTTGGACTATGGGAGGAACCCAGAGCACCCAGAGGAAACGCACGTAGACACGGGGAGAAAGTGCAGACTCCGTAGACAGTGACCCAAGCCGGGAATCGAACCTGGTCCCTGGCAATGTGAGGCAGCACTGCTAATCACTGTGCCGCCCTGTCTCTAATTTCTTTTCATATTTGTTCTTGGGATGTGCTGATAAGGTGCAATTATTTCCTATTATTACATCCACTACATTTTTTTGTGGATTTCTTGAAAATTTGCACTCAGTGGTGATTGCGGACATATAACATGAAATAGCAAATTTCACACTTTTGATCCAGTGATGAGGGAACAGTGACATATGAAAGGGAGATGTGTGACATGGAGAGTGTTCTATGACATTGCTGCTCTTGTCCATGGTAGAGGCTTGTGTTGTGGGTGGTGTCAATGTAATTTGATGTGCTGCTGAAGTAATAGCACATATTGAAACCACAGGAGAGGTGGAGAAATGGATAAGGAGTTTCTCACAGTGTTTCTCACTACTTTGTTCTAGATGAGTATTGTTTTTTCAGTCCTCTTGTGGTGGTAACCATTCAGCTAATGGGTAAGTATTCCATCATATGCCTCATGGAAAGGCTTTGTGGAGTCAGGAGGTGAGCAACTTGTCACAGCTAACACAACCATTGCATTGTTCTCGTTTCCACAGCTAATATAACTTCTGTAATTTACAAAGAAACTAGAAGCAAGAGGAGGCCATTTGGCCCTTCAAGCCTTCTCCTTGCCATTCATTTTGATCATGGCTGATCATCAAATTCAACATCCTGATGCCCCCTTCCCCATATTCCTTGAATCATTTAGCCCCAAGAGCTATATCTAATTTTTTTTCTTGAAATAAGACAACATTTTGGCCTCAACTACTTTGTGTGGTAGTGAATTCCTCTGGGCGAAGAAATTTCTCCTCACCTTCAGTTTTAAAAAGTTTATCCTCAAAATATGACCCCTAGGTCTGGACCTCCGCCCTTAGGAACATTCTTTCTGGATTTACCTTGTCGACTCCTGTTAGAATTTTATGGGTTTCTATGAAATCCCTTCTCATTCTTCTAAATGCCAGTGAGTATAATCCTAATCAACCATAAATGCAAATTACTGTGGGTGCTGGAATCCGAAACCAAAAGAGAAAATGCTGAAAAATCTCAGCAGTTCTGGCAGCATCTGTAAGGAGAGAAAAGAGCTGACGTTTCGATCCCAGACGACCTTTGTCAAAACAACCCCACATCCACTGATTCTTTTCGGTCAACCCGACTAATTACATCCTCAGAGAATTCAATAGATTTGTTAAGCATGATTTCCCTTTTGTAAATCCATGTTGACTTTGTCTGATTATATCACTGCCTTCAAATGCTGAGTTATAAAAGCCTTTAGAGTGGACTCTCGCAACTTCCCCAGTATTGATGCCAGGCTCACTAGTCTATAGTTCCCTGTTTTCTTTCTACCACCCAGTTTTGAATAGCGGGCTTATGTTAACTACCCTCCAATCTGTACGAAGCGGTCCGGAGTCGAAAGAATTTTGGAAAATAGCCTAGTATAGTATTTCCAGGACCACTTCCTTAAGTACTCTGGGATAAAGACCATCAGGCTGTGGAGATTTATCCACTTCAATCCCATCAGTTTTCTCCCAAACCATTTCTCTACTAATGCTGATTTCCTTCAGCTACTTGCTAAAACTTGTTTTGCTCAGAACTTCTGGTATATTATTTGTGTCTTCCTCTGTAAAGACTGAAATACATCAGGGAGGCAATAGCTTAATGGTATTATCACTCGATAATTAATCCAGAAACTCAACTGTTGTTCTTGGGACCCGGGTTCAAATCCCACCATGGCAGATGGTGGAACTTGATTTCAATAAAAAATATCTGGAATTAAGAATCTACTGATGACCATGAAACCATTTGTTTGATGAGGACTTGTCTGTTGAGGTAGGGAAGTTTGATGAGGACTTGTCTGTTGAGGTAGTATGGGCGGAGATTAGAAATAGGAGAGGAGAGGTCACCCTGCTGGGAGTCTTTTATAGACCTCCAAAAAGTTCTAGAGAGATTGAGGAAAGGATTGCAGAGACAATCCTGGTTAGGAGTGAAAGTAATAGGGTAATTGTCATGGGGGACTTTAACTTTACTAATATTGATTGGAATAGCTATAGCTCTAGCTCGTTAGAGGGGTCAGTTTTTGTTCAAAATGTGCAGGAAGGTTTTTTGACTCAGTATGTAGATAGGCCAACTAGAGGTGAGGCTATATTGGATTTGGTGCCGGGAAATGAGCCAGACCAGGTGCTAGACTTGGAAGTTGGTGTGCATTTTGGTGATAGTGACCACAATTCGGTTACGTTCACCTTAGTGATGGAAAGGGATAGGCATGAACCTCGGGTCAGTAGTTTTAGCTGGGGGAAGGGTAATTATGAGGCTATTGGGAGAGAATTAGGAAGCATAGGTTGGACTAGGAGATTACAGGGACTGGGAACGTCCGAAATGTGGAATTTTTTCAAGGAGCAGCTACTGCGGGTCTGTGATAGATATGTCCCTGTCAGGCAAGGAGGATTTGGTAGGGCTAGGGAACCGTGGTGTACTAAAAAAGTTGATTCGTTGGTTAGGAAGAAAAAGGAGGCTTATGTTCGGATGAGGCTTGAGGGCTCAGGTAGTGCATTAGAAAGCTTTAGATTGGCTAAGAGGGAGTTAAGAAGGGCTAAAAGAGGACATGAGATGACTTTGGCTGATAGGATTAAGGAGAATCCTAAGGCGTTCTATAGGTATGTCAAGAACAGAAGGTTGGTTAGGGCAAGATTAGGGCCCGTTACAGACAGTAGAGGGAAGTTGTGTGTGGAACCGGGAGAGATTGGAGAGGCATTGAACCAATATTTCTCTTCGGTGTTCACGCAGGGGGACATGAATGTAGCTGAGGAGGACACTGGGGTGCAGGGGTGTAGAATAGAAAGTATTGCAGTTGATACCGGGGATGTGCTGGATATTCTAGAGGGCTTGAAAATAGATAAGTCCCCTGGTCTGGACGGGATTTACCCTAGGATTCTCTGGGAGGCTAGAGAGGTGATTGCAGAGCCTCTGGCTCTGATCTTCAGGTCATCGTTGGTCTCTGGTATAATACTGGAAGATTGGAGGACAGCGAATGTTGTCCCATTGTTTAAGAAGGGGAACAGAAACTTCCCTGGGAATTATAGACCGGTGAGTCTTACTTCTGTTGTGGGCAAGGTTTTAGAAAGAATTATTAGGGATAGGATTTATAGTTATTTGGAGAGTAATGAATTGATTAGAGACAGTCAGCATGGTTTTGTAGCAGGTAGGTCGTGCCTTACTAACCTTATTGAGTTCTTTGAGAATGTGACCAAAGAGGTGGATAGGGGTAAGGCAGTTGACGTGGTATATATGGATTTTAGTAAGGCGTTTGATAAGGTTCACCATGGTAGGCTTCTGCAGAAAATGCAGATGTATGGGATTGGGGGTAATCTATGTACTTGGATCAGGAATTGGCTAGCAGATAGGAGACAGAGGGTGGTGGTTGATGGTGAATATTCGTCATGGAGTTCGGTTACGAGTGGTGTGCCTCAGGGATCTGTTTTGGGGCCACTGCTGTTTGTAATTTTTATTAATGATCTGGATGAGGGTATAGTTGGGTGGATTAGTAAGTTTGCTGATGACACCAAAGTCGGAGGTGTGGTAGATTGTGAGGAAGGGTGTCATAGTTTGCAGGGTGACTTAGACAGGTTGCAGAGCTGGGCCGCGAGGTGGCGGATGGAGTTTAATGCGGAGAAGTGTGAGGTAATTCATTTCGGTAGGAGTAACAGATGTGTTGAGTGTAGGGCTAACGGGAGGACTTTGAATAGTGTGGAGGAGCAGAGGGATCTAGGTGTATGTGTACATAGATCCCTGAAAGTTGGGAATCAAGTAGATAAGGTTGTTAAGAAGGCATATGGTGTCTTGGCGTTTATTGGTAGGGGGATTGAATTTAGGAGTCGCAGCGTCATGTTGCAACTGTACACAACTCTGGTGCGGCCGCACTTGGAGTACTGTGTGCAGTTCTGGTCCCCACACTACAGGAAGGACGTGGAGGCTTTGGAGAGGGTGCAGAGGAGGTTTACCAGGATGTTGCCTGGTATGGAGGGGAGGTCCTATGAGGAGAGACTGAGGGATTTGGGGTTATTTTCGCTGGAAAGAAGGAGGCTAAGAGGGGATCTTATTGAAACTTATAAGATGATTAGAGGTTTAGATAGGGTGGATAGTGATAGCCTTTTTCCTCGGATGGAGAAAGCTAGCACGAGGGGGCATGGCTTTAAATTAAGGGGGGGTAGTTATAGGACGGATGTCAGGGGTAGGTTCTTTACCCAGAGGGTGGTGAGGGATTGGAATGCCCTGCCTGCTACGGTTGTAAATGCGCCTAGTTTGGGGGCGTTTAAGAGATCTGTGGATAGGTTTATGGATGAAAAGGGATTGGTTTAGATTAGTGGGTCAGTGTTTTTTAAAAAAAAACTGGTTGGCGCAACATCGTGGGCCGAAGGGCCTGTTCTGCACTGTAATGTTCTATGTTCTATGAAACCATTGTTGATTGTTTGGAAAAACCCATCTGATTCACTAATGTCCTTTAGGGAATGAAATCTACTGTTCTTACCTGATATGGCCAACATGTGACTTCAGAGCCATGCAATGTGGTTGACCCTCAACTACCCTCTGAACAAGGGCAACTAGGGTTGGGCAATAAATGCTGACTAGCCAGTGACACCCTTGTCCCATGAATGAATTAGAAAGAAAATTAGCAAGCAGGACTGTAAATGTAGTAATCTCTGGATTACTCCCAGTGACAGTTGAAAGTGACTACAGAAATAAGAGGATAAGGCAGATGAATGCATTGCTGGAAGGACGGTACAAGAGTGAAGGCTTTGGATTCCTGGGACACTTGGACTGGCCCTGGGGGAGATAGCATCTGTACAAGTTGGACGGGTTGCATTTGAACAGAACTGACTCCAAATTCCTCGCAAGATGTTTTCCTAGTGCTATTGGAGAGCTGGAGGGCTTTAAACCTACTTCAAGAAGGGTATTATAACCAGGAGGAAATATTAGAGGGGAATACCAAGATGCACAAATTAATGAGAGGGACATCCCCTAATGTGATGAAAGTATGCAAGTGATATATGTATAAAGTTCAGTTTTTTTCAATTGGTAATTAGCATGTCTGGAGGGAAAACAGCTCAGATGCTGGGGAAGCAGGATAATTATACATTTCAACCTGGCAAGTAGTTAAGTAGAGTTAATGGAATTTTGTTTGTTTAAACTCCCCTGGGATTCCAGATGAGAATGATTGACAAGGTCAGGTGATGTTATGATACATGTGGAATATTGGATCTGTCATAGAAAGAAACAAGCTTTTGCAGAAAGCAGCGGGAATTTGACTATTCCGGTTAAGGTTAGGAGAGTCTGTCTACACTTATAATAGCAAGTACATATATGATTGCCAACTATATTTAAAATGTGAAGTCACACAACAACAGATTATAGTCCAACAGGTTTATTTGAAATCACAAGCCTTCGGAGCACTTCTCCTTCATCCATGAAGTGGAGCGAGGTGCGCAGGCACAGAATATATAGGTAGAGTGATGATAGCCTGATGCTGACAAGGTAATCAAGAGTGTCAAAGGATAAGTACAGATGGTGTAGTGCAGTATAGACTGGCTGAATATCGAATTTTTACAAGTAATCATACAAGAACATAAGAACAAGGAGCAGGAGTAGGCCATCAGGCCCCTCGAGCCTGTTCTGCTATTCAATAAGATCATGGCTGATCTTTTCGTAGACTCAGCTCCACTTACCTGCCTGCTCACCATAGCCCTTAATTCCTTTACTGTTCAAAAATTTATTTATCCTTGCTTTAAAAACATTCAGTGAGGTAGCATCAACTGCTTCACAACCTTTTGTGTGAAGAAGTTACTCCTCAACTCAGTCCTAAATCTGCTTCCCCTTATTTTGAGACTATGTCCCCTAGTTCTAGTTTTACCTGCCAGTGGAAACAACTTTCCTGCTTCTATCTTATCCAGTCCCTTCATAATCATATATGTTTCTATAAGATCTCCCCTCATTCTTATGAATTCCAATGAGTATAGCCCCAGTCTACTCAGACTCTCCTCATAAGCCAACCCTCTCAACTCTGGGATCAAATAATGAATCTCCTCTGCACCCCCTCCAGTGCCAGTATATCCTTTCTCAAGTAAGGAGACCAAAACTGTACACAGTACTCCAGTTGTGGCTTCACCAGCACCTTATACAGCTGCAACATAACCTCACTGTTTTTAAACTCCATCCCTCTAGCAATGAAGGACAAAATTCCATTTGCCTTCTTAATTACCTGCTGCACCTGCAAACCAACTCCTTGAGATTCTTGGACAAGGACACCCAGGTCCCTCTGCACAGCAGCATGCTGCAATTTTTTACCATTTAAATAATAGTCACGAGTGCTAATAGACAAATGCAAGCAGTTAAGTATAATCAGTATGTGTCAAGTGTCAACAGGCTGTATAACAAGTCATATTTAAAGTGGGTTTTAAGTCTGTAAGAAGAATGTTGCTTATTTGGAATTGAAAAAGTGATAAGTTAGGAATTAGAGTTGTTTCATTTCATGCTTTAAGATTGTTCAACTGTTAGGATTTCAACTGTTTCATTTGGTTAGAGATACACTTAAACTGTGCCATGAATAAAGCTTGTTTTGATAAAAGCTCCCTTATTTGTCAGTGGAAGCTCTCTTCACACTCTTTCCTCACATTTATGCCAAAATAGAAAAAATTGTTGGAGTCAATCTGGCTTCAAAATATACCATGGGGTTCTGACCCAGGACCCTAATATTGGTATAGAGAATAGTAAGTTAATAAGTGAAGTCAGAGTAAGGGAGAAAATAATAATGTCTAAATCAGGGTTCATGTGCATGTACGCGAATGCAAAAAAAAGGTGAATAAGATTGAGGAGTTACAGGTGCAGATTGCTTTGTAGCAATAAAAAAGACCTGGCTCATGGAAGAGCAAGACTGGGTGTTAAATATTCTTGGGTACAAGGATTCAGAAAAGATGGGAAAGGAAGAAAAGGGGGCAGGGTGATAGTACTGGTTAGGGAGAGCATTGCAGTGCTGACATGGAGGATGTTCTAGAGGATTCAAGGACAAAATCTCTGTGGCGAGAGCAAGGAACAAAAAGGAAGCAATCATATTGCTTGGCATAGTCGATAGACTGCCAACTAATGAGAAGGATGTAGAAGAACAAACCTGCAGGTAAATTATAGAGATGCAAACATTAGAGAGGTGGCATGGTGGCAATGTTTAGCACTGCCTCATAGTGCTAGGGAGCCAGGTTCGATTCTGGCTTTGGGTCACGTCTGTGTGGAATTTGTACTTCCTCCCCGTGTCTGCGTGGGTTTCCTCTGGGTGCTTTGGTTCTCTCCCTTGGTCCAAAGATGTGCAGGTTAGATTGATTGGCCATGCTAAAATTGACCCCACTGACGGGATCAGCAGGATAAATGTGTGGGGTTACAGGAATAGGGCCTGGGTGGGATTGTGGTTAGTACAGATTTGATGGGCCGAATGGCCTCCTTTTGTATTGTAGGGATTCAGTGATCCTATGAGTAGTTATAATGGTGGACTTTAATTACCCGAATGTAGACTGGGATAATGGGAGTATAAAGGATGGAGAGGGGCAAAATTCCTGGATTGTGTTCAGGACAATTTTCTACAGCAGTGTGTGACCAGACAGGATGCACTGTTTAGACCCAGTTCTTGGAAATGAGGTGGGCCAAGTAGATTAAGTGTCAGTGGGGAACATTTAGGAGACAGTGATCATTGTACTGTAAGGTTCAGGATGATGAAAGAAAATGACAATAGGATCCAGAGTGAGAATAATTAACTGGGGGAAAGCTGACTTTAGTGGGGCAAGAATGGAGCTGGGCTGGTTAGACTGGAATGGAAGGTTGGTGGGACAGTCAAGTCAAGGTTTCCCTTAAAAGGGAAAAGAAAGGCAAACAAACCCAGAACTCCCTGAATGAAAAAGGAGATAGAAATTAAGATAAGGAAGAAAAATTGTGCTTTTGAGAGTTTTGTAAAAATAGTTGAGAATCAAAAGGAATGCAGAAAGTTCATTGGGGAGGTAGAAAAGAACATTAGAGAAGTGAAAAGGGATCTTGAGAAAAGACTGGCAGCCAACATAAAGGGGATTTTTTTATATGCATAGAAATAGTAAAAGGAGGAGTAGGAATCTAGAGGGATTTACATATGGAGACAGGGGGCATGGCTGGGGTAATATATGAATATTTTGTATCTGTCTTTATCATGGAGATAAATGCTATCCAGGACATGGTGACAGAGGACGAAACTAGAAGTATTTATATTTGACAAGGAGGAAGAGTTGAATAAACTATTTTGTACTGAAAGTTGACAAAGCACTGGGACTGGATGAGATGAATCCAAGGATATTGATGGAAGTGAGGATGGAAATTGCAGGGGCATTAACCATAATCTTCCCTCAACTTGACTGGAGAATTGCAAATGTTGCATTCTTGTTCAAAAGAGGATGTAAGGATGGCTGTAGTCATTACAGGCCGATTGGTTTAACATCAGGAGTGGGGCAAGCTTCTGGAAATAGTTATTCAGATTGAATTAGTAATCACACGGAAAAATGTGTGTTGATTAGGAAGAACCAATATAGTTTACTAAAGAGAAAATCATGTTTAACCAATTTGCTTGAGTTTTTTTGAGGAAGTAACAGAAAAGTTTGATGAAGGTAATCGTGTTAATGTGGTGCACTTGGACTTTCAGAAGGCAGTTGATACAGTGCCACACAGCAGACTTGTGAGGAAAGTTATAGTACATGGAACAGAGGGGACAGCAACAACATGGATACAAAATTGGCTGAATAATAGTGCTGCCAAATAAACCTGTTCGACTTTAACTTTGTGAGACTTCTTACTGTGAATAATAGGAAGCAGAGAGTAATGGTCAATGGATATTTTTTGAGCTGGAGGAAGGTCTGTAGTGGTGTTCCCCCAGGGGGAGGTTTTGGGACCCTTGCTTTTCCTGATACATAGAACATTACAGCGCAGAACAGGCCCTTCGGCCCACGATGTTGCGCCGACCAATTAAAAAGCAATGACCCTCTAACCTAAACCAATCCCTTTCCACCCATAAACCTATCCACGGATCTCTTAAACGCCCCCAAACTAGGCGCATTTACAACTGCAGCAGGCAGGGCATTCCAAGCCCTCATCACCCTCTGGGTAAAGAGCCTACCTCTGACATCCGTCCTATAACTACCACCCCTCAATTTAAAGCTATGCCCCCTCGTGCTAGCTTTCTCCATCCGAGGAAAAAGGCTATCACTGTCCACCCTATCTAAACCTCTAATCATCTTATATGTTTCAATAAGGTCCCCTCTTAGCCGCCTTCTTTCTAACAAAAACAACCTCAAATCCCTCAGTGTCTCCTCATAGGACCTCCCCTCCATACCAGGCAACATTCTGGTAAACCTCCTCTGCACCCTCTCCAAAGCCTCCACATCCTTCCTATAATGTGGGGACCAGAACTGCACACAATACTCCAAATGCAGCCGCTCCAGAGTTTTGTACAGTTGCAACATGACGCTGCGGCTCCTAAATTTAATCCACCGACCAATAAACGCCAAGACACCGTACGCCTTCCTAACAACCTTATCTACTTGATTCCCAACTTTCAGGGATCTATGTACACATACACCTAGATCCCTCTGCTCATCCACACTATTCAGAGTCCTACCATTAGCCCTATACTCTACACATCTGTTATTCCTGCCAAAGTGAATTACCTCACACTTTTCCGCATTAAACTCCATCCACCACCTCTCGGCCCAGCTCTGCAACTTGTCCAAGTCTCTCTGTAAACTATGACACCCTTCCTCACTATCTACCACACCTCCGACTTTGGTGTCATCAGCAAATTTACTAATCCACCCAACTATACCCTCATCCAGATCATTTATAAAAATTACAAACAGCAGTGGCCCCAAAACAGATCCCTGAGGCACACCACTTGTAACTGAACTCCATGACGAATACTTACCATCAACCACCACCCTCTGTCTCCTATCTGCTAGCCAATTCCTGATCCAATTACCTAAATCACCCTCAATCCCATACATCTGCATTTTCTGCAGAAGCCTTCTATGGTGAACCTTCTCAAACGCCTTACTAAAGTCCATATATACCACGTCAACTGCCTTACGCCCATCCACCTCTTTGGTCACTTTCTCAAAAAACTGAATAAGGTTAGTAAGGCACGACCTACCCTCCACAAAACCATGCTGACTATCTCCAATCAATTCATTACTCTCTAAATAACTATAAATCCTATCCCTAATAATTTTTTCTAAAACCTTGCCCACAACAGAAGTAAGACTCACCGGTCTATAATTCCCAGGGAAGTCTCTGTTCCCCTTCTTAAACAATGGGACAACATTCGCTGTCCTCCAATCTTCTGGCACTATACCTGTGACCAACGACGACCTGAAGATCAGAGCCAGAGGCTCTGCAATCGCCTCTCTTGCCTCCCAGAGAATCCTAGGGTAAATCCCGTCCAGCCCAGGGGACTTATCTATTTTCAAACCCTCAAGAATATCTAGCACATCCTCCTTATCAACTGCAATACTGTCCAGTTTACAACCCTGTAACCCAGTGTTCTCCACAGCTACATTTATGTCCCCCTGCGTGAATACCAAAGAGAAATATTGGTTCAATGCCTCTCCAATCTCTTCCGGTTCCACACATAACTTCCCACTGCTGTCTCTAACTGGCCCTAATCTTGCCCTAACCAATCTTCTGTTCTTAACATATCTATAGAACGCCTTAGGATTTTCCTTAATCCTATCAGCCAAAGTCTTCTCATGTCCTCTTTTAGCCCTTCTTAACTCACTCTTTAACTCCCTCCTAGCCAATCTAAAGCTTTCTAGTGCACTACCTGAGCCCTCAAGTCTCATCCGGGCATAAGCCTCCTTTTTCCTTTTAACCAGCGAATCAACTTTTTTAGTGCACCACGGTTCTCTAGCTCGACCATTTCCTCCTTGCCTGACAGGGACATACATATCAAGGACTTGCAGTAGCTGCTCCTTGAAAAAACTCCACATTTCGGACATTCCCAGACCCTGTAGTCTCCTAGTCCAACCTATGCTTCCTAATTCTCTCCTAATAGCCTCATAATTACCCTTCCCCCAGCTAAAACTACTGACCCGAGGTTCATGCCTATCCCTTTCCATCACTAAGGTGAACGTAACCGAATTGTGGTCACTATCACCAAAATGCACACCAACTTCCAAGTCTAGCACCTGGTCTGGCTCATTTCCCGGCACCAAATCCAATATAGCCTCACCTCTAGTTGGCCTATCTACATACTGAGTCAAAAAACCTTCCTGCACGCTTTGTGCAAAAACTGACCCCTCTAACGAGCTAGAGCTATAGCTATTCCAATCAATATTAGTAAAGTTAAAGTCCCCCATAACAATTACCCTATTACTTTCACTCCTATCCAGGATCGTCTCCGCAATCCTTTCCTCAACCTCTCTAGAACTTTTAGGAGGTCTATAAAAGACTCCCAACAGGGTGACCTCTCCTCTCCTATTTCTAATCTCCGCCCATACTACCTCAACAGACAAGTCCTCATCAAACTTCCTCTCTGACACTGTGATACAATCCTTGACTAATAATGCTACCCCTCCCCCCCTTCTACCTCCTTCTCTACTCCGACTGAAGCATTTGAACCCCGGAACCTGCAACAACCATTCTTGTCCCTGCTCTATCCATGTCTCTGAAATGGCCACAACATCAAAGTTCCAGGTACTGATCCACGCTGCAAGTTCATCCACTTTATTGCGAATACTCCTCGCATTAAAGTATACGCATTTCAAACCCTGCTCCGCTCCACCCCCACGATGCCATGCATTGCAGTCCCCATCTATGCCCCCCTCACTTTCATCCCTGCTACTCAGGATCCCACCCCCCCTCTGAATCAGTTTAAACATATCAATGATCTACTTCTTGGTTTGCAGGGGAGAATGACACAAAACTTGGAAATACTGTAAACTGTGAAGAGGACAGTGTAGAAGTTTGAAAGCACATTGACAGGCTGATAGAGTGAGCAGATAGGCGGCAGGTGAAGTTCAGTGTGGAGAACTGAGGTGATGAATTTAGGAATTCTCACCTGAGGAAGGAGCAGCGCTCTGAAAGCTCATGATTTCAAATAAATCAACTGGACTTTAATCTGGTGTTGTGAGACTTCTTACTGTGCCTACCCTAGTCCAACACCAGCATCTCCACATCATGGATTTAGGAAAGATATGGTCGGAAGAACATGGGGAGAAAATATAAAACAAGGGGTAAAATTTTGAAGAGGTTGGAGGAGCAGAGGGACTTTAGTGTTTACATGCATAAATCATTGAAGGTGGCAGGAGAAAACTGTTAGTAAAGTTTTATATTAATTTCAGGGTTGGGGCACCACTGGCTGGCTAGCATTTATTGCCCTTCTGTTATTGCCTGAGGACAGTTCAGAGTCAATCACATTGCTGTGGCTCAAGAGTCACATGTAGCCACACTGGGTAAGGATGGCAGACTTCCTTCCTTAAAGGACATTAGTGAACCAGATGGGTTTTTCCAACAATGAACAATGGTCATCAATAGATTCTTAATTCCAGATATTCTTTATCGAATTCAAATTCCACCGTCTGCCGTGCTGGGATTCAAACCCGGGTCCTCAGAACATTAGCTGAGTTTCTAGATTAATAGTCTAGCTGATAATACCACTAGGCCATCGCCTCCCCTGACCTTTGTTAATAGAGGAATAGAGTACAAGGGAAAAGAGGATATGCTGAACTTATATAAATCTCAGCTAGAATATTGTGTACAGTTCTGGGTGCCACACTATTGGAAGGATCTGAATGCATTAGGGAGAGTGCAGAAGAAGTTTATAAGAATGGTTCTGGGGATGAGAAATGTCAGTTATGAGGATAGATTGGAGAGGTTGGGATTGTTTCCCTTGGAGAGAAGAAGGCTGAGAGGAGGTTTGATAGAGGTGTTCAAGATCTTGAGGGGGCTGGATAGAGTAGATTAGGAGAAACTGTTCCTCGTAAAGGGACTGAGAATGTGAGGAACACAGATTTAAAATGATTTGCAGAAGAAGCAAACGTGATGTGAGAAAATGTTCTTTCACACAGCGAGTGGTTGCAGTCTGGAATGCTCTGCTTGGAAGTCGAGTGGAGGCAGGTTCAATCGAGAGGGCATTGGAGGATTATTTAAATGGAAACAATGTGCGGGGGAAAAGGAAAAAGCAAGGCAATGAAAAGCTGGTGGAGATACGATGGGCCAAATGGCCTCCCTCTGTGCCATAATAATTTTGTGATTCTGTGATGTACCAGGACACACAGATCCCTCTGTATCTCAGAGTTCCACAATCTCTCTTTATTTGAATAACACTGCTTCTCTGTCTTCCTATCAAAGTGGACAAGTTCACATTTTCTCCCATGAAATTCCATCTGCCAAATTTTTGCCCATTCACTTAACTTGACTATATTCACTTGCAAATTCCTTGTGTCCTCAGCTTACTTTCCTGCCTTTAATCGGCAAATTTAGCAACCATACATTCAATCCTTTCAACTAAGTCTTTGAGGAGGAACTACTTCACACAAGGGGTTGTGAATCTGTGGAATTCCCTGCCCAGTGAAGCAGTTGAGGCTACCTCATTGAATGTTTTTGAGAAAAGGATAGATATATTTTTGAACAGTAAAGGATTTAAGGGTTATGGTGAGCGGGCGGGTAAGTGGAGCTGAGTCCATGAAAAGATCAACATGATTTTATTGAATGACGGAGCAGGCGCAAGGGGCCAGATGGCTTACTCCTGCTCCTAGTTCTTATGTTCATTGTGTCAGAGAGTACGAGAGTGTATCGAATTGGAAAGGCACGTTGACGTGTGCATTGATAGGGCAACGGGTCAATGCTTTGACAGAACTCCTCATTACTCACAGATCTGTTTCCTCTTTTTCAATTCTTGGGATATGAGGATGATGGAACCAGTGGAGTTGGCTGGGCTTGTGATCATACTGAAAAAGGAGAGAGGATGTCTACATGCGACTGCATGTGAACAGGATCAGTGCCCTGCAGATGATGGAAGTTCAGTGTTGGTGACGATTGCGTCTGTCTGAGGGATGGTGGGTCATCTGTGCCAGGTTATGCTGGAGTTGGTGCCACATGGGCTGGCAGGTCCGCCATTGCTGTGGCCCATGCTGAACTTTCATGCCAATGGCACGTTTCAGGGCTGCACGGGGGACCTCTGCAGCATCTCCTAGTCTACTGCGCATAACTGTGTAAGGGAGGTGACTGATGTGCTATTTTTAGGGCTCAGGACACCAGGGCCATGGGCTTTACTCGCATGGCTGGTTTCATCTGGCAACTGTGTATCAGCTGCAAGGGATTCTATGTTCTCAATGTGCGGATAGTCTGTGACAATGTGATATGCATTATGCAGGTGTGTGCCCATTTCCCAGGAAGCATCCATGACAGCTACATTCTCAGACACAGTCAGATCCCAGCTATCTTCAAGGGAGAGCAGCAGCTGGAGGGATGGCTTTTTGGGACAAAGGGTAATCACTCAGGAGATGGCTAATGATGCCTGTGCAGAGGCAACAAACACCTGCTGAGACTCACAACATTAAGGCTCATGTGTCTACACATGAGCTGGTGGAGCAGATGATCGGCCCGCTGAAGATGTGGTTCTGATGCCCGAACCAGTGAGGGGGTGCTCTCCAGGAAGCCCCCAGAGGATGTCACGCATCATTGTAGTGTGCTGCACACTCCATAACCTGGCACTGCAATAGGGTAAGGTGCTGGATGAGGAGGAGATGGAGGACCACCACATCTCCTCAGATGAAGAAGAAGTTGAGGAGGATGGCGAGGGGCAACCATTGAGCTGCCATCTCCTCAGGTTGAGGAAATGCCGGCAGTTTGCTTCCAACTTAAACATTGGAGTTGGCTATACATGGAGCGATGAAGTGAGAGTGGGGAGGCACTTTTAGGGTGCAAAATCTGAGCTTTAATACATTAGATGCTGCTAACATTGGCAATTAATCTCTAACATGTTGAAACTCGCTTGTGCGCACACTGTGACTATAATTCTTAGCCTTCCTCACCCTCCTGCTACATCTAGATGTCTCCTCAGGATCCACAGCTAAGGATGAAGTGGCCTGCTGACTGCTATGCCCTGTTGACTGGGATGACATTGGATGTCCATGGAGGCCTGGACCTTGAGGATCCAGGCCTGCTTCTGGGCAGCATTGGTGTTGTAGTGCTGCCCTCCATAGTGGTGAGGCTGGAGATATGTCACTCACAGGGAAGAGGGAGTCAGATGGACTGGACACCACCAGGGTCTCCTGGGTGAAAGGCTTCAGGCTGGATACCTGCCGATCCTCCATCCTGTGGATGCCAGGGGCTCTGTGCTCCCCGATAGGATGGAGGGGAATCTGGAGTCGGATCCAGAAGCCCTGCTGTCCTCTGGCACTGACAATCAGCGTCTGCACCCTGCATCTGAAGCCCTGCATAATGGAGCTCATGCCATCAGACATGGAAGTTATGAGCTGAACCATGGAGTGGACATCCCCCACTTTTGCACCAAGGTCTGCACTGTGGACGCCACCCTCTCAATATTATCCCAGTTGCCTGGAACTGCTGGCACCATCTCCTCAGACAGAAGGCGGTGGGACTCCTCCAGTCAGCCTTGCAGTCCGAGGAAGGATGTGAGTTTATTTCCTCATATTCATGGCTCTGACTTTGCAGTCACAGCAGCTCTGGGATGACCAAGCCCAGGAGCACATGTTGTGACTGGGGCTTAGCAGAGTCCTGGGCTCCAGCATTGCTCCAAGTGCCGAAACCCTAGGATATCCCTACCTCCAGAAGCTGTGGATCATCAGCTGTGAGGTGCTCCCCAATGAGCAACCCAGTATCCTGCCGATTAGTTTCTTCCCACTGAGGTGTGAGTGTCTACGTTGGTGAAGGATGAGTGTGACAGCTGTGATGCCTTTTCACTCTTCTCCAAGATATCTTCTTCCAAGTTGCTTAGGTCTGTCATCTCTGAGAGGAAGGTGCAGACTGGTCGACTGATCGACTTGCAAGGAAAGGGAGATGACAGTGCATGACAGGGGCATAAAGATAAAAGAAACTGACCTCACTTGAGGCTTGCACCATGGTTGGATGTACTGAGGGTTTTCACTGTGTCTCTTGCCCCACCTCACCCTCTGCACAGGTGTGGTTCTGCTCCTCACCAGCCAGCTCAAGAGCTTTTTCTGCAAATGAGGTGAGCATCTCCAGTTTGGGCATCACATCAGCCGTGCCCACTCATGCCTTTTTTTATTTAATCGTGGGACATGGGTGTTGCTGGCTGGCCAGCATTTTTGCCCATCCCTAGTTGCCCTTGAGAAGATTATGATGAGCTGTCTTCTTGAACTGCTGCAGTCCACATGCTGTGGGTTAACCCACAATGCCATTATTCCAGGATCTTCACTCAGTGACAGTGAAGGAATGATGATAAATTCTCAAATCAGGACGGTGAGTGGAACTTGCAGTGGTGGTGTTCCTATGTATCTGTTGCCCTTGTCCTTCTAGACGGAAGTGGTTGTGGGTTTGGAAGGTGCTATCTAAAGATCTTTGGTGAACTGCTGCAGTGCATCTTGTAGCTAGTACACCCTGCTGCTACTGAGCATCGGAGGTGGAGGGAATGGATGTTTGTAAATCTGGTGCCTCTCCCTGATGAGTTCAGTGCATTCTATGCCCGTTTTGTGCAATAGGTCAGTGGGAGCACGCCTCTACCTGGAAGCCCTGGATGAACCTGTATCTGGGGTCACTATTGCAGATGTCAGAGCAACTTTTTTAAAGGTCAACCCACAGAAAGCAACTGGCCCAGATGGGATACCGGGATGTGTATTCAGATCCTGCGCGGATCAGCTGGCGGGAATATTCACAGACATCTTCAACCTCTCTTTACAACAATCTGAGGTCCCTATCTGCTTCAAGAAGACTAATATTATCCCAGTACCTAAAAAAAAATCAAGCACCATACCCTAATGACTATCGGCCGATGGCTCTGACATCCATCATTATGAAGTGCTTCGAAAGGTTAGTCATGGCACAAATCAGTTCCAGCCTCCCAGACTACTTGGATCCCCTACAGTTTGCCTACTGCTGCAACGGGTCCACAGCAGACCCATTTCCCTGGCCTTGCACTCAACTTGGAACACCTAGATAACAAGGACACCTATGTCAGACTCCTATTTATTGACTACAGCTCAGCTTTCAACTCTATTATTCCCATGATACTCATCTCCAAACTCCATGGCCTGGGCTTTGGCGCCTCCCTCTGTGACTGGATCCTGAACTTCCTAACTCTCAGACCACAATCAGTAAGGATAGGCAACAATACCTCCTCCATGATCATCCTCAACACCGGAGCCCCAAAAGACTGTGTTCTCAGCCCCCTACTATACTCCTTGTACACCTATGACTGTGTTGTCGAATTCCCCTCCAAATCAATTTTCAAGTTTGCTGATGACAGCACTGTAGTGCATTGGATCTCAAACAATGATAAGACGGAGTACAGGAATGAGATAGAGAATCTGGTGAACCGGCATGGCAACAATAACCTCTCCCTCAATGTCAACAAAACGAAGATTGTCATTGACTTCAGGAAGCGTAAAGGAGAATATGCCCCTGTTTACATCAATGGGGGTGAAGTAGAAAGGGTCGAGAGCTTCAAGTTTTTAGGTGGCCAGATCACCAACAACCTGTCCTGGTCTCCCTCATGCCAACACTATAGTTTAGAACGCCTACCAATGTTTCTACTTTCTCAAAAGACTAAGGAAATTTGGCATGTCGGCTATGAGTCTCACCAACCTTTACAGATGCCCCATAGAAAGCATTCTTTCTGGTTGTATCACAGCTTGGTATGGGCTCCTGCTCTGCCCAAGGCCACAAGAAACTACAAAAGGTCGTGAATATAGCCCAATCCATCAAGCAAACCAGCCTCCCATCCATTGACTCTGTTCACACTTCCCGCTGCCTCGGCAAAGCAGCCAGCATAATTAAGGAACTCACGCACCCCGGACATTCTCTCTTCCACCTTCTGCCTTCAGGAAAAACATACAGAAGTCTGAGGTCATGTACCAACTGACTCAAGAGCAGCTTCTTCCCTGCTGCTGTCAGACTTTTGAATGGACTTACCTTGCATTATGTTGATGTTTCTCTACACCCTAGCTATGACTGTAACACTACATTCTGCACTCTCTTGTTTCCTTCTGTATGAACGGTATGCTTTGTATACTGCACAAGAAACAATACTTTTCACTCTATACTAATACATGTGACAAAAATAAATCAAATCATAAATGGGTCACCTGACCCATCTTTTAAAGAGGCAGTCAACACTCCAAACCCCATGTATATATCTATATAAAATATATGTATATACCATGAATTGAGTGTGTATTCCAATGCCCCTATGCCCCCTCCCCCCCGCAGCCTGGTTTGCACCGGCAGAAGTTTCCTGTCATTGGCTGGTGGCAGTCCCACTGCTATCAGTCTGTTTTTTGTTGCTTGCACCCTCTGCCATCAGATTGTGAGGAAAGTAGATAAGGAACAGAAGAATATGCTCACCCACCTGACAACACTGCTTCCCTTTCTGGCTGTGAGGCGACGCGGCAGTAAAAATGATTCCCTTTCAGGCACTGTCTCCTTCCTTTTTGAAACTTCTCTATGCCTCCCACTGCATCTTGCTGAGAAATCCACTCTCAACCCAATCTTGATGTAAATTCCCTTTGCTCTGCAAATTCCCTGAACATTTACAGGGAATTGGTACTGGTCTCTCTTGCAACTCCTCTTTGAATCTGGCCCATCAGATTTCTCCTTCTGGCTGCCAAAATATCCTGAGCAAGAATTGTAACTTACATTCTCTGTGACTGTGGTGAATTATTACTTACCATTATTCTTGAGCTGTGAACTGTCTGTATTTTTAATCCAATTAATCACACGCTCCTTCTTCAACTATCCTCCTCAACCATTCTGATCAACTGTTCCACTCTGTTTACCAGCACAGTGGGGCTGGTTGGTTACACACGTATTACATAATCCCTAGAGTGCAGAAGAGACCATTCAGCCCATCAAGTCTGCGCCAACTCTCTGGCAGTGTGTCTTACCTGGATCTTCTCCCCTACCCTATCACTGTAATCCCACTCACATTTACCATGTGCTAATCCATTTAATCTACACATCTTGGGACACTAAGGAGCAATTTAGCATGGCCAATCCACCTAACCTGCACATCTTTGTAACCGACTGTAATCACTTTATCTCTAGAAATGCCTTCACTTTCTACTCTTACAGTTGCCTCCAGATTCCTCAAAGCATCCTATCCTTGGCTTTTTCAGCTTCCTTGTGTATGTGCTGCCCCTCAGTAGCATCACCAGTTCACAAGGGACTAGTTTGCATTTACACTGATGACATTCAGCTTTACTTCTCCATGCCTCCCACTGCATCTATACTGTCAATCCTCAAAGAGCTCCAATCATGATCACAGACTGAAACCATCATTCTTTTCCTCACAATCATTTCCACACAGACTACATCCCTTTCCCAAACCACTGCCTGTAGGTGAACCAGGCTGGTTGCAACCTCTGCATCTCATTTACTCCTGAGCTGATCTTCAGCTTCCATATCATCTCCACCAGAATAACTGCTTACTTTCAGCCCTGTGCATTTCTTTCTTTCTCCTACCTCACTCATCTGCAGGTGAAATCTTTACCCATGCTTTTAACCTTCACACTTGATTACTCCACTGCTGTGTTGGCTGGTCACCCACTTCAAACCTCTGTAAACGGAAGGCCACCCAAACCTCTTACACCCACACCATATTTCGTATCAAGTGCTGCTTGCCCATCACTCATGACATTGCTGAGGTACATTAACCTTCAGCCCATCAAATCTAAAGTTCTGGGAACAGGGGTTCAAATCCCATTATGGAGCTCGTGAAATTTAAATTCAATTAATAAATCTGGAATATAAAGCTAGTCTCAGTAATGATGACCATGAGACTATTATTGTTTGTTGTAAAACCCACCTGGTTCACAAATGTTCTTTAGGGAAGGGAATCTGCTGTCCTTACCTGATCTGGCCTACGTGTGACTCCAGATTCACAACAATGTGGTTGGTTCTTTAATGCCCTTTGAAATGGTCAAGTAAACCAGTCAAGAACAGTTAGTGATGCGTAATTAAAGTTGGCCTGGCTAGCGACACTTATATCTCATGAAAGAATAAAGTAAAAAAAAAACTTCAGTTGACCTCTCTGTTCTTTCCACAACTTTTTCATCTTCCCCTTGCTTTGCTCCATCATTAACATCCATGGTTTCAACCACCTAGGTACCAAGCTCAGGAATTCGCTCCTCAAACTTCCATTCCATCCCCCTTTTTTCCTTAATGAATTTCCAATCTCTTTACTGTGTTTATGTTTGTTCCCTTCCAGTCTTTCATTCACTGGCTTTGCATCTGTTTCTTTTGACAAGGTGCTGCATAGGAGACTGTTAAATAAGTTAAGAGCCCAATGTGTTAAGGGTAAGATCCTGCCGTGGACAGAGAGTTGGCTGACTGGCAGAAGGCAGAGAATGGAGATAAAGGGGTCTTTTTCAGGATGGCAGCCGGTGACTAGTGACGTGCCTCAGGGGTCGGTGCTGGGTCCACAACTTTTCACAATATACATAAATGATTTGGAGGAAGGAACTGAAGGCACTGTTGCCAAGTTGCAGATGATACAAAGATATGTAGAGGGACAGGTAGTAATGAGGAAGCAGGGGGGCTGCACAAGGACTTGGACAGATTAGGAGAGTGGGCAAAGAAGTGGCAGATGGAATACAATGTGTAAACATGTGAGGTTATGCACCTTGGAAGGAGGAATGGAGGCATAGACTATTTTCCAAATGGGAAAACGCTTAGGAAATCAGAAACACAAAGGGACTTGGGAGCCATTGTTCAAGATTCTCTTAAGGTTCAGTTGGCAGTTAGGGAAGCAAATGCAATGTTAGCATTCATGTCAAGAGGGCTAGAATACAAGAGCAGGGGTGTACTTCTGAGGCTGTATATGGCTCTGGTCAGACCCCATTTAGACTATTATGAGCAGTTTGGGGCCCCATATCTAAGGAAGGATTGGTGGCCTTAGAAAGAAGCCAAAGGAGATTCACAAGAATGATCCATAGAATGAAGAGCTTGTCATATGACGAATGGTTGAGGACTCTGGGACTGTGCTCATTGGAGTTTAGAAGGATGAGAGGGATCTTATTGAAACATACTGGTTACTGCGAGGCCTGGATAGAGTGGGCGTGGAGAGGACGTTTCCACTAGTAGGAAAAACTAGAACTAGAAGGCACAACCTCAGGCTAAAGGGACAATCCTTTAAAACAGAGATGAGGAGGAATTTCTTCAGCCAGAGAGTCGCAAACTTGTGGAACTCTTTGCTGCAGAAGGCTGTGGATCTCAGTTAGTGTCTTTAAGACAGATAGATAGATTCTTGATTAATAAAGGGATCAAGGATTATGGAGAAAAGGCAGGAGAATGGGGATGAGAAAAATATCAGCCATGATTGAATGGCAGAGCAGACTCGATGGGCCGAGTGGCCTAATTCTGCTCCTATGTCTTATGATCTTATGGTCTTAAAGCTCCAGGCAGTTCCTTGGGCGATTTGTTTTGATAAAGGGATTGATGGAAAAAGTTAAAAGAGTGATGTGACTTTAAGAAATCATCAGAATCTTTGTCAGTTTGATTTAATTGTCAGCACCCTCACCTCTGAGATAGTTAAGTTTTCATGCCTCATCCCACAAGTTTTAAAGTTAAAGTTTTATTTATTAGTAACTAGTAAGGCTTACATTAATGCTGCAATGAAGCTACAACTTTAACTTTAGTTGTGCTTTCACACTCCATCCCTCGAGTTTTTAGATGTAATCTATTTCAATCTAATCCTGGGATAGTGTTGTATTTGTTCTACCTTTTAGTAGAAAAGTTACTTTCAAATCATCACCTGATTTGCCCATTACTGTGAAGCGGTGACAATCTGTGACTGTATTCAGATAGGAGTACAGAATTCACCTGGAATCCTGACCACTGTTCAATCATCACAACAAAACAACAACTCATTGCCGTTTGTGAGTTTTTGCTATGTCCAAATGCCTGCCAAATTTGTATTTCAAAGTAATTCACTTTATGTGAAGAACTTCGTCGTGCAAAAATGTATTATATAAATAAATGACTGCACCACACACTCACCTAGACAGCCATGGGGTGTTAAAATGGATGTCGATCATCATCAAAGTACGATGCAGAGTGGCGACTGCCTTCTGAGTCTCCCTACTGATCTCTTCTAGACCAAAGTGCTTCGTGATCCTGGTAGCTCTTTCTTATGTTCTGTGTTTGTGGATTTGTTGTTAATGCAGCGAGCATCCACTGTATTTTGCATCACCACCAACTGGATTGGAGACTGAATGGGCTGATCCATCTCTGAGCCATATTCCTCACTGGGATCCTTACCTCGGCAGTCGTACAAAACGCATGAAATAAGGAAAAGCAATAGTAGAATCACATAACTTGCCACAAGTATAATCAGGTTCAAAGTTACAGGATCTATCTCGAGGTAAAACTCCATTTATTCCCCCTATATTTCAGTGCTCCATACTAGAACAGGGTAACCACAAGATCTGAGAAGTCATTGCATTTTCAAGAGATAAAGTGAGCAGGCTGGCTTGTGATAAAAATATCATTAATCTCTGACTCAGAGCCTGAGCAGAAGGGTTTAAAACTGCTCAGTTTAATAACTTAAAATCCCTTCAATCTAGGATACCATCACCAAACAGAAATCTGATTGATGTGGGCTGAAATCTCAGCAAACGTCAGGCGAGATGGATTTCAGACATTCCTAACCATATTGTAATCCAGTGAGAGTGCTTCAGCCATCATTAAGGAGATTGCAGCCATTTATTTGATGGTGTCTTAGGGTCAGATATTACTGTCGAACAAATGAGAGGTGCAGCTCTCTGACCTTCTAACTATAGGCAGCTTACTGTGGGAATATTTTCATGATTTGAATGAGGAGCAGCAGCGATTGGAATAGAAAAAGTTGAAGGAAGAGGAGGAGCAAGATTATAAATGTATAGTGGAGTTTATAATCTTGTTCAACATTTTCCATTGACACTGGTTACCATAATTGAGTCGAAATAATGAGCACTGAGTACTTACTAAACGGAATGATTCAGTAATCATTTGAGAAAGCTCACTGCATTACTAGGCTTTATCCTCCCCATACTCAGAACTCTGTTAGTGATCCCATGGGCAAGAGAACTGGCAAATGGCGCATGATTCTTGCGGCAATCTGTGATCTTTCAAAAGAAATACCTTCTGCCACAGAGCATCCAGTCACACGACACAGGACCAGAGTATGTGGTGCTGGATTCTGGTTCTGTTCAATCATGGGGAGAGCATGTAAAGGATGAAAATATCCCATTTCATCCAAAAATAATTGGAAACATGGGAGAGCACATCTGTATTAATCTAAACAGAGAAGGCTGAGGCACAGCACATGTAGAGTGCGTAAAGTAATTCGAGGAACAGCACTATATCGTACACCTTGGAGACAATTAGCCAGGAAATCAATTGAAGGCACTGGACTACGTAACAAGTATTCCTTTATTACAGTAACATCAACTCAGTACAATTGCTAATGTTGTCCTTGCATGACAGAATAATATTTCTGAAGTAGCATTCCTTCTCACCCTCTCAGCTGCTGCTTCTTGCAATAGATCATAGATTCACTGCACTCTTTTTCCAGGAATGGCTCGAGGTACTTGCTTTGTACACATTTTATAGATTGTTTTAATTTAAAATACCATAGCCTCTTCCTCCTATTTGTTTATTCATTTTGGTGTTGCAATGGAATCACAGAATAGTACAGGACAGAAAGAGGCCATTTGACCCATCAAGGCTTCACAGTCTCATTTCAAGAGTAATTTGATTAGTCCCATACCTATTCCACTTCCCTATTTTCCTGGATTTTGTTTTTCTTGAAGTATTAATCCTATTCCTTTTCCACTAGTAATTCAGTAAAACTGGTTGTCTCGATGTTGATTGACAGTAATATTAGTTATTTAATAGTAACACTGGTTGCTTTAGAGTAATACTGATTACTATTTGATTCAGAGTAAAGCTCCCTTTACACTGTCCCCATTAAACACTCCCAGGACAGCTATAGCCTGGAGTTAGATACAGAGTAAAGCTCCCTCTACACTGTCCTCCAACAAACTCTCCCAGGACAGGTACAGCACGGGGTTAGATACAGAGTAAAGCTCCCTCTACACTGTCCTCCATCAAACACTCCCAGGACAGGTATAGCCCAGAGTTAGATACAGAGTAAAGCTCCCTCTACACTGTCCTCCATCAAACACTCCCAGGACAGGTATAGCCCGGGGTTAGATACAGAGTAAAGCTCCCTCTACACTGTCCTCCATCAAACACTCCCAGGACAGGTACAGCACGGGGTTAGATATACAGTAAAGCTCCCTCTACACTGTCCTCCATCAAACACTCCTAGGACAGATACAGCATGGGGTTAGACACAGGGTAAAGCTCCCTCTACACGTCCCCTATCAGACACTCACAGGACAGATACAGCACGGGGTTAGATACAGAGTAAAGCTCCCTCTACACTGTCCCCCCCATCAAACACTCCCAGGACAGGTACAGCACGGGGATAGATACAGAGTAAAGCTCCCTCTGCACTGTCTCCATCAAACACTCCCAGGGTGGGGATAGTACATGTTAGATATAAAGTTATGGATCCTGCAAATTGTTTTAACTGTGTACCTTAACCCAAGTGAGCATGATAGAGAAACTTAACTAAAATCAATAGAAATGCAATCTGGAACACAGCATTGGGGAGAGAGGAGCTAGACTAACATCATTACGGATGCATTCAGGAAAGGTATAAAGGGGATGAGTGAGTATTAGTGTGAGGAAGTTGGAATAGCCTTTATCGAGAAGTCAGCAACACAGGATTCTAGAGGAGAGGGAGTAGTTTTGTGAGAGAGCTGGATGTACCTCAGTGAAAATAGCCAGTAACACAGGACATTGCTGACGGGAATAAGGGGCATTCTCAATGATTTCACTTTATTTATTTCACAGAGAAATCTGGGAGTACAAGTCCACAGATCCTTAAAAGTGGCAGCACAGCTGGAAAAGGTGGTAAAGAAAGCATATGGCATGCTTACCTTCATTGGACAGGGGCATCGTGTTAAAAAAACAGATTAGTCACAAATAAGGCTTACTTTAACACTGCAATGAAGCTACTGTGAAATTCCCCTTGTCGCCACACTCCGCCTGCTCAGGTCAATGTGTGTCTTTCAGAATGTGGGAGAAAACTGGAGCATCCGGAGGAAACCCACACAGACAAGGGGAGAATATGCAAACTACACACAGACAGTGACCCAAGCCAAGAATTGAACCCGAGTCCCTGGTGCTGTGAGACAGCACAACTAACCACTGTGCTCCAATGCCGCCCAAAAGAATACAAAAGTTGGTAAATTATGTTACAGTTATATAAAACATTGGTTAGGCCACATTTGGAATACTGTGCCCAATTCTGGTCACCACATTACCAGAAGGACAAGGAGGCTTTGAAGGGAGAACAGAAAAGGTTAACCAGGATGTTGCCTGGTATGGAGGGTATTAGCTATGAGGAGAGATTGAATAAACTGGGATTGTTCTCCCTGAAAAGACGGAGGCTGAGGGGCGACCTGATAGAGGTTTATAAAATTATGAGGGGTATGGATAGGGTGAACAGTTGGAAGCATTTTCCCATGGCAAAAATGATAATTACAAAGGGGGCACAAGTCCAAGATAAGGGGGGAAAGGTTCAATGGAGATGTGCGGGGGACGTTTTTTACACTGAGGGTGGTGGGGGCCTGGAATGCATTGCCAAGGTTATGTTAGCCACATTTAAGACTTATCTGGATAGACGAATGAACAGACGGGGAACAGAGGGATATAAGCGATTGGTCTAGATAGGACAACATGATCAACACAGGCTTGGAGGGCTGAAGAGCCTCTTCCTGTACTATACTGTTCTTTGTTCTTTTATATTCCTGTGGTATGAATCATAAAGCAACGTTGGCCACTGAGCCTATTGTTGCATTCATTGGTTTTTCCTGCAGTAGTAGTATGGTCGAGGGAAAGTGCATATTTGTTTGTGACTCATGCTATTGCCTGTCTGAATGCTGGTGGCACAAAGATAAGTAACTTGATGTAGAGATAAACTGGGATGTGATAGCAGTGAGGAAAAAGGCAGGATAGCTATGTGGAACTGAATCATAACCTTTAATCTGTTCTTAACAACTCCTTAAATGCATTAAGTTGGAATGTTCCTTCTATTGGAGAAAGGGAATCATGATCCCTCAGTTAACTCTCCTCATCTCCTAAAGTGATTGATCCCTGCTTGGCTAATGCTTCACAGATGCTGCCTGCTGTTGACTATCTAATCACATGATTATCTTTGATGTTTTAGCATTTTTGCTTGGAGTACTATCAAATAAACTGGTTGGACTTTAACTTGGTGTTGTGAGACTTCTTACTGAACATATGATCCCAGTGTCTATCTCAATCTCATCTCAGTGTGGCTATTGATTGGAGAATCTCAGAGTCCAGCGGCTGTGGGAAGGGACACATAAGCCAGGATTGCTTTTGCGGGACTGTGGGGAACCTGATTCTAAATCTATCCTGACATTCACATGCATATGTTTAGGAATGGTTCAAAAGCAGCAATCCTGGCTTATGTGTCCCTTCCCACAGCCGTTGGACTCTGAGATTCTCCAATCAATAGCCACACTGAGATGAGATTGAGATAGACACTGGGATCATATGTTCAGTAAGAAGTCTCACAACACCAGGTTAAAGTCCAACCAGTTTATTTGATAGTAAACCTATCAAATAAACTGGTTGGACTTTAACCTGGTGTTGTGAGACTTCTTACTGAGTTTATCCAAGTCCAACGCTGGCATCTCCACATCATCATATGTGCAGGCCGTTTTCCCACTGAACCAGGAGGGGAGAGCTGGAAAGGACATGCCTAATTACCAAAAATGACCCTGGCAAGTTTGATACAATGGGCAGTGAGCCAGGGAGGAAGTTCACAAGAATGATTAACATGTAAGGCAGGATATGGGAGAGTGCAGGAAATGCAGAGCCAGATTGAAGCTCTCAGTGACGTACTGGGTGGAAACTACTTCCATCCTGTGACGGTTAAGCCTAGGATAAAGGAGAGGAACCTTCAACATGTGAGACACACGCACGCGTTCACATACACACACACACACACACACACACATTAACGGTAGAGGATTGGCTAGCAACTTTATTTCTAACTTTTTAAAGTGTCTGCACATATTTCAGCATGTGTAATTCATCACAGTCCCTCTCATTTCCTTATAAATCTCACAAACCTGAGGGAGGGCCGTGAGCTCCTTCCAGTTACATTACTCTAGTGGATTACCTAGTTAAGAATACTGCCTATATACCATTTGATTTTGGTTAGCAAGTCAGCCCCTCTACCCAACTCCGGGCTGTTCTCATTTGATGATCTGTCCTAGCCTTCTCACAACACAGGATGGCTAAGATCAAGAGCGTGGTGAGTGCATCTTCACCACAGAGACTGGCCAGGTTCTAGGTGAAGGCCCATTACCACCTTCTGAGGTCTACAAGGGATGGATAATAAATGCCAGTCTTGACAGTATCACCTAAATTCTGCCAACAAGTTGGAAAATCTTACTGTGAGATTGCATTACTTTGTTTGATCACAATCAGGGAACTGGAAGGAGCTCATGACCCTCCCTCAGGTTTGTGAGATTTATAAGGAAATGAGAGGACTGTGATGAATTTCTTAACCACTCATTGTTAAATTGGATCTCAGCCAGTCCTGGCACGAAAGAGACATTTCAAAGGCTTATATTGTATCATGCCTTTCACAACCTCAGGACTTTGCACAAGTGTAAGTGCTTAACACACAATGAAGTACTTTGAGGTGTAGTCACTGTTGTAACGTGGCAGCCAATTAGCACATAGCAAGTTCCCACAAACAGATCATCTGCTTTTTCAGTGTTGCGCAAGTGTTAATTATTGGCAGAGCTCAACTAATACAGAAAATTCTAGAAAAACTCAGCATTCTGGAAACAGAGAGCTAGAGTTGACAATTTGTGACCCTTAGAGCGAGTTCCCAGCTTTGCTATGAAGAGTGCCATTGGGACTTTCATGTTCACCTCAGGGGGCTGATGGGGATTTGATTTCACATCTTATCCCAGAATCTTAACTTAGAGTTTGTACTGAAGTCCTTGGAATGAGATTTAAGATGTCATTGGTTATTACAGAGTGATTACAGAGTGATCAAAGATCACAGAATTATTACAGAGCAGAAGGAGGCCATTAAGCCTAAGTCTGCACCAACTCTCTGACAGACCATCCCTCCCAGGCCCCATTCTGTAACCCCACTCTAACCTATACATTTTGGGACACTAAAGGACAGTTCACTTAATTTGCACATCTTTGGAATGTGGGAGGAAACCAGAGCACCCGGAGGAAAAGGAGAGAAGGTGCAAACTCCACACACAGTCAGCCAAGCTGGGAATCAAACCCAGGTCCCTGGTGCTGTAAGGCATCAGTGCTGATCACTGTGTCATCGTGCTGCCCAACAGTTGGGGATGAAAATTCATCCTACTTCCTTGTTACAACTGTACCTGCCAGTGCACATTGTACTGATGCTTAACATGGGAAGTTCATGGTACAGTGGTATTGTTGCTGGTATTGATCCAGAGACCCAGGGTAATGCTGTGGGGACCCAAGTTCCAATTGACAGATGGTGAAATTGGAACTCAGTAAAAATCTGGAATTAAAAGTCAAATGATGACCGTGAAACCATTGTCAATTGTCGTAAAAGTCCATCTGGTTCGCGAACGTCCTTTAGGGAAGCAAATCTGTCGAACTTACCTGGTCTTATTGCAACTGTACAAAACTCTGGTGCGGCCGCACTTGGAGTATTGTGTGCAGTTCTGGTCCCCACATTATAGGAAGGATGTGGAGGCTTTGGAGAGGGTGCAGAGGAGGTTTACCAGGATGTTGCCTGGTATGGAGGGGAGGTCCTATGAGGAGAGACTGAGGGATTTGAAGTTGTTTTCGTTAGAAAGAAGGCGGCTAAGAGGGGACCTTATTGAAACATATAAGATGATTAGAGGTTTAGATAGGGTGGACAGTGATAGCCTTTTTCCTCAGATGGAGAAAGCTAGCACGAGGGGGCATAGCTTTAAATTAAGGGGTGGTAGTTATAGGACGGATGTCAGGGGTAGGTTCTTTACCCAGAGGGTGGTGAGGGATTGGAATGCCCTGCCTGCTGCAGTTGTAAATGCGCCTAGTTTGGGGGCATTTAAGAGATCCGTGGATAGGTTTATGGATGGTAAGGGTTTGGTTTAGGTTAGAGGGTCATTGTTTTTTAACTGGTCGGCGCAACATCGTGGGCCGAAGGGCCTGTTCTGCGCTGTAATGTTCTATGTTTTTTGTTCTATGGTCTGGTCTACATGTGTCTCCAGATTGACTCTTCCATGCCTCTAAAATGGCCTAGCAAATCACTCAGTTGTATCTACAAAAAGGAATGAAACCAGACAGACCACCCGGCATTGATCTAGGCACCGGAAACGCCAATGGTAAACCCAGCCCTGTCGACGCTGCAAAGTCCTCTTTACTAATATCTGGGGGCTTGCCCAACATTGGGAGAGCTGTCTCGCAGACTGGTCAAGCAACTGCCTGACATAGTCATACTCACAGAATCAGATAATATCCCTGATACCACATCAAGACAGATTCAAGTGATAGGACAGTGTTAGTTAGGAGGGAGTTGCCCTCAGAGTTCTCAACATCAACCTAGACCCTGAAAGGTCTTGTGGATCAGGTCAAACAAGGGCAAGGAAAACTCCTGCTGATTACTACGTACTGTCTCTCCTCAGCTGATGAATCAGAACTCTTCCATGTTGAACATCACTTGGATGAAGCACTGAGGGTGGTAAGGGCACAGAATGTACTCTGGGTGGATGACTTCAATGTCCATCACCAAGAGTGGCTCACCACAGAGTGAGCTAGCTTGGTCCTAAAGGACATCGCTGCGAGACTTGGACTGTTGCAGGTGACGAGGGAACTAACGAGGCAAAAATGTACTTGACCTCATCTTCACCAACCTGCCTGCTGCGGATACACCTGTCCATGACAGTATCAGTAGAAGCGACCGTTGCAGAGTCCTTGTGGAAATGAAGTCCTATCTTCAGACTGAGGGCACCCACCATCAGGTGTGGCATTATCACCATGCCAAATGGCATGGACTGCAAACAAATTTAGCAACTCAAGACTGGCTATCCATGAGACGTTGTGGGCCATTAGCAGCAATAAAACTGTATTCAACAGCAATCTGTAACCTCATGGCCCAACATATCCCCCACTCTACCATTACCACCAATCCTGGGGATCAATACTCGTTCAATATTTGATTTGATTTGATTTATTATTGTCACATGTATTAGTATACAGTGAAAAGTATTGTTTCTTGCACACTATACAGACAAAATATACCATTCGTAGAGAAGGAAAGGAGAGAGTGCAGAATTTAGTGTTACAGTCATAGTCAGGGTGTAGAGAAAGATCATCTTAATGCAAGGTAGGTCCATTCAAAAGTCTGACAGTAGCAGGGAAGAAGCTGATCTTGAGTTGGTTGGTACGCGACCTCAGACTTCTGTATCTCTTTGCCAATGAAAGAAGGTAGAAGAAAGAATGTCCGGGGCGCGTTGGGTCCTTAATTATGCTGGCTGCCTTGCCAAGGCAGTGGGAAGTGTAGACAGAGTAAATGGATGGGAGACTGGTTTGCATGATAGGTTGGGCTACATTCATGACCTTTTGTGGTTCCTTGCAGTCTTGGGCCAGGCAGGAGCCATACCAAGCTGTGATACAACCTGAAAAAATGCTTTCTATAGTGCATCTGTAAAAGTTGGTGAGAGTCGTAGCTAACATGCCAAATTTCCTTTGTCTTCTGAGATAGTAGAGGCATTGGTAGGCTTTCTTAACTATAGTGTTGGCATGAGGGGATAAGGACAGGTTGTTGGTAATCTGAACACCTGAAAACTTGAAGCTCTTGACCATTTCTACTTCGTCCCTGTTGATGTAGACAGGGACATGTTCTCCTTTACGCTTCCTGAAGTCGATGATGAGCTCCTCCATTTTGTTGACATTGAGGGAGAGATTATTGTTGCCGCACCAGTTCACCAGATTCTCTATCCCTTTCCTGTACTCTGTGTCATCATTGTTTGAGATCCGATCCACTACGATGGTGTCATCAGCAAACTTGAAAATTGAATTGGAGGGGAATTTGGCCGCATAGTCAAAGGTGTATAAGGAATACAGTAGTGGGCTGGGAACAGTCTTGTGGGGCACCGGTGTTGAGGATGATCATGGAGGTGGTGTTGTTGCCTATCCTTACCGATTGTGGTCTGTGAGTTAGGAAGTTCAGGATCCCGTCGCAGAGGGAGGAGCCGAGGCCCAAGCCACAGAGTTTGGAGTTGAGTTTTGTGGGAATAATGGTGTTGAAGGCTGAGCTCTAGTCAATAAATAGGAGTCTGACGTAGGTGTCCTTGTTATCTAGATGTTCCAGGGTTGTGTGCAGCGCCAGGGAAATGGCATCTGCTGTGGACCTGTTGCAGCGATAGGCAAACTGTAGTGGATCCAGGTAATCTGGCAGGCTGGAATTGATTTGTGCCATGACTAGCCTTTTGAAGCACTTCATAATGATGGATATCAGAGCCACCGGCCAACGGTCATTAAGGCATGCTTCTTGCATTTTCTTAAGTATCGGGATGATGGTCATCCTCTTGAAGCAGATAGGGACCTCAAATTGTTGTAAAGAGAGGTTAAAGATTTCTGCGAATACCCCCGCCAGCTGATTTGTGCAGGATCTGAGTGCTCGTCTGGATACCCCATCCTGTGTTTACCTTACCCTGGTCAGTCACTTTCCATTGGTTGACTTTTGAAAAAGATACTCTGACATCTGCAATGGAGACTCCAGATGCAGGTTCATCCAGAGCTTCCAGGGTGGAAGGGCATGCCAGGAGCAACACCAGTCATATCTGAAAATGAGGTGTAACCTGGTGAAGCTACTTGCATGCCAACACCATAAATGATCCCACAACCAATGGATCAGATCCAAGCTGTGCAGTCCCTCCACATCCAGTTGTAAATGATGGACAATTAAACAACTCACTGAGGAGGATGCTCCACAAACATTCCTATCCTCAATTATGGAGAAGCCCAAACATAGTGCCAAAGCAAAGGCTGAAGCATTCACAACAACCTTCAGTCAGAAATGCTAAGTAGATGATCCATCTTGGCGTCCTCCAGAGGTCCCTAGTGTCAGAGATGCCAGTATTTAGCCAATTACTTCACTCCCTGTGATATAAAGCATCAGCTGAAATGGAACTGGATACTGCAAAGGCTACGGACCTAACAATATTCCAGAAACAATACTGAAGTCTTGTACTCCAGAACTTGCCATGTTTCTAGCCAAGCTATTCCAGGACAGTTACAACACTGGCATCTACCCAACAATGTGGAAAATCGCCTGGATATGTCCTGTACACAAAAAGCAGGACAAATCCAACTCAGCCAATTACTGCTCCATCAGCCTACTCTCGATCATCAGTAAAGTAATGGAAGGAGCCATTAACAATGCTATTAAGCAGCACTTGCTTAGAATAACCTTTTCACGGATATTCAGTTTAGGTTTTGTCAGGGGCACTCAGCTTCTCATTAGCCTTGGTTCAAACATGGACAAAGGGGCTAAATGCCAGAGATGGGGGAAGAGTGACTGCCCCTGACATCAAGGCAGCATTTAACCCATGTGGCATCAAGGAGACTTGCAAAACTGGAGTCAATGGGAATCAGCAGGGTGGGGGCGGGGAACCCTGAACTAGCTGGAGTCGTACCTGGCACAAAGGAAGATGGTTGTGGTCGTTGGAGATCAGTAATCAACTCCAGAACATCACTGCAGGAGTTCCTCCATGGAGGGTTCTACACCCAACTGTCTTCAGCTGCTTCATCAATGACGTTGCTTCCATCATAAGTTCAGAAGGAAGGATGTTTGCTGATGATTGCACAATGTTCAGCACAATTCACAACTCCCAAATGCAACAAGGTCTGGACAATATCCAGGCTTCGGCTGACAAGTGGCAAGTAACATTCATGCCACACAAGTGCCAGGAAATGACTAGCTCCAACAAGAAAGCATCTAACCATCGCCCCTTGATATTCAAAGGCATTACCATTGCTGTTTCCCCACTATCAACATTTTGAGGATTAACACTAACCAGAAAGTGAACTGGTCTAGCTATATAAATATTGTGGCTACAAGAGGCTAGAAATCCTACAGCGAATAACTGACCTCCTGACTCCCCAAACCCTGTCCAACACCTACAAGGCACAAGTCAAGAATGTGATGGAATACTCTCCACTTACCTGGTACAACACTCAAGAAGCTCAGCATCATCCATGACAAAGCAGCCCACTTGATTGCTACCCCTTTTACAAGCATTCACTTCCTCCACCACCAATGAACAGTGACAGCAGCATGAAGTCAAGTTGCCATAGTTCCAGATGACCTTAGGCTATTCTTGTTGAGGGCAAGAGATGACTGGTGGCGATTTAATCTCAGGATCACCACACCTCAAGCGAGGGGCAAAGTTGAAAAGGCGGGGCCTTCATAAATAACTGCAGCCAGTGCAGGAATTGAACCCTGTTCTTGGTGTCGCTCAGCAGTATGTACCATCTACAAGATGTACTGCAGAAACTCCTTGCAGAAGCTTCTTGGACAGCACCTTCCAAACCCGCCACCACTACTTTACAGAAGAAAAAGAGTAACGGATACATAGAAACACGACCAAAGAACAGTACAGCATACAGGAACAAGCCTTCAACTCAATAAACATGATGCCTTTCTAAACTTATGACCTTTTTCCTTTATGCAATCCGTATCCCTCTGCTCCCTGCCTATTCATGAATCTTGGTTCCCCTTCAAGTCACTCACTGTCCTGACTTGGAAAAATATCACTCTTCTTTCTCTGTCGCTGGGTCAAAATACAGGAACTCCCTCCCTAACAGCACTGTGGCTGTACCTACACCACATGAACTGCAGCTGTTCAAGAAGGCAGCTCACCACCACCTTCTCAAAGTCAGTTAGGGATGGGCAATAAATGTTAGCCTAGACAGAGACACCCATATCCCATAAATAAATATTACAAAAACTGGCTTGATATGAGCACAAACTCTGCATGTCGACAGTCACAGGGAAGAGAAGTCCACAGACTACAACAACCCACTGGGAGAAAAGAATTCTCCTCCTCTCAGTCTTAAATGGGAGACTTCATTAATAGTCTCTCCTGCAACTGGAAACATCCTCCTGATATCATTGAATTATAGAAATGAATCATAGAAACCTCAAGATCTTCTATGTTTTATTAAGGTCACCTCTCATATTTCTAAACTCTAATAAGTGTAGCTGCAACTCTTTCTTTATTCAGCAAGCCCTTTATCCCAGGAAAGTGGTCAGAACAACAGAGACAATTCACTTGTTAAATCAAAAACAATACTTGATTTTATGGATACTCTCATGAGAAAAGAAAATTAATCAAATTTACAAGAAAGTATGTTTTTAAATTAAACTGCTGTTATTCATGCAGCATACTGTTCTCAGGAGGCAGATTTGTTATTTGGAAGTTCCATCTAGTGGTCAGATGTTAAACAGCAGCCTCATGAACATCAATGAAACTGAGTGGCTCATTTGCATTGATTTATATATTGGTATATATGCTACACAATAACATGCCGTTTATTATTAATCAATGGCAGTGGATTGCCCCAAAGCATTGTCTATAGTCAGAGTTAATTGACAGAGTTCCTTCACTGGCAATCCAAGTAGCCAAAGCCTGCAATGATAGTACTGACATAGGGAATTCCCATCGTAACTCGTTATACCTTTATTTCTAATGCTAAATGTTAACATTTAAAACATGACACAGAAAATGAAGCATATGGACAGAAAATATCTGTGCACACTGAACTTTTAATATCATAGAACCATAAAACTTAGGAGCAGGAGTAGACCATTCAGCCCTTCGAGCCTGCTCCACCATTCAATAGGATCATGGCTGATCTGATTATCCTTTCTGCCCCCATATCCCTGAACTCCCTTGTTTATCTATCAATCTAACTGCCTTGAATAAGTTCAATGACCAGCCTCCTCTGCTGTCCAGGGAAGAGAATTCCACAGACTACAACAACCCACTGGGAGAAAAGAATTCTCCTCCTCTTAGTCTTAAATGGGAGACTTCTTCAACAGTCTCTCCTGCAATTGGAAACATCTTCCTGATATCATTGAATTATAGAAATGAATCATAGAAACCTCAAGATCTTATATGTTTTATTAAGGTCACCTCTCATATTCCTAAGCTCTAATAAGTGTAGCTGCAACTCTTTCTTTATTCAGCAAGCCCTTTATCCCAGTGGAGTGAATCTTTTCTGAACTGTTTCTAACACAATTATATCTCCTTTCAAATAAGGAGACCAAAACTGAACATAGTATTCCAGGTGTGGCCTCACTAAGGCCCTATACAGCTGTAGTTAGACTTCCCAACTTTTATATTGCATTCCCCTTCCAATAAATGCCAACATTCCATTTGCCTCCCTAATCACCTGCTGTATCTGGATACTAACTTGTTGTGACTCATGTACCAGGACACCTAGGTCTCTCTGTACTGCAGAGTTCTGCAATTGCTCTCCATTTATATGCCATACTGCTTTTCCATTCTTGCTATCAAAGTGAACAAGTTCACATTCCATCCCCCATTCTACTCCATAAATTTTAGACCACTCACTCAGCCTCTCTGTATTTCTTTACAAACTCTTTAACTCCTCTTGGCAATTTACTTTCTGACCTATCTTTGTGTCAAGGCAAGTTTAGCTCCCATACATTAAGTTCTAATTATTGATATAGATTAGCAATTGACTGATCCAGCACTGATCCCTGTGGCAGTGGTTAGAATCATAGAATTCCTACATCCTTAAAAAGGCCATTTGGCCCATCGAGTCTGTGACAACAATCCTCATAACCCCACGTATTTACCCTGATACCCTGATACTAAGGGGCAATTTAGAATGGCCAGTCCACATAACCTGCACATCTTTGGAGTGTGGGAGGAAACTGGAGCCCCCGGAGGAAACCCACACACATCCAGGGAGAACGTGTAAACTTCACACAGACAGTGACCCAAGGCTGGAATCGAAACTGGGTCCCTGGCGCTGTGAGATATCAGTGCTAACCACTGTGCTGCTCTTTTATATGTCATGGCATACCTCTGTACTATAAAAACACCTCCTATCTTCTCTGAATATCCCTCGTGTTGAACAGGGCCGTGTGCACAAACAAGCATAGCAATAGCTTCAAGTTTGAACCCTTTACTGTATACAGTTCTTGTAGTTAATAAACACATGTAGTTCACCTACTTAAGGCTACAAAGGTTTCATTAAGACCCACCAAATAGTTTCCAACATCCTACAACACCTGGCAGCTCTTGAAAAAACCCAGGACCTCAGGGAAGCTGAAGCAGAAACTCAAAAGCTGGAAGTTGAAGGGAGCGGCATTCAGAAGTGACTGAAAGCGGCTGGAGTGAAGCCACAGAGGGAGATCACTGGAGAGAAGCTCTATTGCAGAATTGGAAATAGTACACAACATTCCACTGTGCAGCTGGGGGCTCCACAAGGTCATGTGGAGGTTCAGTGTGAACAGATTACAGTCAGCAGACCTAAAGCCTTTAAATTCCAGGATAATGCAAATCCGGAGAAACTTCTAAATGGTTCAATGGTCAGAAATTGACATATAAAACTCTATAATATACTTAGTCCTATGTCACCCCTACATTTGGCAGACTCACAAAACAGCCCATATTCTACAGTGCTTGCCATAACAGGTATGGAGGATTTGAATGTTCAATGCGCAGCTCATGCTGTTACTGACCTCAGCCCTCCTTTAAGAACATGTTTCAGAATGCAAACAGTTAACTGGCCCTGGAAATTGAAATGACATTGCCCTAGCTTGCACAGACTGCTTCTTACTTTCAACCAAGGAATGCAGCATAAGTCTTATGCCACTACTTTATCACATCAGTATTCGCTGACATTCATGACACATAACCAAATTCTGCAAGAAAAGGAATCTATGGTGGAATAAGAGATAGGAGAGAAGCTGTGCTTGACCCAATTGTCTAGACTAACAGACTCCTCATGTGAATATCTATATACAGCATACTTGTGTGGGTAGTGTGGTGTTTGTGGTTTACATTAACACATTATGATGACAGCAATGCAAGAAGTCTTGCATTGACATTCAAGTGTATTTGGCAGATACACTGTTCCCAAAGTGGTGATTGTGAGGTGCTGTTAAGATGCCTTCTCTGAAGTTGGGACCCCAGGGACATGTCAGGACAGTGCCCAAGGCACAGCAGTTTTGGAACAACTCAGCAGATTTGGCAACATCTGTGGAGGGAAAGATCAAGCTAACGTTTCAGGCTTGCAACCTTTCATCACAGGTCACAGACATCAAACGTTGACTGGAATTTTATCGACATGCCATGAGCCCCATGTCAGGACCTGGGCCCACATAGACAAACAGCAGGATCACACAATAACACAAGAAACAGGAGCAGAAGTATGCCATTGAACCTGCTGCACCATTCAATATTATCATGGCTGACTGGGCTTCAGCTCCACTTTCATGCCTGCTCCCTCTATCCTGTAATGCTGTGAGAGTCTATCAGAAAACTGATTATTCTAACCTCAAAATAACTCAGCAATGGAGCATCCATAATTCTCTGGGTAGAGAATTTCAAAGATTCACAACCCTTTGAATGAAGTAATTTCTACTCATTTCAATCCCAAATGATCAGTCTGTTAGTCTGAGATTGTGCCCTGTGTTTTAGATTCCCCGGAGACAATCTCTCAGCATCCACCCTATCAATTTCTTTCATAATTTTGCATGTTTCAAAAAGATCACCTCTCATCCTTTTAACTCCAGAGAATATAATCCCAATTTACTCATCCTCTCATCCTAAAACATCCCAGGGACCAATCCAGTGAAACTTTGCAGTACTGCCTCTGATGCAAGTATATCCTTTCTTAAATGTGGAGACCAAAGCTGCACATTGTATTCCATATGTGATTTCACTGAAACACTGTCCAACTTGAGCAATAATTCTTTATTCCAGTACTTCAATCCCCTTGCAATAAAGGCTAACAGTTTGCCTACTAATTGCTTGCTGTACCTGCATGTTAACTTTTTGTATTCCTTGTACAAGCATACCCAAGTCTCCACGAACACTCGCATTTACAAGTTTTAAAAATATTCAGGTCTTCTATTCTTTTGACCAAAATGAATAACTTCACACTTCTCTACATTAAATCTTGTTGTCCACTTACTAAACCCATCTACAACTCTGTGCAATCTCTGTATGTCCTCCCCACAACTAACCTTTCTACCTAGCTTGGTATCATCAGCCAACCTTGATACATTACTCCCTTTCTCTTCATCTAAGAAGAGAAAGAGCATCCCCGGAAGGGTAGGGGGTTTTAGTTCAGTTGGGTAGCACGGTCGATGAAGGCTTGGAGGACCGAAGGGCCTGTTCCTGTGCTGTAATTTTCTTTGTTTTTTGTTTCAAGTCATTAATTTAGATTGTAAATAGCTGAAGCTCCAACACTGACCCTTGCGGCACTTCACTATTCATTTAAAAAACTCTGTTTATGCCCACTCTCTGATTCCTATCTGTTAATCAATCCTCTACAATTTCTCATTTAGTGCTCTGTTAAACTATAACTATTCCCACCAGTATTTTCTGACTCTTGCTACACCAAATTTCTACCCATTCTGATTCAATTTCATGATCTTCTGAGCTCAGATCCTTTTTCACCAATGTTCTTATGTCTTAGTGAAAGCACTCCTAAATAGCTGTGATCATAATAAACTGAATGTAAAATTCAATCTTGAGAGAGAGAGGACTGGGTCAAAGACTAGTATTTTAAACTTAAAGGACAATTATCAGGCATGAAAGTAGAGCTGGCTAAGTGAACCAGCAAATTAAGTAAAGGAATAGTTTCATAGAGATGCAGTGATAGATATTTAAGAGATATTTCAGAATGCACAGAATAATTACAACAAGAAGGAAACATTCCAAGGGGAGAATCCACTCTCTGTATTTAACTAAAAATAAAGATGGCATGAACCTTAAAGAAAAAGCATATAACTTCACAAAGACAGGTGGCAGGTATTGGACAAAATATAAAAGACAACAAACACTTACTAAAAGATGAATAAGAAAATAAAAATTAGAGTATGAGAGAAAGCTAGCTAGAAATATAAAGGCAGATGGGAAGAGTTTCTACGATATATTTGAAAAGAGAAGAGTTAACAACGTGAGCATCGGTCTTATAGAAAGTGAGTCTGGGAAACTATGAATTGAAAATGAGGAGATGGGAGATGAATTCAGCCAAGAAACATCCCAGAAATAGCTGTAAATCAGGAAAAGGGAGGGAGGAACTCAGGAAAATGACAGGAAAGTAGTATTGAGCAATTTGTTGGAGCTGTGGGCTGACAAAAGTCCTATTTGCTGATGTATAATTTTGGTTCAACTCTTTATTGCTTCCTGTCACTCTCTGTTTGTCCTTACCCACATTCCGATGCCTTGACCTTTCATTTTGGATTTCAAAGAACAAAGAACGACCCAGCACGGGAAACAGGCCCTTCGGCCCAACGAGCCCACGCCGCCGCATCCTCCTACACCTACCCTGCCCTGCGTGTATGCGAGTGGAACCCCTAACTTAGCCAGATTCAGGGGAGAATAGTGTCAATTTGGTATACCAATCAGCCTAAGAGCACATCTTTGGGGTGTGGGAGGAAACCGGAGCGCCCGGAGGAAACCCACGCAACCACAGGGAAATGCGCAAACTCCCACAGACACAGGCCCAAATCCATGTATCTGCACAGCTAGCAGTGCTAGTCACTGAGCTGTTGCGGCGCCCGTCTACCGGTCCAGGATCAAGCACACACACCGACACGAAGTACTAGGCCACTCCCGGAACCTCCAAGAGCAGCCCACGCACGACCCACCGTGTGCATGCCCCTTGTTTGACAACAAGGTGGACCGCCACCTGCGGAATAAAAAGACAAAAACGTTAACATGTAAGTCTGCATTTCCGGTGTCTCCCGAGGCTCTGACCCTATTTAATACCCCCTACTATAACCCTCCATCCTTGTTTCGCTCATGTGTCTATCTAAGTAAACCTTAAACAAGTCCAACATGCCTGCGTCCACCACCCTACTCGGTAGCGCGTTCCATACCCCATGATCTCACTGACCTCTTGCTCAAAATGAGTATAGAATGCATTAAGCTCATCAGGGAGAGGTGCACTGCAGCCGGTGATTTTACATGCCTTCCTCTTATAGCCTCTTATATCTTGCAGACCTGTCCAGTTGGAGAATTTGGGCAGTGGACAGGGCTGCAACCTAATGGAAGGGCCTGAGGTTCCCTCACCCAGATCCTAACCTCAGGCCCTTCCATTAGGTTGCAGCCCTGTCCACTGCCCAAATTCTCCAACTGGACAGGTCTGCAAGATATAAGAGGCTATAAGAGGAAGGCATGTAAAATCACCGGCTGCAGTGCACCTCTCCCTGATGAGCTTAACGCATTCTATACTCATTTTGAGCAAGAGGTCAGCGAGATCATGCCCTCCACCCTGGAAACCTTGGACGAACCTGTATCCGAGATCACCATTGTAGACTTCTCAAAAGTCAGCCCAAAGAAAATGACGAGTCTGGGTGGGGTACCCGGATGATCACTCAGCTCCTGCCTGGATTAGCTGGCAGGAGTATTTGCAGACATCTTCAACCTCACTCTACAACAATCTGAGGTCTCTATCTGCTTCAAGAAGATGACCATCATCCCAGAATCAAAGAAAAGCCAGACAGCAGGCCTTAATGGCTATTGATTGGTGGGTCTGACATAGAAACACAGAAATTAGAAGCAGGGAAAGGCCATTCGGCCCTTCAAGCTTGCTCCATCATTCATTTTAATCATGGCTGATCATCGAATTCAATATTCTGATTGCCCCTTCCCCCCATATCCCTTGATCCCTTTAGCCCTAAGAGCTATATCTAATTCCTTCTTGAAATCACACTACAGTTTGGCCTGAACTACATTCTGTAGTAGTGAATTCCACACATTCACCAACTTGTGGGTGAAGAAATTTCTCCTCACCTTAGTTCTAAAAGGTTTACCCCTTATCCTCAAACTATGTCCCCAGTTCCGGACTCCACCACCATTGGGGATATTCTTTCTGAATCTACCCTGTCTAACTCTGTTAGAATTTTATAAGTTTCTATGAGATCCCCTCTCACTCTTCTAAACTCCAGTGAATATAATCCTAACCGACTTAGTCTCTCCTCATATGACAGACCTGCCATCCCCAGGAATCAGCCTGGTAAACCTTCGCTGCACTTCCTCCAAAGCAAGGACAGCCTTCTGCAGATAAGGACCCTAAAGTTTCACACAATACTCCAGGTGTGGCCTCACCAACACCCTGTACAATTGCAGCAAAACATCCCTATTCCTATACTCAATCCTGTTACTATGAAGGCCAACATACGTTTTCCCTTCTTTACTGCTTGCTGTACCTGTGTCCTTACTTTCAGCGGTTGATGCACGAGGACACCAAGGTCTCGCTGAGTATCCACCTCTCTCAATTTATACTCATTGAATTAATAATCTGTCTTCCTATTATTGCTATCAAATAAACCTCTCATTTATCCACATTACACTGGATCTATCATGCAGATCCCCACACACTCAGCCTGTTCAAATCACACCGAAGCATCTCTGTATCCTCCTCACAGCTCACCCTCCCACCCAACTTTGTATCATTTGCAAATTTGGAGATAATGCATTTAGTTCCCTCTTCCAAATCATTAATATATAATGTGAACAGCTGGGGCCCAGCACAGATCCCTAGGGAACCCCACTAGTCACTGACTGCCAATCAGAAAAAGACCCATTTATGCCAGATCTTTGCTTCCTACCTGTTAACCAGCTTTCTGTCCACCTCAAGACATTATCTGCAATTCCATGTGCTTTAACTTTGTATAATAGTCTGTTATGTGAGATCTTGTCCAAAGCCTTCTGAAAGTCTAAATAAATCAGGTCACTGGTTCTCCTTGGTCAAGTCTACGAGTTACATCCCCAAAAAATTGTAATAGATTCATCAAGCATAATTTCCCTTTTGTAAATCCATGCTGACTTTGTCTGATTATACCACTGCCTTCCAAATGCCAAATTATGAAATTCATGATAATGGAATCAAGCAGCTTCCCCAGTATCGACGTTGGGCTCACTGGTCTACAGTTCCCTGTTTTCTCCCTACCTCCGTTTTTGAATAGTGGCTTACATTAGATACCCCCCAATCTGTACAAACGATCGCAGTGTCCAAAGAATTTTGGAAAATAACAACCAATGGATCTACTATTTCCAGGGTCACTTCCTTCAGTTCTCTGGGATGAAGATTATCAGGACCTGGAGATTTATCCACCTTCAATCCCATCAATTTCCCCAAAACCATTTCTCTCCTAATGCTGATTTCCCTCAGCTCCTCACTAAAACTTGTTTCTCTCAGCATTTCTGGTACATTATTCATGTCTTTGTGAAGACTGAGGTGAAGTACAAATTTAATTCCTCAGCCGTTTCTTTATTCCCCGTTATAAATTCTCTGTTCTGATGGTAAGGGGCCGACATTCGATTTTGTCAATCTTTTTCTGTTTACATATCGATAGAAACTTTTACAGTGAGTTTTCATGTTCTCCACTAGCTTACTTTCATTCTCTATTTTTCCCTTCTTAATCAATCCCTTCATCTTCTTTTGCTGAATTTTAAACTGCTCCCAATCCTCAGGCCTATTGCTTTTTCTTGCCATTTTGTATGTTTCTTCCTTGAATCTGATACTATCTCTATTTTCCCATGTAATCCATGGTTTGGCCACAGTTCCCTTTCCACTCTTGCGCCAAACAGGAATAAACAACTTCTGAAGTTCACCTTTTCGTTCTTTAAATGCCTGCCATTGCCTGTCCACTGTCTTTCAGTTCAGTAATGTTTCCCAGTCCCATAATGGTCAATTCATGCCTCATATCATCATAGTTACCTTTACTGTGATTCAGGACGCTGGTCTCAGAATCAACTATATCATTATCCACCTTGACAAAGAATTCTACCATATTATGGTCACTTGTCCCCAAGGATTCTCTCACAACTAATCCTTTCTCATTTTATAACCTCCAGTCCAAGGTGGCCTTCTCCCTTGTTGGCTCATTAAGTGCTTCAAAAGGTTAGTCATGACATGAATCAATTCTGGCCTCCCAGATTGCCTGATCCACTACCGTTCACCTATCACTGCAACAGGTCCCAGCAGATGCCATCTCCCTGGCCCTGCACTCAACCCTAGACCACCTAGATAACAAAGACACCTACGTCAGACTCCTTTTTATTGACTACAGCTCAGCCTTCAACACCAGTATTCCTATGAAACTCATTTCCAAACACTGTGGCCTGGGGCTCAGCTCCTCCCTCTGCGACTGGACCCTGAACTTCTTAACCCACAGACTGCAATCAGTAAGGATGGGCAACAAAACCTCCTCCATGATCTCCCTCAACACCAGTACCCCGAAAGGCTGTGTTCTGAGCCCCCTACTATACTCTGTATACGCCTATGACTGTGTGGCCAAATTCCCCTCCAACTTGATTTCAAGTTTGCTGATGACATCACCATTGTGGGTCAGATCTCAAACAGTTATGAGACAGAGTACAGGAAAGAGACAGAGAATTGATGTGATGAAATATTCTCTCCCTCAATGTCAACAAAATGAAGGAGAGCATCCATATCAGGAGATGTCGTGGAGAACGTGCCCCATCTACATCAATGGGGACGAAGTAGAAATGGTCGAGAACTTCACGTTTTTAGGTGTCCAGCTCACCAACAACCTGTCTTGGTCCCTCCATGCTAAGACTATAGTTAAGAAAGCTCACCAATGCCTCTACTTTCTCAGAAGACCAAGGAAATTTAGTATGTGTGCTATGACTCTCGCTAACTTTACAGATGCACCATAGAAAGCATTCTTTCTGGTTGCATCACAGCTTGGTATGGATCTTGCTCTGTCCAAGACTGCATGAAACTGTAAAGGGTCATGAACATAGCCCATCCATTGACTCTGTCTGCACTTCCCGCTGCCTCGGAAGAGCAGCCAGCATAATTAAGAGCCCCATGCCCCCATCTTCCACCTTCTTCCATTAAGAAAAAGATACAAAAGTCTGAGGATATGTACCAACTGACTGAAGAACAGCTTCTTCCCTTCTGCCATCAGACCTTTGACTGGACCTATCTTGCACTAAGTTGGTCTTTCTCTACACCCTAGCAATGACTGTAACACCACATTCTGCACTCTTTTCCTTCCCTTCTCTATGTATAATATGCTTTGTATAATCACAAGAAACAATACTTCTCACTGTATACTGATACTTGTGACAATAATAAATCAAATCAATTCATATCAACGACACTGGTCCCTGCACTTTTCAAGTTGTGCCCATCTGTTCTTTCTCCTTGAATGCTGATGCCCATGAATTGCATGATGCCCATGCAGGACCAACGGGATGCAGGAGTACAATATCAAGGGTAGGAGTCTTAGCTGGGTTGAAGAGCAGAAGGATCTTGGGGTCCGGGTCCATAGGACTCTTAAATCGGCCTCGCAGGTGAAGATGTGGTCAAGAAGGCGTATGGTGTACTGGCCTTCATTAATCGAGGGATTGAGTTTAGGAGTCGGGAGGTAATGCTGCAACTTTATAGGACCCTTGTCAGGCCCCACTTGGAGTAATGTGCACAGTTCCGGTTGCCTCCCTACCAGAAGGATGTGGAAGCTATTGAGAGAGTGCAGAGGAGATTTACAAGGATGTTGCCTGGATTGGGAGGCATGCCTTATGAAGATAGGCTGAGGGAACTAGGTCTCTTCTCCCTGGAGAGATGAAGGTTGAGAGGCGACCTGATAGAGGTTTATAAGATGTTGAGAGGAATAGATAGGGTGGATTCCCGGAGGCTATTTCCCAGGCTGAAATGGTCGCTATGAGAGGACACAGGTTTAAGGTGCTGGGAAGCAAGTACAGAGGAGATGTTAGGGGTAAGTTTTTCACTCAGAGGGTGGTGAGTGAGTGGAATCGGCTGCCGTCGGTGGTGGTAGAGGCGAACTCACTGGGGTCTTTTAAAAGACTTCTGGATGAGTATATGGGATCTAATGGTATTGGAAGTTACAGATAGTTCTATGGCTTGGTAGGTGTAGATGTGATCAGCACAACTTGTGGGCCGAAGGGCCTGTTTGTGCTGTAGTGTTCTAAATTCTATGTTCTAATTAAGACAGCTTCTTCCCACACCACTCTTTCTCCATCTGTTAAATTCTCTCATCTGCTTGACCCTATGAAAGTTGGCGCATGGTTCAGGTAGCAACCCAGAGATGATTACCTTTGATATTGTGAGCTTTAATTTGGAATTTTAATCACAATGACAATTTTACTCAGAGCCTCAAATGGACCGTTGGCCATCTAATGACAGCAGCCTTCTGCAAGGCAAAGAGAGGGCCTCCCCAAGAGCCAGTAGAGTTGTAGATGTTCTAGAGGCGGGGGGGGGGGGGGGAGGGGGGGGCGGACGGGATGACAGTGGGAGGTTGGGGGGGGGGGATGGTGGTGGTGGTGGGGTGGGGTGTGGAGGAGAAAACCCTCAGTGAGGGTTTTGGAGCCACAGGGGGGTGCATTTTTGCTGGTGGGAGGCCCTCTGGGTGTTGGAAAAGGAAGGCCTAGCCCCTCCCTACCTCGATATAGCTGGCAGACCTGCCGTGTTGCACAGAGCCTTTTCCAAGCTTGTAAAATCCCTGTGACCTGGTATCATAGCTGTCAGTAGGCTGAATAATTGCCTTAATTGTCCATCCACTTTCGTTGTGCTGTTCCCAATATTGGAAATAGTCTTTGATAGTCGGATTGTGTCAGACTTCCCTCTCATTGCCGTTTTACTACTCCTTCTACCTCATAGCCCAATGTCCAATGGGCTGATAAAACTCCAGCTGTTAACTTTTTCTCTCTCTACAGATGTTGCCAGATCTGCTAAGTATTTCCAGCATTTTCTGTTTTTATTTCAGATTTCCAGTATCCGCAGATGTTGCTATTGTAAGAACATAAGAACATAAGAAATAGGAGCAGGAGTAGGCCATCCAGCCCTTCGAGCCTGCCCCGCCATTCAATAAGATCATGGCTGATCTGTCGCTGCTCAGTTCCACTTTCCCGCCCTCTCCCCATAACCCTTAATCCCCTCTCCTATCAAAAACCCATCAACCCGCGTCTTAAAAATATTTAGCGAGGCAGCCTCCACCACTTCAACGGGCAGAGAATTCCAGAGATTCACCACCCTTTGAGTGAAGAAGTTCCTCCTCAACTCCGTTCTAAACCGCCCCCCTTTTATCTTGAGGCTGTGCCCCCTAGTCCTATTGTCTTTTTTGAGTGGGAAGAGTCTTTCCACCTCTATCCTATCCATCCCATTCATCATCTTATACGTCTCAATGAGATCTCCCCTCATTCTTCTAAACTCTAACGAGTACAAGCCCAGTTTATTCAGCCTCTCTTCATAGCTCAACCCCCTCAACTCCGGTATCAGCCTAGTAAACCTCCTCTGCACTCCCTCCAAGGCAGTCTTGTATCAATCTGAGTCATTTTGATCTTGGTTGTGTTTGTTTGTCAGTTCCCTGGTTTTGAAGGTTTTGTGTTACTGAGTCACCACCTTTTGTCCCTGCTGAGTTGACTGACCTTACCTGGTGTCTGAACAGGCTGCTGCATTTGGCCTGAGTATTGCTGTTTAGTGGGGTCGAACATTAGTCAGGATTGATTGAAAGTGCACGTTGGGGGAGGACAGGACCATGGGAAGCCACGTAGGCAGGATGCTGAAGGGCAGGTGACCTTCGCTGCTGGAAGTATCAGCTCCTTTGGTCTTAGAGAAGGAAGATATTTCTGCCATATTTGCAAAATCTCCTGTTTTTCCATAAATTTTCACCTATGTTGATCCAAATCCCTTGATTGCAGGGTCATCTGCCATCAGTAAACGAAGCTAATGTCTAAATCAGATCTGGTGCTTCCATTCTAGGTGTGGTTTCCCTAGAGATCACCATCACTGACCCTTCCTGGCAGCAGCACTGTACCAGGTTAGTCTGAGAGGTCAGAGGAACAATTGACGGTCTTAATGTCCCGAGATGATATCCATTGTATTTAGTAAAGCAATCCATGTCCTCTGATGTGACACAGTGCGACAAGGCCGACAGGCAGTGACTGTACCGGCAGTGGCTGGACACAGTGTCCCTGTTGCCCAGTGGTGCAGGAACATGAGTCTGTCTCCATGCTCCAGTCTTAGCCTTGTGTTTATTTATTTGAACAATGATATCATTACTCAACGTGCTGGGGAGACTCTCCTTATTAAACATCCTGAACAGGCTGCTGACGACAGTCCTGTGTCACGCAACACATGTTGGCTCCAATCACAGCTTTTTATGCTAGCCTTTAGATCGTGTCAGCTTTATTCATATTCAGCAGGAGAGTGGGAAATTTTAATGCAGTGCTTTCTGAGGGAATCACAATCCAAATCACAAATATCTTATATTTCAATACCGTTATCTATTTCTGTTCTATTCATAAAACAAAATGATTTCTCCTCTAAATATGGTTGTGCAAATATAAACATTGAATGCGCTAGAAAAATGCCTCAGAGTTACAATAGTGAGTGATCCTTACCCTGGTGAATAAACAGTGACTCTGTACAGTTATACAGTGAGTGACCCTCACCCTGAATAAACAGTGACTCTGTACAGTTACACAGTGAGTGACCTTCACCCTGAATAAACAGTGACTCTGTACAGTTACACAGTGAGTGACCCTTACCCTGAATAAACAGTGACTCTGTACAGTTACACAGTGAGTGATCCTTACCCTGAATAAACAATGACTCTGTACAGTTATACAGTGAGTGACCCTCACCCTGAATAAACAATGACTCTGTACAGTTACACAGTGAGTGACCCTCACCCTGAATAAACAGTGTCTCTGTACAGTTACACAGTGAGTGACCCTCACCCTGAATAAACAGTGACTCTGTACAGTTACACAGTGAGTGACCCTCACCCTGAATAAACAGTGACTCTGTACAGTTACACAGTGAGTGACCCTCACCCTGAATAAACAGTGTCTCTGTACAGTTACACAGTGAGTGACCCTCACCCTGAATAAACAGTGACTCTGTACAGTTACACAGTGAGTGACCCTCACCCTGAATAAACAGTGACTCTGTACAGTTACACAGAGTGACCCTTTCTCTGAATAAACAATGACTCTGTACAGTTACACAGTGAGTGACCCTCACCCTGAATAAACAGTGACTCTGTACAGTCACACAGTGAGTGATCCTCACCCTGAATAAACAGTGACTCTGTACAGTTACACAGTCAGTGATCCTCACCCTGAATAAACAGTGACTCTGTACAGTTACACAGTGAGTGACCCTCACCCTGAATAAACAGTGACTCTGTACAGTTACACAGTGAGTGACCCTTTCTCTGAATAAACAATGACTCTGTACAGTTACACAGTGAGTGACCCTCACCCTGAATAAACAGTGACTCTGTACAGTCACACAGTGAGTGATCCTCACCCTGAATAAACAGTGACTCTGTACAGTTACACAGAGTGACCCTTTCTCTGAATAAACAATGACTCTGTACAGTTACACAGTGAGTGACCCTCACCCTGAATAAACAGTGACTCTGTACAGTTACACAGTGAGTGACCCTTTCTCTGAATAAACAATGACTCTGTACAGTTACACAGTGAGTGACCCTCACCCTGAATAAACAGTGACTCTGTACAGTTACACAGTGAGTGACCCTTACCCTGAATAAACAGTGACTCTGTACACTTACACAGTGAGTGACCCTTTCTCTGAATAAACAATGACTCTGTACAGTTACACAGTGAGTGACCCTTTCTCTGAATAAACAGTGACTCTGTACAGTTACACAGTGAGTGACCCTCACCCTGAATAAACAGTGACTCTGTACAGTTACACAGTCAGTGACCCTTTCTCTGAATAAACAATGACTCTGTACAGTTACACAGTGAGTGACCCTCACCCTGAATAAACAGTGACTCTGTACAGTTACACAGTGAGTGACCCTCACCCTGAATAAACAGTGACTCTGTACAGTTACACAGTGAGTGACCCTCATCCTAAATAAACAATGACTCGGTACAGTTACACAGTGAGTGACCCTCACCCTGAATAAACAGTGACTCTGTACAGTTACACAGTGAGTGACCCTTACCCTGAATAAACAGTGACTCTGTACAGTTACACAGTGAGTGACCCTTACCCTGAATAAACAGTGACTCTGTACAGTTACACAGAGAGTGACCCTTACCCTGAATAAACAGTGACTCTGTACAGTTACACAATTATGACCCTTACCCTGAATTAACCATGACCCTTTCTTGAATTACATTGCAGAAGGCATTAACACATTGCCAATCTTCACTGCCAACCACTTGGTACATTGTGCTGCGTGGAGGGTGGTCTGCAGCTAATCCATAAGCATCTTCCATGGTGGGTGTATCCCACAGGTAGCAGGACAAGGCCAACAGAGATGGTTGTCCTTGATGCCAAACACCCCTCAGGATTTGTGCTTTCGATATGGCAAGGTCAAAGGCTGGCAGTCAGCTCCCAAGCTCACTATTGCCTGCCACGCAGGGATGGTGAGACTGATGGTCCTCCTCCTCCCATCCCTTGTGTAAGGATATCCCTCCTGTCCTCATCTGTATTTAGCTGCACCTGCAGTCACACAATGCTGAATTTGGGGGCCTGTGCTCCTTGGCTTCTGCCTGCTATGTCCTGGTCCATTGTAAACAGTGACATGAAAGTAGCTGACAGGGCATCTTTCAAATATGATGTCTAGATATAACACTGGGGCACACATCAATGTGCCCACCCCACCCAAGAGAAACATCGGGATATCGCTGGCTGCAATATTTAATGAGTCCAGCGTCATGCAATTCAGCATGGAATTCCCCAGAGGAAATGATTATTTCTTCCTTCTCCATTACAGAGCTTAGACCCAGAGCAAATAATTCCACCTAGTGATACTACGCAGTTCCTCCTCTCCATCTTAAATGGTAGCCCCTTATTTTTGAGATATGAAATAGTAAAGAAATGGAGTTAGTGTTGGGAGGAGTTTATAGACCCATTGTCAGTAGCTATGATAGAGTATACATCAGGAAATAATGGCAATAATTATGACTGACTTTCATCTTCAAATCATTTGAACAAATCAAATCAACAAAGGTATCTGGGAGGCTAAGTTCATAAAATGTATTTGAAACAGTTTCTTAGAACTGCAACTTACCAGGGAACAGGCAATTTTGGACCTAGGAATGTATAATGAAATAGGAATAATTAAAGATTTCATAGTGAATGATCCTATAGACAAGGGTGATCATATCATTATAGAATTTCACATTTTATTTGAGGATGAGAAACATGGGCCCCTAACTATTGCCTTAAACTTAAATAAAGACGATTAAGAGGATATGAAAATAGAGTTGGCTAAAATGGGTGGGGAAAATAGATGAAAGAATGCTGCAAAGATTAGTGGTAGGGCAGATTGGGCCAGTTTTAGAAACCAGGAAAGGATAATTTAAAAAAAAGAGAGAAATTGGAGCATGAGAGAAAACATGCAAGACAAATAAAGACATAATAAAAGATTCTACAGGTTTCTACAGAGGAAAAGAGTAGCTAAAGTGAGTGTTGGTCCCTTAGATGGTGAGACTCAGGAATGAATAATGGAGAGTGAGGAAATGGCAGTGGCTTGACACCAATATGCTGAATGCATCTTCACAGTCAAAGAAACAAAAGGAAAATTAAGAATAGCAGAAAACAAAGAGTCGAAAAGGAGGGATTTAAAACAATCACCATCACTAGAGGAAAAATAAGGCTGACAAGTTCCCTGGATCCGATGGTTTGCATCCTAGAGTCTTAAAAGAAAGCGCTGCAGAGATTGTACAATAGAAAATGCATTGGATATAATCTTCCAAACTTCCCTAGATTCTGGAAAAGTCCCAGCAGATTGGAAGGGTCATGAGAATATTGAGGGGGTACAGTGGATGTAGAGAGGGCATGAGTCTGGGTGGGTGAGGTAGGGTGGTGAGGGCTTGATGAACCAGCAGTTATGAATTGAACTGGGCTAATGTCCCAGTGAACGGAAGCCTTCTAACCTGCTGACCTCACATGTGCTACCCCTATTCCCACCTTGGACCTTCTTTGGAAGGCAGCAACCCTGACTCCAGCCCGATCCTGACTTCTTGACAGGGAAACCACATGTATGTGTGGGCACATTCAGACCATGCCAATGTGATTTGGGAAACAGCTCGACTCATGACTTCCCAAATCTATCATGAAAATCCCTCTGCTTCCTGATTCCATGTCCTCTCTCACAAAGAATGCTGATGTGCACTTTTATTATATTGCTGCTTCTGCCTCTGCTCATTTTGCCAGAATTCTTATCCATGCCTTTGTCAACCCAGTTGTAATTATTCCAGTCCTTTCCTAATCTGCCTCCCATTCTCCACCCTCCATAATCACCCTTCAGATTATTTATATTTCTGTATCCTAACTCACATTAGTCCCCAGTCAAGTATCATCCATATATTGGCTGATCTACATATAAAACCCTGGTTAGGCTGCATTTGGAGTATTGCGTGCATTTCTGGTCACCACACTACCAGGAGGACGTGGGAGCTTTGAAGAGTGTACAAAGAAGATTCACCAGGATGTTGCCTGGTCTCGAGGGCGTTGGCTCTAAGGGGAGGTTGAATAAAGTAGGATTGTTTTCACTGGAAAGACAGAGGCTGAGGGGAGACCTGATAGAGGTCTACAAAATTATGAGAGGCATAGACAGGATGGATAGCCAGAGGCTTTTTCCCAGGCTGGAAGTGTCAATTTTGAGGGGTTACAGGTTCAAGGTGAGAGGGGAAAGTTTAAGGGAGATGTGGGGAGACGTTTTTCATGCAGTGAGTGGTGGGTGCCTGGAATGTGCTGCCAGAGGAAGTGGTGGAAGCAGGCACATTAGCAAATTTAAGAAGCATCTGGATGGATACATGAATAGAGAGGGATTAGAGAGATCTGGACTAAGGGCAATTTTTTTTTTAGTTTAGTTAGGGCGTCATGACCGGCACAGCTTGGAGGACCTAAGGGCCTGTTTCTGTGCTGTACTGTTCTTTTTTATTTGTTGTTCTTTGACAAGCAGTCCTTCAGTATCTCCAATTTAAAAGTCTCATTTTCATGTTTACAGCTGCTTATCTCTGTAACCCTCTCTACTCCTCCAGATCTCTGGGAACTCTGTAGTCTTGTTTGACATCCTGATTAAACCCTTTTTGTGGCTGTTCCTTCAGCTGTTTGGGCCCTACAATCTGGAATTGATCCCTAACTCTCTCTGGCTCTCCATTTCCCATCAATGCATTCATTTGTATCTTACAAAAAGGTACAGGAACAGAGGAGCCTATATATTTACTAAAAAGTAAAACAATAACAGCAACAAACAACTTGTCTTCACTTAAAGTCTTCTAAAGTAGTGAAACATCTCCAAAACACAATATAAACAAGCCCCAATAGAAGATCCCAGACATGTTAATTTAAACGAATTATCTGTCCTTTTCACGTCTGGGCTTGGATGGTTAACAGAGCAACACGATTCTGATAATCAGACTGCCACTGAGTGTCAAACACGAAGAACTAATTTGGAAAAATCAGCACACAGTAAATGGAATTTATGGCCTCGTTGTGGCAGGGGCGTGGGAGTGTAAAATGCAGCAAGCCTTTCAAAGGTCCATTGACCTCAGCAGGACTGGAAGATGCTGCCAGCGGGAGGGATGTAACGTTCCGCCCATTGTGTAAACTGGACTGGAAATCTGCCCAGTGTAAACACTACTCACATTCACATCGTCCTAATTGCCTTTATCAGTCTCTAATTTACTCCCTAGCTGTTTGGAAGAGCTTCATGTTAAGCAACGTATGAAACTTCCTCTAATGGCTGAAGTGATGAACACCACCCAGTGTGGTTCTAAGATGCACAGACAAAATTGCCTACTCTGAATTCACTGATTTTGCATTAGTAACAGAGGGATGACCAGCAGTGGTTAGCACTGCTGCCTCACAATGCCAGAGATCTGGGTTAAATTCCCAACTTGGGTCACTGTCTGTGTGGAGTTTGCACATTCTCCTTATGCCTATGTGGGTTTCCTCCGGTTGTTCTGGTTTCCTCCCACAGTTGTGGGCCCGAGTATGATGCTGGGGGGTTGGTGCAAATGCAAAGGGCTGAATGGCCTCCTTCTGCACTGTTAGGATTCTATGATTCTATGATCATTGTGCTTGAGTTAGAGGGAAGTAATATCAACCAGGGTTCCTGATCACTAGCCAGTAGCCTCTAGTGGAAGATGTGTGTTGCTGAGGACAACAGTGGTCTCCACTATGCCATATACTGCTCATGCAGAAAGAATGATCACTTGGGTGATGCACTAGAGAGCACCACATTGTGTAAAAGGAGAGAAGATTAGCAGCAAATGTGTTTCCTGAAGCTCGGGGTGCCACTTTAAAGAGTTAGGATTTTCATGGTTCTGTGAATCAAGATCAGCAGCAGTTACGCACAGCCTTCCTTTATTTGCTGCGACCTTTATTTTTCTAATCTGTTAGCAGGACAATTTATAACATGACATGGAAAAATTTGCAAAGTGCTTGCCTGTGGCATCTTTCCTAAATTAACACCACCACCAGTCAGATCAAAGCGAAGACAATATTCAAAAGAAGCTTCTTCCCATGACTCTGAGGAGTGTCTATGACCTCTTGCAGCTGTGTTGGACACACTTTGCAGTCTGATTCAAAGAGTTTGGAGTGCCTCACCTTAAGATAGCACAGGGTGCATTTGATCTGCCTTGTTTTATACCACATCCCCTCCCCCCCCTATCCCCAAACACATCTTAGGAAGAGGAAGTTATGTGTAAGCCATGTATGAGATATCATCATCACTCATATTTACAGGAGCTGGCTCGCTAACTGAGGAAGTGGATTCCATGAATATCTGGCCCTTTCTCAAGCACTAACCTCAGCTCCATATATTGCACATTTCTAACTTGGTAATTTTTTTTGCCTGTAAACTTGAGGGATTGTTTCCAACTGGTCAGCGCAGAGTAAATTGGGTGTCAACAGATCAGTAAACAATCCAACTGAATTTTTCCATCAGAGTCAGAAATGCCCCCAGTTTGAATTTATTTATGTTATAATTCTACCCAGAGAAGATAATTCAGTATTTATTCAGTCTTGATTATCTGCCTACAGGTTAAAGGGCCATCCAGACTGATATCTAAAGATCCCATTGACAGGCTTTAGGGCCTAGGGGTGTTCAGTGCTGTGAGGATTTGCTTTAACTCAAGCAAAACGGTTTGGAATATTTTGGAAGCTATTTGTGAACCTTCTTCGTTTTTCTGATTTTCACATGGTAGGTCATGAGGGTTTCTGTCATTTTGTGTGAATCAGGACAGAGAGAGCTAACTGAATATTTGACTGTGTAGCTTAAATTGCGATGAACTTGCCTTGTGTTACCTTGAGTTTAGAAAGTTGAGGGGTGATCTAATCAAGATAGTTAAAATTCTAAAAAATAGATTTGATAGGCAAGATACAAGAATCTTATTTCCAGTGGGGAATTCAGAACAAGGGTACACAACTTTGATGGCTCAGCACAACATTGAACATAAGAACGTAAGAACATAAGAAATAGGAGCGGGAGTAGGCCACCTAGCCCTTCGAGCCTGCCCCGCCATTCAATAAGGTCATGGCTGATCTGAAGTGGATCAGTTCCACTTTCCTGCTTTCTCCCCATAACCCTTAATTCCCTTGTCTGTCAGAAACCTATCTATCCGTGACTTAAATATATTTAGCAAGGTAGCCTTGACCACTTCAACAGGCAGAGAATTCCAGAGATTCACCACCCTTTGAGTGAAGAAGTTCCTCCTCAACTCCGATCTAAACTGCCCCCCCTTATCCTGAGGCTGTGCTCTCTAGTCCTGCTATCCTTTCTAAGCGGGAAGAATCTCTCTACCTCTACCCTATCCATCCCCGTCATTATCTTATATGTCTCTATAAGATCCCCCCTCATCCTTCTAAACTCCAGTGAGTACAGACCCAGTCTATTTAGTAGATTGGCTATTTAGTAGATTTAGTAGATTGGCTTAACTCAAGCACATTGGTGGAGCTATTAGCAGTAGGAGAAGGAAGCGATCTGATCTTTTTCTTTTGGGGGTACTAACTGTAGAGGATGTCTCATGTCACAGTGGGTACTATCCCTGCCTCTTAGCCAGAAGCTTTGGTTTTGATTCCCACCCAGGACTTAGAAGATGTGTTCATTACATTCCAATGTGCCTCTGGCAGGTGGGAAAGGTGAGAGAGTCTCTTGGTCAGCCATGCTTGATGCAGAGTCAGGTATCTCAATCTCTAGCCTGTTTCAAGAAAAAGTAGCTATAGAAACAGACATAAGCATGTGCTTTGCTTGCCTCGTACATCACTGGATACAAGAAGTTTCTAAGTCGAAGAATTGACTGAAACATAACTTCCTTCTCTTTCAGAACAAAGGAATGGAAGGTTCTAGAACCAGGGGCCATAATCTAAAAATTAGGGGCAAGTCATTGAGAGGTGTTAGAAAACAATTCTACACGCAGAGAGTGGGGGAGGTTTGGAACTCTCTTCCTAAAATGGCAGTGGATGCTGGTTCAATTGTTAGGTTTAAAGCTGAGATAGTCAGTTTTTTATTGGGCAGGGGTGGCAAGGGATATGGGTCTTTATTGAATGGCAGAGCAGGCTTGAGGGGCTGAATGGCCAATGCCTATTCAGATGTTCCTTAAGCCATTCCACACCTCAAATAATTAGATTGAGGAGTTAATTAGTTGAAGGCTGGTCTGTGCCTCAAAACCTTTACTCACCTTTGATACTTGTCTTTTGATACCATCACCTCACATTATTGAAAATTTAATTCATCTTAACATCCACAGCTTTCTGAGGGGGACAGAGTTCCAGATTCCCACCACCTTTTGTGTGAAGAAATGTTTCCTTATTTCTTAACAGAATGGTCTGGCTTGGAGTTTAAAGTTGTGCCTATTGTTCTAGATTCCCCAGGAGAAATAGTTTTCCTGTGTCTACCCTATCAGTTTTTAAAATATCCCAACATGTCAAAATCCAGAGAGGGGAATAAATTCCCACCTTACCTCTTAAACATCCTCCTGCCTCAGGCAAGGCTATAAGCAATTAGAGAACATTCATGTCACAGAGATATGGACCTACTGCATTTGATCACCTCTGACATCTCCCAAAACAGAACATGTCATCAAGCACATATTCTAAAGAATAAGCAATTGAGAGGCAAGAATTAGAATTGCATGTTGTGTTAAATTAGTGCAGACACTCAGAACAGTATGCTGGGTTTTGATTGGAGTGTTACTGCGCAGAATAATGGACTTTGATTAGAGGGCTACTGCACAGAATGATGGGCTTTGATTGAAGGGTTATTGCACAGAATGATGGGTTTTGATTGGAACATGTGTAAATGGCGGAGAGGAACAGAGACATCTTTGGATGCAGATATAAAAACTACTGCAAGTGAAACATGCTAATAAGACCATAGAAATTGAGAAAGCACTGCTGTTAATTTCTCATGGGATAGAATGAAATAGATGTGCAGAGCCTTAGATAGACCACACTTTAAGTGCTGTGAAAGTTCTGATCTCCATAATATAAAATGGATTTGGATGTACTGGAGAAGGTACAAAAAAGATATACTGGAATGATAACAGAACTGAGAGTTTATTCCCACAAAACTTGTGTTCTTTTCTCTATAAAAAGACTAAGCTGTGACCTGATTAAAGTTTTTAAGTTCTCAAAGGGTTTAATAGATTAGAGAGGAAATGTCTCAACTGTTGGTGAAACCAGAACTAGGGGCCATAATAAGACCTGCTTCTCCTCCCAAGAGGACATTGGCAAACATAGATTCCCACCGATTAGTCCATGATTGTGTTTAGTAGAATATAAAGAACAAAGAACAATACAGCACAGGAAACAGGCCCTTTGGCCCTCCAAGCCTGCGCTGCTCATTGGTCCAACTAGACCATTCGTTTGTATCCTTCCATTCCCGGTCTGTTCATGTGGCTATCCAGATAAGTCTTAAATGATCCCAGCGTGTCCGCCTCAACACCCTGCTTGGCAATACGTAGTGGTTTGCTGTTGCCTTCTGTAGAATGGCTGACCTGGAATCTCTTCTGTTTTTACCACCTGCCGTCAGGCTTATTGGATGGATTTCCAAGCTGATAATTAACCTGTTTGGCCACGTTATGAATGCACCTTCCATAGCTGTCAACTCCCGATGTGGGACTTGAACCTAGAGCTTCTTGCCCAGAGATGGAGATGCTACCACTGTGACCTCCCTCCCATAATAAGATAGTCAACAATAAATCCAATATTGAGTTCAGAGGAAGCATCCTTACCCAGAGAGTATGTGTTACCGCAATAAGTGTTTGAGAATAACATTGATGCACTTACAGGGGAGCTAGATTAACACATGAAGAAGAAAGGAATAGACAATATGTTGATGGGATTAGATGGAGAAAAATTACACGTGGAGTTTAACACTGGCATGGATCGACTGGGCTAATGGTCCTTTTCTGTGGTCTAAATGCAGAACGTGGAATAACATTACACACCCATTGGGGCTTTGTCCTGTTATTGGCTAAGAGGAGTTTGGTTCGAGTTGTCTGCTCCTCGGAGTCTGATGTTCTCAAACATAATGAACAGCATTCGTTTCCTGTTCATCGCGGCCTCTGTTGGGGGTCAGTATTTGAGATTTGCAAAATTCCATAGCCTAGTACGTACATTGGCAATGGCTTGGAGTAGTGGGAGGGTCAGGGCCCTCGATACACACCAGTGTGTGAGCTCCAGGCTTATTGTTTGCTCCAGGATCTGGCAGTTGCCCAAGCTGCAGTTTAACAGGTGAATGGATTTTGCACTCAATTGCTGCTGCTGGGTTATTTCCAGCTAAGCTTCACTCACAGCATTGGGAAGCACCAGATGATGGCAACACGTTTATGAATGCAAAATGTTGGCAGCTTATAATTGCCAACAGTGTCTTTTTGAAGCGAATGCTGCAGTGAGACCATTGAACCCAATGAATAAGAAGAGAATTAGAGAACCCAACTAGGAATGCAATTACATCACCACATGAGCCAGTGGGAAACAATTTTTAAAGAATGGAAGCTTGTTTAAATCAATTTGTATTTTTACAGTCTGTGCAGGAGCTTCCTCTCCAGCAGCCCTTGTGGTCCAGCGGAAAAGGTTCTGAGTCCAATGGCTAGCTTCTCCCTGAGCCAACAACACTTCCTTAAAGGGACACCATGTTCTGTAGAAAGTCTTCAGAATACCAGTGGCTAAGCAGTAGGTGGGAAGAGGAAAAGAACTAAGAGCATGGTTGAAGAAGTGAGTTTTAAAGCTTCTTTTGAAGGAACTAAAGAAAGCTGGCATGTTATAGTGGTTTGTCAAGAATACTGACAGCATTAGTGTAGGTTGACTGATGGGCCTGTGTCGATGGAGCTGAGGTTGTAGAGGGCAAAGGATTTCACAAACAATGGGGAGGTGGTGACCGACTGGTATTATCACTAAACTATTAATCCAGGAAACATTGCTAAAGTTCCAGAGACCTGGGTTCAAATCCTGTCACGGCAAATGGTCGAATTTGAATTCAATACAAAATATCTGGAATTAAGAATCTACTGATGGCCCTGAAACCATTGTCGATTGTTGGAAAAAAACCATCTGGTTTAATAATGTCCGTTTGGGAAGGAAATCTGCCATCCTGACCTAGTCTGGCCCATATGTTTTGATTTATTATTGTCGTATAGGTATACAGTGAAAAGTATTGTTTCTTGCACAAATGGTTCACAAAGGAGATTGAATGTCTTGTCAAGAAGGAAAAGGAAGCGTATGTAAGGGTGAAAAAACAAGGTTCAGTTGGGTCGCTCAAGGGTTACAAGCTAGGAATGAGTTAAAGAAAGGGCTTAGGACTTCTAGGAGGGGGCATGAGAAGTCCTTGGTGGGTCGGATAAAAGAAAACTTTTATGTGAGAAATAAACAAATGATCAGGGTGAAGTTAGGGCCAGACAAGGATAGTAGTGGGAACTTGTGCATGGAGTCAGAAGAGATAGGTGAGGCGTTGAATGAATACTGTTCTTCAGTGCTCGCTAAGGAGAGGGGCCATGTTTTTGAGGATGAGTGTGTGATACAGGCTGATAGGATGGAGGAGGTAGATGTTCTGAGGGAAGATGTATTAGTAATTTTGAAAAACCTGAAGGTTAATAAGTCCCCTGGGCCAGATGGGATATATCCTAGGATACTGTGGGAGGCAAGTGATGAGATTGCAGAGCCTTTAGCTTTGATCTTTGGGTCCTCACTGTCCACGGGGATTGTGCCAGAGGACTGGAGAGTGGCGAATGTTGTTCCTCTCTTCAAGAAAGGAAATAGGAATGACCCTGGTAATTATAGGCCAGTTAGTCTTACTTTGGTGGTCAATAAGTTAATGGAAAAGATCCTGAGAGATAGGATTTATGACCATTTGGAAAGATGCAGTTTAATCCGGGATAGTCAGCACAGTTTCGTGAGGGGTAAGTCCTGCCTCACAAATTTGATTGAATTTTTTGAGGAGGTAACTAAGTGTGTAGACAAAGGTGGAGTAGTTGATGTCGTATACATGGATTTTAGTAAGGTGTTTGATAAGGTTCCCCATGGTAGGCTCATGAAGAAGATAAGGAGGTGTGGGATAGAAGGAAATTTGGCTGATTGGATAACTAACTGGCTGCCTCATAGAAGACAGAGGGTGGTGGTGGAAGGAAAGTTTTTAGACTGGAGGCCAGTTACCAGCAGTGTACCACAGGGGTCAGTGCTGGGTCCTCTGCTATTTTGATTTTTATCAATGACTTGGAAGAGGGGGCTGAAGGGTGGATTAGTAAATTTGCTGATGACACCTAGATTGGTGGAGTAGTGGATGAGGTGGAGGGCACTTGTAGGCTGCAAAGAGACATTGATAGGCTGCAAAGCTGGGCCGAAAAGTAGCTGATGGAGTTTAACCCTGATAAGTGTGAGGTGATTCATTTTGGTAGGACAAACTTGAATTTGGATTACAGGGTCAATGGCAGGGTTCTGAGGAATGTGGAGGAACAGGGAGATCTTGGGGTTCATATCCACAGATCTCTGAAGATTGCTACTCAAGTGGATAGAGCCGTGAAGAAGGCTTATAGTGTGTTAGCATTTATTAACAGGGGGTTTGAGTTTAAGAGCCATGGGGTTATGCTGCAACTATACAGGACCTTGGTGAAATCACATTTGAAATATTGTGTTCTGGTCACCTCACTATAAGAAGGATGTGGAAGCATTGGAGAGAGTGCAGAGGAGATTTACCAGGATGCTGCCTGGTTTGGAGGGTAGATCTTATGAGGAAAGGTTGAGGGAGCTGGGACTTTTCTGAGCAGAGGAGGGTGAGAGGATACTTAATAGAGGTTTATAAGATGATGAGAGGGACAGATAGAGTGGATGTGCAGAGACTATTTCCTCGGGTGGATGTAGCTGTTACTGGGGGGCATAACTGTAAGGTTCAGGGTGGGAGATTTAGGAGGGATGTCCGAGGTAGATTCTTCACTCAGAGAGTGGTTGGGGTGTGGAATGGACTGCCTGCTGTGATAGTGGAGTCGGACACTTTAGGAACTATCAAGCGGTTATTGGATAGGCACATGGAACACTCCAGAGTGATAGGGAGTGGGATAGCTTGATCTTGGTTTGGACATAGCTTGGCACAACACCGAGGGCTGAAGAGCCTTTACTGTGCTGTACTGTTCTATGTTTCTATGCTATACAGACAAGGCATCCCAGTCACAGAGAAAGAAAGGAGAGAGTACAGAATGTACTGTTACAGTCATGGCTAGGGTGTAGAGAAAGATCAACTTCATGTGAGATAGGTCCATTCAAAAGTCTGATGGCAGCAGGGAAGAAGCTGTTCTTGAGTCAGTTGATACGGGACCTAAGACTTTTGTATCTTTTTCCCGATGGAAGAAGGTGGAAGAGAATATGTCCGGGACGTGTGGGATCCTTAATTATGCTGGCTGCTTTTCTGAGCCTGCAGGAAGTGTAGACAGAGTCAATGGATAGGAGGCTGGTTTGAGTGATGAACTGGGCTTCATTCACAACCAATAGTAGGTTGCTTGCGATCTTGGGAAGAGCAGGAGCCATACCAAGCTGTGATACAATCAGAAAGAATGTTTTCTATGATGATCTGTAAAAGTTGGTGAGAGTCGTAGTGGACACGCCAAATTTCCTTAGTCTTCTGAGAAAGTAGAGGCGCGGTGGGCTTTCTTAACTATAGTGTCGGCGTAGTGGGGAGGACTGGGACAGGTTGATGGTGATCTGGACACCTAAAAACCTGAAGCTCTCAACCATTTCTACTTCTTCCCCATTGACGTAGACAGGGGCATGTTCTCCTTTACGCTCCCTGAAGTCAATGACAACCTCTTTTTTGTTGACATTGAGAGAGAGATTATTGTTGTCGCACCAGTTCACCAGATTCTCTATCTCATTTCTATACTCCATCTCGTCATTGTTTGAGATCTGACCCACTACGGTGGTGTCGTCAGCAAACTTGAAAATAGAGTTGGAGGAAAATTTGGCTACATGGGTGTATAAGGACTATAATAGGAGGCTGAGCATACAGCCTTGTGGGGTACTGGTGTTGAGGATGATTGTGGAGGAGGTGTTGCCTATCCTTAGTTATTGTGATCTATGCGCTAAGAAATTCAGGATCCAGTCACAAACGGAGGAGCCGAGTCCCAGGCTACGGAGTTTGGAGATAAGTTTCACAGGAATAGTGGTGTTGAAGGCTGAGCTGAAGTCAATAAATAAGAGTGTTTGTCATCTAGGTGTTCCAGGGTTGAGTGCAGGGCCAGGGAGATGGCATCTGCTGTTACCTGTTGCGGCAGTAGGTGAACTGTAGTGAATCCAGGCAATCCGGGAGGCTGGAATTGATTTGTGCCATGACTAGCCTTTTGAAGCACTTAATAATGATGCATGTCAGAACCACTGGCCGATAGTCATTAATGCACGCTGCTTGGTTTTTCTTTTGTACTGGAATGATGGTTGTCTTCTTGAAGCAGACAGGGACCTCAGATTGTTCTAAAGAGAGGTCGAAGATATCTGCAAATACCCCTGTCAGCTGGTCCACACAGGATCTGAGTGCTTGTCCAGGTACCCCTTCTAGGCCAGTCATTTTCAATGGGTTGACCTTTGAGAAGGCTGCTCTGACATCTGAAATGGTGACCTCAGATACAAGTTCATATGAAGCTTCCAGGGTGGAGGGCATGGTTTCGCTGACTTCTAACTCAAAACGGGCATAGAATGCATTGAGCTCATTAGGGAGGGGTGCATTGGAGCTGGTGATTTTACTTCATTTTGTGGCCTATGATTCCAGAGCCACAGCTATGTGGTTGACTCGGGCAACTAGGGATGGACAATAAATGCTACCCAGCCAGCAATGCCCATGTCTCACACATGAATAAAAAGTAAAGTTAGAGAAGGGGAATTTGTTAATCAACTCAAGGGTCTAGAAGGAGAGATGGGGAACCTGCAGAGTTTGGAAATGGGCAATGATGATAAGTGTCTGGAACTTGGAGGAAGAAGGACCTTGCAGGTTCAGGTAGGGGAGGTGAAGTAAGTGGTGAAAAAGTTGTTCCTTGAGGTGACAAAAACGTAAGTAGCACTTCTGAAGGAAAAAGTACCACCAATTAATGTATAAATCTGATTGATCAGATCATTCCATTGCTTGATGAGGGGAGAGTTTCCCTGCTCCTTCCTGTCCTCTCCCAAGTTTCAAAAAAGATTTGTTAACATTTACCTCATGAAAACACTTTTTTAAAGATGTTCTTTTAAAATTCAGAAAGCAAGGCTGAGGCAGCACACTGGCAGGGAAGTCCAAATGAGATTAAGCAATAGGTAGTAATTAGGCGAGGATTTAAATTGGATTTTTAAAAATTTGTAACAAGAAGGAAGAGAAATCAGAGTATCCGTTAGCCCAGTTGCTACAGCATGAGACTGTTAATCTCAGGGTCATGGGTTTGTGCCTTACTTTGAGTGCTGTCATTTTAGGATGGCATGGTGGCACAGTAGTTAGCACTGCTGCCTCACAGCACCAGGGACCTGGATTCGATTCCTGGCTTGGGTGACTGTCTGTATGGAGTCTGCATGACTGCATGGATTTCCTCCAGGTTTTCCAGTTTCCTCCCATAGTTGAAAGATGTGCGGGTAAGGCACATTGGCCTTTATAAATTGACCCTAGTATCCCAGAATGTGTAGGTTAGAGGGATTAGCAGGGTGAATGTATGGGTCTAGGTGGGATAATTGTTGGCACAGACTCAATGGGCCGAATGGCCTCTTTCTGCATTGTAGAGTTTCTCTGATTTCTGTGATATCGGCAAAATGAGTAAAAATAGGAGATGGCATCGCCACTCTCAATTTCAGCATGACACTCGGCGCGGAAGTGGAATGTTACAGTCTCTGCTCACAAGTATTCTAAGAGCTTCCCCCTGACCTCCCACCTCAAACCCTTGTGCTTCACTGTGCTATTGGTCCATCCTCTTCACAAACTGCCTTCCCACTAGACAATGAGCTAACCTTCTGCTGTCCAATGGAATCATAGAATCCTACAGCGCAGAAGCAGGCCATTCGGCCCATCTGGTCTGTAACAGTCAACCTTGACTGTCAGTCAAGTAGCCATTGTCCCATTCCCTTGATATTTTCATAGCTAATGCGTTAAGTATTTTTAAAAAATAATTTAAAATGTGTTTTATTTCAAGACCCTGTAATCTTTCCTCTGGGTTTATGCTTGTAGCAGTGCCCTGGAAGTTAATCTGCATATTCTGGACAGTCTGGATAATCTTGGAGGATTGGCAACATAAAAACAGAGAGGGAAGAATGTGAGACTTTGAGTGTGGGCAGCTCAAAGCAGCAAATTTCAGATGGACACCGATAGACAAATTAGACAACAGAGGGTACCGTTCCCCTGGTGTATAGTTCAGCTTTTTGACTCCTCAATTTGTACATATAATGTGCACAAGAGGCTGAGCTTTCATTCCCACGACATCTCATTCCCAGAATGGGCTGGAAAAGGAGACAATGCCAGATTTTCCAGGAAGGGTGAGACAGAGAAAATGAAGCAATAAAATTTGCTGCAACTTTCATGAAGGCCCATCCCAGTTTGAACAGACAGCAGCTGCCTTCCTTGCAGCTCTTGCAAAAGCAAGATGCAGATTTTGATCTGCACACAACAAGCCTTTTCCTGTGCTGCTATTTATCACAGTGACAGCGCTCACGCAGACTGCAATATCTCTGCCTGTATCCACTCCATTCCCATCAAAGTCTACTTTGCCTTCTATATCTCTCCCACCTCTCCTGGCGATGCTGACCTTCAGTGGGGAAATGCCTACCTCCTAGAGAGTGAGTGTTAAAAGGCTATTCATTCATGGCATCACAGCTGAGCCCAATCACATCTCATCTGATGTTATGTCTGCCCCCAGTGTACACCCCAGTGCAAACAGCTGCAAGATGATCTTGAGTGGGAACCCCAATTAATGGGCCTGTGCCAGTGAAGCACATGAAGCCATGCACATAACCCCAAACCAATTCTACAGCCACACTCTGTGCACATACAGCAAAGGATCAGATACAGAGTAAAGCTCTCTCTACACTGTCCCCCCATCAAACACTCCCAGGACAGGTACAGCACGGGGTTAGATACAGAGTAAAGCTCCCTCTACACTGTTCTCGTCAAACACTCGCAGGACAGGGACAGCACATGGTTAGAAACAGAGTAAAGCTCCCTCTACACTGCTCTCGTCAAACACTCGCAGGACAGGGACAGCACGGGGTTAGGTACCGAGTAAAGCTCCCTGTACACTGTCCCCATCAAACACTCCCAAGACAGGTACAGCACGGGGTTAGATACAGAGTAAAGCTCCCTCTACACTGTCCCCCATCAAACACTCCCAGGACAGGTACAGCACAGGGTTAGATGCAGTATAAGGCTCCCTTGACACATTCCCCATCAAACACTGACAGGATGATGGATTTTACATGTTGGCAGAAGGAAGAAAAATACATGTGCAAATTCAGCAATGTGATGTGGATTGAGTACATCTGCTGAATGGATTAGTTAAATGAAGCAGTCTTATGAGGGGGTGGGAGCTCCAGCCCTGACTGTCAGGCGGTCATTAAGCCTCTTGTAAATCTCCTTGGGGATTGAATTGTCCAAAAGTTGGAGTTCTGTGGGCCTCTCGCCTGAGCTGCAGGGGAAACCACTACAAACATTTGAATACCTGGAAGGATCCAAGCCCAAAAGTGACCAAGTCAGACAGAATCAAACTTTGGATCAGAATCATTGTAGTAAATCTAATTAGTGACTTTCTCACACACAGTTACGTCTCGGAAAAGTCCAACACCTTTTGATTTCCTTCTCTCTTCTGTGATAGTAATTGGATTTGATTTCAGATATTACGTCAAACAGCAGGTCGAGGGCCCATGGAGGGGGTAATCGTCACCCCTGAGCTGTGCCTGCTTTTCTGTGACACATTCACAATCCATGAGAACTGGCCAAAGCCTGACAGAACTCCCAGCTATACAATCAGTCTGTCTGGGGGCCCACTGCATTTGCATTCCAACTTTCGACATGTATTCTGATGTTATCATACTTATCAGCAAATAATGCTGAAACTGCTAGCTCAGTTAGCTCAGAAATCAAGCTCTGGCATTTGACCCAAACGTTGCAGGTTCAAGACCCGAGGTGGGATTTGAATTTATAATCTAGGCTTTGTGGGAACTTGTTCTTGACCTGGTGAAGAATCTACAGCACTAGTGGAAGAGGAGCTGGAGTTCTACTATCACTTGTCAACATTAATTTCTCAGCTCTTGCTAGCCACAATGGATCAGATATAATCCGTTTTACACACTCGGATGGAGAGTCACACACTGTCCTTTCACACTCTTGGACACTGGGTCACACACTGTCCTTTCACACTCTGGGACAGTGAGACACACAATGTCCTTTCACACTCTGGGACAGTGAGACACACAGTGTCCTTTCACACTCTGGGACAGTGAGTCACACACTGTCCTTTCACACTCTCGGACACTGGGTCACACACTGTCCTTTCACACTCTGAGACAGTGAGACACACAATGTCCTTTCACACTCTGGGACAGTGAGTCACACACTGTCCTTTCACACTCTCGGACACTGGGTCACACACTGTCCTTTCACACTCTGGGACAGTGAGACACACAATGTCCTTTCACACTCTGGGACAGTGAGACACACAGTGTCCTTTCACACTCTGGGACAGAGAGTCACACACTGTCCTTTCACACTCTCGGACACTGGGTCACACACTGTCCTTTCACACTGTGGGACAGTGAGACACACAATGTCCTTTCACACTCTGGGACAGAGAGTCACACACTGTCCTTTCACATTCTGGGACAGTGAGTCACAGACTGTCCTTTCACACTCTGGGACAGTGAGTCACACACTGCCCTTTCACACTCTGGGACGATGAGTCACACACTGTCCTTTCACACACTGGGACAGTGAGTCACACACTGTCCTTTCACACACTGGGATAGTGAGTCACACACTGTCCTTTCACACACTGGGATAGTGAGTCACACACTGTCCTTTCACACTCTGGGACAGAGAGTCACACACAGTCCTTTCACACACTGGGATAGTGAGTCACACACTGTCCTTTCACACTCTGGGACAGTGAGTCACACACTGTCCTTTCACACTCTGGGACAGTGAGTCACACAGTGTCCTTTCACACTCTGGGACAGAGAGTCACACACTGTCCTTTCACACTCTGGGACAGTGAGTCACACACTGTCCTTTCACACACTGGGACAGTGAGACACACACTGTCCTTTCACACACTGGGACAGTGAGACACACACTGTCCTTTCACACTCTGGGACAGAGAGTCACACACTGTCCTTTCACACTCTGGGATAGTGAGTCACACACTGTCCTTTCATACACTGGGACAGTGGGTCACAGTCTGTCCTTTCACACTCTGGGACACTGAATCACACACTGTCCTCCCGCACTCTGGGACAGAGAGTCACACACTGTCCTTTCATACACTGGGACAGAGAGTCACACACTGCCCTTTCATACACTGGGACAGTGAGTCACACACTGTCCTTTCATACACTGGGACAGTGAGTCACACACTGCCCTTTCACACACTGGGAAAGTGAGGTCGCACACTATCCTTTCACACTCTGGGACACTGGGATAGGTAATGAACCTCTTTTTTACATGAATATTTAATGTCCATTGACTCTTTCTGATGCTCTTGTTACTCTTGGCCCCATTATCTCTTTAGGAACCTATGTGTTTTTGTCTATAATTAACAACCCGTGATAAAATCACAGGAAAATGCAGGTTTAAGATCTGCAATTTTGATAACCATTGAGTTTTTAAATTCAGTAATGGAGAGAATAGAGACCTTTGTTCTTGTTACAAGAGCAATTTGCAGTTCAGATCTGTTTATATCCCTCTACATATTATCTCATTCATGAGCCAAGGTTGCTCCAGCATTTTTTTTCAGGAAGCAATCAACTACTTCTGTTGTGAGGAAATAAACTTTCTAATCTTGTGTCTGTTCTGTGCCTGCTGTTTAAATTAACTATCAACTGACATTTCTCCTATCTCAATCCTTGTACACATTTACCGTCCCTTCTGGACCAGAGGATAGATCTGAGGGTTTTTTAAATGATAACTCAGAACAGTGGTGGTCCAAAGGTATTTAAGGATCCACATGCATCTTATTAAAGCAACCAGGACCAATGAATAATCAAAATGGCAGATGGACTGTTTGCCTTTTTGAATAAATGGCTAGAATATATAGATGAAAAGGTTTGCTACAGCTATACAAAGTTCTGGTTAGACCATAAATAGTGTCCCATGTACAGTTCAGGACACTACACATGGCTTTGGAGGAAGGGGATACAGCAGATACACCAGAATGTTACCAGGGTTCCAAGGATTACATAATGAAGAGAAATTATATACCTGAGTCTTATATTCCTTGGAGTATAGTGGGTAAGGAACAATTTGATTGAGGTTTTTTTTCACCTTGAGAGGAATTGATTGGGTTGATTGAGAAACTGAATTGTCATAGAGTAGAATCATTGAATTCCTACAGTACAAAAGGAAGCCATTTGGCCTACAAGCCTACACCAATTCTCCAACAGAGTGTCTTACCCAGGTCCTATCCCCGTAACCCCATGTATTTACCTCGCTAATCTTCTTGTGATACTAAAGGGCAATTTACCATGGTCAATCCACTTAACATACACATTTTTGGGCTGTGGGAGGAATCTGGAGCACCCAGAGGAAACCCAGAGATGGGAAGAACGTGTAGACTCCACACAAGCATTCACCCAAAGCTGGAATTGGACCCAGATCCCTGGCACTGTGGGGCAGCAGTGCTAACCATTGTGCCGTCATGCTGACTTGTTTTGGAAAATGTATATATCTGTATTTTAGCTGAGGGCATGTTTGCCACGCCCTCTATGTTTGACTTCTAAACATGATCATTCATGCATGGGCCATCACAGACAAGCCCAATGTACTCCCTTTGCTCACAAGTAGATGATATACTACAGTGTGCCTGAGGCCTGAAGATTTTTAGGCTGCAATCAGAATCAGAACTTGCCCTGCTAGCGTCTGCAAGGTGAGGAGATTGCATTTCATTGGCAAAAACATCAACACTAACATCTTTCAGGTGGCCAAGATAGGTCCAGTTTAGAGAGTTCCCATTTTTGGCCCAGATTCAACCCTTTAATTCACTGACCTTGTAAGAAATAGTAAAGATGGTGAAAGGAAATGGGAGGGGTCATCTAAAGGGCAACAAATGGAACAAACTGGAGGAGGTAAAAAAATAGCAATTGAAAAATAGCAACTGCTACGTCACAGCACCGGGGACCTGGGTTCAATTCCTGCCTTGGTCACTGTCCGTGTGGGCTTTGCACACTCTCTCCATGTCTGTGTGGGTTTTCTCCAAGTGCCCCAGTTTCCTTCCACACTCCAAGGATGTGCGGGTTAGGTGGGTTAGCCATGCAAAATTGCCCCTTAGAGTCCCAAATCTGTAGGTCAGGGGAATTGGCCATGCTAAATTGCTCCTTAGTGCTGCTCAAAGTTGTGCAAGTTAGGGGGATTGGCCATGGTAAATACATGGGGTTGCAGGGATAGAGCGAAGTGGAGTGCCTGGGTATGATGCTCTTTTGGACAGTCAGTGCAGATTCGATGGGCCGGATGGCCTCTTTCTATACTATCGGCATTCTAACGAGATTGGACAAACTGAAATCAACACAGCGTGCTGGTCCCAAAGTTTTGCTGGTGTTGCACCTGTTGTAAGAGCTGAAATGCACCTTGCCCAAACCTGAGGTATGTTCAGCAAAGTGCTTTTACCAACTTGCCCACCTGATCCCCATATTGGCCGTTAAAATTAAAAGTTTTCTCTCTTCAGGTTTTGTTTCTCTCTCCTTTGAATCTGCTTTCAGCATCTTTCTCAAGAAAACCACCCATCCTTTCTCCATCCTTGCAAAATTTCCATTTCCAGCTTCCCTTCTCTCTCCAAAGTCTTTGAATGTGTTGCCTTCCACGTCCGTTCCCACCTTTCCTGAATCTCTCTAACAAGGTTTCTGCTTCTGCCACAATACCAAAATGGCTTTATCAAAATCACAAATGACATCTTATGTGACAGTGGAGAAGGTAAACTGCGTTTCTTCATCCATCTTGGTCAATCTTTGCTGTAGTTGACCAACCATCTCCTATTCTTTTGCAGCATCATCCAGGTGGAACCGCTCTTGCCTGAGTCCATTCTTACCTATCTAATCGTAGTCAGAGAATCATCAAAGTAGCTTCCATTTTGCTCCTCCACATTACTTGGGTGTCCCCCAAGGATGTACCCGTGTCCCTTCCTCTTGCTTATCGACATGCTGCCTCATGGTGACATTATCGAAAAACATAGTATTGGATTTCACATATATGTTGCTGATGGCCAGCTTTACCTCACTACTACCTCTCTTAACACCTTCACTAAATTATCAGATTGGTTCTCCAAAATCCAGTTGGATGTTGAGAAGATGGAAGCCATTGTTTTTGGTCCCCTTGCTAATCTTTGTTCTCTAGCTCGCAGCTTCATCCTTTACCCCGGTCACAATCTGAGATTAAGCAAGTCTGTTTGCAAAATTGGTGTCAGATTCAACCCATATTCCTGCTATCAACAAGTCCAACTCATTCCACCTCTGTAACATTTCCCATGTCTTAAACTACCTGCTGTGAGACCATCATTCTTGCCTTTGTTATCTCTAGACTTGAGCATTCTAACACACTCCTGGCTGATCGCCATCTCTTCAAGATGACTTAAGATCATCTAAAACTCTACTTCCTTTGTTCTAACTCGCACTAAATTCCATTCACTTATCTCTCTGGTTTTGCTGATGGAGCATATTCAAAATCAAGTTTTCTTTTTGTGGACTTTTCTTATCTGCTTATCTATCGTTACAGATCGATATATCTGAACCCCTGAACATCTCAGTTCCTCCTCCCTCTTAATAGAACATAGAAACATAGAACAGTACAGGCCCTTCGGCCCTCGATGTTGTGCCAAGCTATGTCGGAACCCAAGATCAAGCTATCCCACTCCCTATCATTCTGATGTGCTCTATGTGCCTATCCAATAACCGCTTGAAAGTACCTAAAGTGTCCACTATCACAGCAGGCAGTACATTCCACACCCCAACCACTCTCTGAGTAAAGAATCTACCTCGGACATCCTCCTATATTTCCCACCATGAACCTTATAGTTATGCCCCCCAGTAACAGCTACATCCACCCGAGGAAATAGTCTCTCTATCTAGCCCCCTCATCATCTTATAAACTTCTATTAAGCCACCTCTCATCCTCCTCTGCTCTAAAGAGAAAAGCCCCAGCTCCCTTAACTTTTCCTCATAAGACCTATCCTCCAAACCAGGCAGCATCCTGGTAAATCTCCTCTGCACTCTCTCCAATGCTTCCACATCCTTCTTACAGTGAGGAGACCAGAACTGCACACAATATTCCAAATGAGGTCTCACCAAGGTCCTGTACAGTTGCAACATAACCCCACAACTCTTAAACTCAAACCCTCTGTTAATAAATTCTAATACACAATAAGCCTTCTTCACAGCTCTATCCACTTGAGTAGCAACCTTCAGAGATCTGCGGATATGAATCCCAAGATCTCCCTGTTCCTCCACATTCCTCAGAACCCTGCCGTTGACCCTGTAATCCGCATTCAAGTTTATCCTACCGAAATGAATCACCTCACACTTATCAGAGTTATCCTCCATCTGCCACTTTTCGGCCCAGTTCTGCATCCTATCAATATCTCTTTGCAGCCTACAAGAGCCCTCCACCTCACCCACTACTCCACCAATCTTGGTGTCATCAGCAAATTTACTGACCCACCCTTCAGCCCCCTCTTCCAAGTTATTGATAAAAATCACAAATAGCAGAGGACCCAGCACTGATCCCTGTGGTACACCGCTGGTAACTGGCCTCCGGTCTGAAAATTTTCCTTCCACCACCACCCTCTGTCTTCTATGATACAGCCGGTTACTTATCCAATCGGCCAAATTTCCTTCTATCCCACACCTCCTTACTTTCTTCATGAGCCTACCTTGAGGAACCTTATCAAACACCTTACTAAAATCCATGTATATGACATCAACTGCTCTACCTTCATCTACACACTTAGTTACCTCCTCAAAGAATTCAATCAAATTTGTGAGGCTAGACTTACCCCTCACAAATCCATGCTGACTATCCTGTATTAAGCTGCATCTTTCCAAATGGTCATAAATCCTATCCCTCAGGACCTTTTCCATTAACTTACCGACCATCGAAGTAAGACTAATTGGCCTCTAATTACTAGGGTCATTTCTAATTCCTTACTTGAAGAGAGGAACAACATTTACCACTCTCCAGTCCTCTGGCACAATCTCCGTACAACAGCGCAGAGTCGCCGAGCAGAGACTGATAGCCAAGTTCTGCACACATGAGGATGACCTCAACTGGGATCTTGCGTTCATGTCAAACTGTCTGTAACCCCCATGACTTGCCTGGGCTTACAACATCTCACTTACTGTCCTGTCTGGAGACAATACACATCTCTTTAACCTATGCTTAATGCTATCTCCACTCACATTGTCTGCACCTTTAAGAATTGATTAGCTGTAAAGACTCGCATTCTAATCAGCATTCTGTAAACTGTGTGTGCCTTTATATGCTCTGTTTGTGACCAGAACTCTCCACTCACATGACGAAGGGGCAAACCCCGAAAGTTAATGGGTTTACTATCAAATAAACTTGTTGTACTTTAACTTAGTGTTGTGAGATTTCTTAATGTGTTTACCCCAGTCCAACACCAGCATGTCCACATCATGACAATCCCCGTGGACAGTGAGGACTTGAAGATCAAAGCTAAAGGCTTTGCAATCTCATCCCTTCCTCCCAAAGTATCCTAGAATGTATCCCATCTGGCTCAGGAGACTTATCGACCCTCAGGTTTTTCAAAATTGCTAATACATCTTCCCTCAGAACATCTACCTCCTCCATCCCATCAGCCTGTATCATGCACTCATCCTCAAAAACATGGCCTCTTTCTTTAGTGAACACTGAAGAAAAGTATTCATTCAATGCCTCACCTATCTCTTCTGACTCCATGCACAAGTTCCCACTACTATAAGAACATAAGAAATAGGAGCAGGAGTAGGCCATCTAGCCCTTCGAGCCTGCCCCGCCATTCAATAAGATCATGGCTGATCTGTCGTGGCTCAGTTCCACTTTCCCGCTTTCTCCCCATAACCCTTAATCCCCTCTCTTATCAAAAACCCATCAACCCGCGTCTTAAAAATATTTAGCGAGGCAGCCTCCACCACTTCAACGGGCAGAGAATTCCAGAGATTCACCACCCTTTGAGTGAAGAAGTTCCTCCTCAACTCCGTTCTAAACCACCCCCCTTTTATCTTGAGGCTGTGCCCCCTAGTCCTACTGTCTTTTTTGAGCGGGAAGAGTCTCTCCACCTCTATCCTATCCATCCCATTCATCATCTTATACGTCTCAATGAGATCTCCCCTCATTCTTCTAAACTCTAACGAGTACAAGCCTAGTTTATTCAGCCTCTCCTCATAGCTCAACCCCCTCAACTCCGGTATCAGCCTAGTAAACCTCCTCTGCACTCCCTCCAAGGCCAAAATATCTTTGCGCAGGTGCGGCGCCCAAAACTGCACACAGTACTCCAGCTGCAGCCTCACCAATGCCCTATACAGCTGCAGCAAGACCTCCCTACTTTTATATTCAATCCCCCTCGCTATGAAGGCCAGCATCCCATTCGCCTTCCTGACCACCTGCTGCACCTGCAAGCTGGGTTTTTGCGACTCATGCACAAGGACCCCGAGGTCCCTCTGCACCGTCGCCTGCTGCAGTTTTTCGCCCCGTAAGTAATAGTCCTTCCTACCATTCTTCCTACCAAAGTGGACCACCTCACACTTGCCAACATTGAATTCCATTTGCCATTTCCTGGCCCATTCGCCCAGCCTATCTAGATCCTTCTGCAGACTCTTCACACCCTCCGCACAATTTGCCATTCCCCCAATCTTGGTGTCATCAGCAAATTTCGACACCCTACACTCGGTTCCCTCCTCCAGATCATCTATATAAATGGTAAAAAGCTGAGGCCCCAGCACCGACCCCTGGGGCACTCCACTAGTCACCATCCGCCAATCTGAATAGCACCCGTTGACCCCCACTCTCTGCCTCCTATTTGACAACCAATCCTCTATCCACGCTAACACCCTACCCCCAACTCCATGTCCCTCGACCTTCTGCAATAACCTCTTGTGAGGTACTTTGTCAAACGCCTTCTGAAAATCTAGAAAGACCACATCCACCGGCTCTCCTCTATCCACCGCCCTAGACACATCCTCATAGAACTCCAGTAAATTTGTCAGACACGACTTCCCTTTAATGAAACCGTGCTGCGTCTGCTCTATCAAGCAATTCCCTTCAAGATGCCTCGCAATTTCCTCCTTAATGACAGATTCTAACATTTTACCTACCACAGACATTAAACTAACCGGCCTATAATTCCCCGCCTTTTGCCTGGCACCCTTCTTAAACAACGGCGTAACATTAGCCGTTTTCCAATCATCTGGCACTTCTCCGGAATCCAGCGACGTCTGGAAAATAACCACCAAGGCATCCACTATCACCTCCGCCACTTCTTTCAGAACCCTCGGATGCATTCCATCCGGTCCTGGGGACTTGTCCACAATCAGCCCCTCCAGTCTGTCGAGCACCACCTCTCTAGTAACAGTAATGTCATTAAGACCCTCCAGTCATACCACCTTTCCATCGCTAACAGCCGGCAAATTATTCACGTCCTCCTCCGTGAAGACAGAAACAAAAAAGTTATTCAATACCTTTGCCATATCCTCATCCCCTACCACTAGGTCCCCTTTCTCATCCTCTAAAGGACCAACATTCACCCTAGCCAGCCTCTTCCTTTTTATATATTTATAAAAACTCTTGCTATCCTTTTTTATATTAAGCGCTAGCCCAGCTTCATAGTTTCTCCTACCCTTCTTTATCAACTTCTTTGTCAATCTTTGTTGACATTTAAACCTCTCCCAATCCTCTTCTCGCCCACTACTCTTAGCTACTCTAAATTCCTCCGCTTTTAATTTAACACTTTCCTTCACCTCCTTCGTTATCCACGGCTTATTACCTTTCTTCCTACTATCCTTTTTGACCATCGGAATAAATTTCCGCTGAGCACCAAGAAAGATCTCCTTAAAGATCTTCCACTGCTCCTCAACAGACCCTCCCTCCAACGCGCTCCCCCAGTCCACATTCGCCAATTCTTCTCTCATCCTACCATACTCCCCTCTATTCAAACAGAGGACGCGTGTCCGGGAACCCACTTTCTCCTCCTCCATCTGCACCAGAAACTCCACCATACAATGATCACTCTCCCCAAGAGGATCCTTCACCACAAGGTCCCTAATTCTACCCGCCTCATTACATAGCACCAGATCCAAGATAGCTCGCTCCCTCGTCGGCTCCAACACACACCGTTCGAGGAAACTATCCCGGCAGCATTCCAAGAACTCTTCCTCGAGCCCCCCGCGTCCAACATAGGTCGACCAATCAATATGCAGATTGAAATCCCCCATAACTACGGCCGTCCCATTCCTGCACGCCGCACTTATTTGCGCGTTAACAGCCTGCCCCACCTCCAGATCATTATTCGGGGGCCTATAGACGACACCCACCAGCGTCTTCCTCCCTTTGCTGTTCCTAATCTCCACCCACAATGATTCCACCCTCTGCTCCTTGGCTCCAATATCATCCCTTGCTTCCACCGTGATGCTATCCTTGACTGGCCCTAACCTCACCCTGGTCATTCTTTTATTTCTCACATAAGAGTAAAAAGCCTTAGGGTTTTCCTTTATCCGATCCACCAAGGACTTCTCATGCCCTCTCCTAGCTCTCCTAAGCCCTTTTAACTCATTCCTAGCTACCTTATAACCCTCAAGTGACCCAACTGAACCTTGTTTTCTCATCCCTACATACTCTTTCTTTTCCCTCTTGACAAGACATTCAGTGTCCTTTGTGAACCATGGTCCCCCACTCAGCCATTTCCTCCCTGCCTGCCAGGGACATACCTATCAAGGATACGCAGTATTTGTTCCTTGAACAAGCTCCACTTTTCGTTTGTGCCCACACCTGACAGTTTCTGTTCCCATCTTATGCTCCCTAATTCTTGCCTAATCACATCATAATTACTGTTGCCTAATAGCACCATAAATACCCCTAATCATTTGATCATTTACAGTAAACCATGTTGCAATAAGTGCAATAAAAACAGTCGGTGTCATTTTACAGTTGGTAGCAGTGGAATGAGGCATTTAAGTGGCCGTTAATTGCTCATTTAAGGGTCTTGACAGACCCAAGGGCAGGCTGACTGTCCAAAACCTCCAACCCCCTCATCCCTGCCCTCTAACATGGGTGGTTGAGTAGACATTGGTCAAACCATGTGCTGCATTTTACGAGCTTCCCACCTTCAAGCCCAGGGCCACCACTCAAACCTGGCACTGTTGGGAGCATCTGTTAAATCCTGCCCATTTTTTCTGACTGAAATGGCAGTGCAGTCATAGGTAAATGCATCTACAGCGATTAAATGGGAAGATAATCATTGAATCCTACAGTGGAGAAGAATGCCATTTGGCTCATCGAGTCTGCACTGACCACAATTCCACCCAGACCCTATCCCCATAACCCCATGTATTTACCCTAGCTAACTCCCTGACACTAAGGGACAATTTAACATGGACTATCAACCTAACTCACACATCTTTGGAGCATGGGAGGAAACCAGTGCACTGGAGGAAACCCACGCAGACACAGGGAGGATGTGCAAACTCCACACAGGCAGTGACCCAAGGCTGGAATTGAACCCGGGTCCCTCGTGTTGTGAGGCAGCAGTGTTAATCACATTAATGATGGAAGGGCAGGTAGGGGGAGTAGAAATGCTTTGTACCAGAGGGAATTCTTTGAGGTAGAGAAAAGAAAGGACAAGATGATGTATTTTGTGTGGGAACTGTGCTGTTGTGGATGGTTGAAGTTGCTCTGGGAAATGAGTTGAGGGATGAGAACCAGATGATCCTTTTGTTATTGTGAGGGAGAGTAGAGGGGATTGTGGGGGGGAGTGCTGGGTAAGAGAGCAATCTGGGATCTAGACTGGATATACTCCAGGTTTCATTTGACCATTATAGAGAGTAGGGATCAGCTGAGGAAAAAGGGGGCATTTCAGAACTTCTGATACAGCAATTCAAGCAAATGTAATCAATTTAATTTGGGAATAGGCTTTGAGAGTTCAAAGAAAGCAGAATGGCCCAGAAAATAACCAAAATTTTCAGTAAAAGACTATAGAGAATCTTTGTGGTGCCCTTTTCTGATTTGTAATATTCACCTTTAATGGAATTGCCCATCCTTGAACAGTGTACTCCATATGCAACTAGCTTGTTGGCACAGTGGTTAGCACTGCTGCCTCACAGCACCAGGGACCAGGGTTCAATTCCAGCCTTGGGTGCCTGCCTGTGTGGAGATTGCATATTCTCCCTATGACTGTGTGGGATGCCCCAGTTTCCTCCCACAGACCAAAGATGTACAGGTTAGGTGGATTGGCCATGCTATGTTGGCCCTTAGCGTGCCAATATGTGAAGATTAGTGGGGTAAATACATGGTGTTACCGGGCTAGGGTAAGATGCTCTGTTGGAGATTCAATGCTGAAAGGCCTCCTTCTGGACTGCAGGGATTCTATGATTAATGTCTGGTGCTAATTGATTCAATGTCCCTGGGTATGAAACCCAGAATCTCATTTTCTTTCCTGCACACTCATCTATTTACCCGAATCCCAAAAAGTTAACTGTTCTTTTCCTTATTAAGGATGTTATCATTTACAGTGTGCTTTTCAGTCCTTCTTTAATAAATGTATAACTTCACATTTCTCAGCACTGAACACCAACTCTTGCCTCTTAGCCCTTTTTGCTAAGTTGTCCTGGAACCTCCTGCATTTTCTTCATAGTTTGCATGATCCTGAATATTGTCAGTAAATGTTAATATCATGAATAATATGGTGTGTTCAAATCCAAATAATCTCCTTTACACCAACAACAATGGCATAGAATAGAAGAGCAGGAAGGTTACGTGGAAACTTAATACAACATGAGTTAGACCACAGCTAGGCATACTGTGGACAGTTTTGGTCACTGCATTACCGGAAGGATATGCTTCCATTATAAAGGTTACAGAGGAGATTTATATGGTGCCAGGAATTGAGAATTTTATTAATGAGGAATGATTGGATCGTGGGTTTTCTCCGGGTGCTCCGGTTTCCTCCCACACCCCAAAGATGTGCTATTAGGCTGATTGGCAGGAATAAATTGTCCCTAAATTAGTTTTCCCTCAATGTGGATGGCCACAAAACATTAGACAAAGGTCATGGGTGGAGGGGGGCACTGGTGGTGTTGGGCGGCGCGGGCTCGTTGGGCCGAAGGGCCTGTTTCCCAGGCTGTTTTTCTTCTTTGTTTTTTGTTCTTTGTTTGTTTCCTTTCGAACAGAAGACACTGAGAGGAGATTGAACTGAGGTGTAAACGTTATGAGGGGTCAAGATAAAGTGAATAGGAAGGATCTATTTCCGTTTGAACTGATTTATTATTGTCACATGTATTAGTATACAGTGAAAAATATTGTTTCTTGTGTGCTATATAGACAAAGCATACTGTTCATAGAGAAGGAGAGGAGAGAGTGCAGAATGTAGGGTTACAGTCATAGCTAGGGTGTAGAGAAAGATCAACTTAATGCAAGGTAAGCCCATCAGTCTGACAGCAGCAGGGAAGAAGCTGTTCTTGAATTGGTTGGTACATGCTCTGTTAGCAGAAAGGTCAATAATCAGAATGCAAAGATTGAAAAGTAATTAGTAGAAGGATCAGAGAAGAGTTGAGGAGAAACCTTTTCAGTTAGGGATGCTGGGGGGCTGGAACTCACTGCCTGGATGTATCCACAGTGTGCCACAGACAGTGGAGATGGACATTATTGAGCTTCTTTTCCTGGTAGCTGTAAGTTGTCCATGTTTCACTGAATACAGGAAGGTGCAAAAAACACAGCCCTCAGTTGTTCTTATCCTCTGCACATTTTGTGAGTTGGCGTGAGGTGATGGCTGCTTTCTCTGCGTGTGTACAATAGTTCAGAAAATTACCTCATTGCTGTGAAATGAGGGTGGCACGGTGGCACAGTGGTTAGCACTGCTGCCTCACAATGCCAGGGACCCGGGTTCGATTCCCAGCTTCGGTCACTGTCTGTGTGGAGTTTGCACATTCTCTCTGTGTCTGCATGGGTTTCTTCAGGTGCTCCAGTTTCTTCTCACAGTCCAAACATGTGCAGGTTAGGTGGTTTGGGCATGTTAAATTGATCCTTAGTGTCAGGGGGACTAGCTAGGGTAAATGTATGGGGTTGTGGGGATAGGGCCTGGGTGGGATTGTGATCGGTGCAGATTTCATGGGCTGAATGGCCTCCTTCTGCACTGTAGGGATTCTATGAAATATTTCTGAGCTAAAGAAAAGCAAAAGATAGACAGTTTTAAAAATGTTATGGACATTTATTGTGACTTAAGACCATCAGCCAACTCAACACAGGTATAGTGCAAGTCATTTATGTCACATGTAATGACATTCTCAGAGACAGGCTGTGGCATTGCATTGTTTTGCTGAGCGCTGTCAGACAGATAGTCTGGAATGAAGGGATTCTTGTTCATTTTATTATCTATCCTATGCCCTCTCATAAATGAACGAGCGGAATTATCTCCAGCTCCATTGACACTACCGTGCACAGATTCTAGTTTTGTAACAAATCTTTTGCTGACTTCTAGAAGGCCACCGAAGATTTCTGTCCTTTGGGTTTGACTTTGCTGATTAGTATGTGTGCTATGTGCCAGGCAGATGATTCAATTAACGGGACCAATCACTAGGGGAATGGCTGGTCACAAATTCACCCTTCTAATCAGTGGCTCTTGCCACTTAATTTGTTGTTTCTCTGCCCTCTCTTCGGGAAATTAGTATTCCTGTTACCTTCCGTGAAAGCTGAGCTGTCTCACAGTTAATGCAGTGTTATTTGTTTCCCAACGAATAGCAAGGATGTATATTGTTGATTCAGGGCTGCAGGCAACAATCAATAGACCCAAAGATTCCCAGATCTCTTGGCTTCCTGTGTCCCAGCAAAACTATTTCCCAAAATTGTGAACATTTTTTGATAATTGCTCCATGGCCTTGCCCACAACAACCACTCCACCACTCCCAACTCCCTCCCACCACCATTCGCCAACCCCGACCACCTTGTTTGGGTAACCTTTCGTAACCTGTGCATTTTTGGTAACAGTTTTTGGTCCTTTGTCTTTAGATGCAACTGATATCCAATCCTATCCCTTTCCTACATTTCAACAATGACTGCACTTCAAAAGAACTGAATTTGCTGGAAAGAGTTGGACACCCTGTAGCTGTAAAAAAAGTCCACCATCTACAACTCACAAGTCAGGGGTGTGATGGAATACTCTCCACTTGCCTGGATGAGTGCAGTTCCAACAACACCATCCAGGACAAAGCAGCCCTGCTTGATCAGCATCCCATTCACACCTTAAACATTCACTGTCTCCACCATCGACAGTGGCAGCTGTGTATACTTCTACAAGATACACTGCAGCAACTCACCAAGACTCCTTTAGTAGCGTCTTCCACAATTGTGACCTCTACCGCCTACAAGGTCAAGGGCAGCAGATGTGTGGGATCACCTTTGCCTGAAACTTCCTCTCCACACTACACACTATGCTAACTGGAACTAAGGGTTGGGTTTTATGGTCCTTCCATCCTTTTTTTCTGCTTTTGGTAAGATATAAGAAGTGGCATTAAAACTCACCATTATCCACCCATCCCCAATTTTCCCCCCAGAACATTGCCATTTTAAAATTATTAACAATCAAATCTAATTTGTTACCAAGATTATTGACTGCTATAATACATTGTTCACACCAAAATTTGGTTAGCAGAGGGCTGGAGTGGGCAGGCATTTTTAAAGAAACTACTTAAAATGCAAGAAGGGACTACAGGAAACTACAAAAGGATGATACCCCACTCCCCACCTGAAGTTCAAAACCCAGCATCCTACCCCCTTCCCTGGGCTCCTGGATCCCTCCCCATCCAATACCCTCAACTAACTGCTCTCTGGAATGCATGCCCTCTTCACCCCTGGGGCCTCCTTGTAGTATGGGTAGTGTCCGGTACTGAGTTCTGGCGCTGCGCTGGGACGCTGCTCGAATTCCTGGCCAATCACGGGCAGATGGGCAGAAGGCCCACTCTCTGCTTGATGTGCCCACCGGCAGCTTGTTATAGCTGTGGTGGGATTCACGCAGGTGTATCGGCTGTTGGCACCCTTGCATTGGAGGTGAAAACAATCTGACTCCCTTTGAAATGCAGCTGTGCATCACCAATCCTTTGCTGTCACTGGGTGACAATCCTGGTGCTCTGTCCCTAACAGCACAATGGGTGTACTTACACCACAGGGACTGCATTGGTTCAAGAGGGCAACTCTTCACCATCTTCACAAGGGCAACCAGGGATGGGCAATTAGTGCTAGCCTATTCAGCAAAGCCCACATCTTGTGCAAGGGTTTATTAAAAATAGATGTTTCATAAATGCAAGTCTTTTTATTCAGTCTACCTCAGCTCAAAGTCTTAAATGATTCTAGGCCTATCTCCAAAGTTCTATTCTAAAGATAAGCCAGAAGGTGATCCCTTAAACTTTACTGCTGGTCTGTAATGTTGTTGCTCCAGAGATAAATATGAGGGTAGTTTTCTGCTGTAGCAGAACCACACACACAACCAACATGTGTCAGAAGATTGCAGGTGTGCTGTTCACAATGTTCCGGTGTATATCGATATTCCAGTACAGGTACAATGTCTCAAAACCAGCAACCCTAGCACAGAGTCCAGTTGCACCTTACCGGATTTCCGGTGGCTCCAGCTGCATTGGATCAAACCAAGCTAGATCAGACGTGGTCAAGGGTCAATTGGATTACCCTGAGCACAGGAAAAGACTTGCACCTGAAGCTGATAACTATTCTAGTGTGCCACTGTTGTCAATGCCTAGTCAAACAGGCTGCTTTGACAAAGGTCATCTGGACTTGAAACATCAGGTGTCTGGTCTTACAGATGCTGTAAGAAGTCTCACAACACCAGGTTAAAGTTCAACAGGTTTATTTGATAATAAACACCACAAGCTTTCAGAACGCTGTTCCTTTGTAAGGTGAGTGGAGAGTTCCTTTGTCACCTGATGAAGGAGCAGCATTCTGAAAGCTTGTGGCGTTTACTATCAAATAAACCTGTTGGACTTTAACGTGGTGTTGTGAGACTTCTTACTGTGTTTACTCCAGTCCAACGCTGGCATCTCCACATCATGACTTACAGATGCTGCCAGACCTGATAAGATTTTCCAACATTTCTCTTTTGGTGGGAGCTAATAAAAATGTCTGGTTTTCAAATGGGTGGATTTGGGACACAGTACCTGCATACTGATTCTCCAGCCCTGATTCTAATTTTAGCCACATCTGAATAAAATTTTGGGCTGTAAACCATATTCATCCGGGTGCCACTTATCTGCAAAGCTTCGGAGCTCAACCCCATGTACCCACCCACATCAACAGCAATGTCCATACCCTTGTCAAGCTTCAATGTCTATGTATGGTAGTGTCATCACCATTTGGATTGCTGGAGTTTGCGCTGAGTTGTGGGAAATCTTTGCCTTGCGCAATGCAATCTCTCCAGGCTTTGTTGAGGCAGTTTACTGCCGGACATGATATTTTGCCAGCAAATCTGGTAAAACCCACATCCATCCTCAGAACATTTTACAAACAAGATAGAATATTTTGGCCCAAATCTCACTATATCCCTGATTCACATCTACCCACCATTCCATCAGATCCCTTGACCCCACTTTCTCCCATGACCCTCAACATTATTTTTTCACCATGACCTTTAACTCTACCTACACCTCCATATCCCTAAATCACATCTTCCCACTATATCCCTCCAACCCCTCCTCCTTTAAAAATTGAGTTATTTCTTGACTCTTGTACAAACTATTTCAAAGGAATTCTCTGATGGTTTATCAGTCACTCTTTGTGTGTTATATGCTGGCTGCCCATAAAACAAGGAAGATAGAAATGACCATCATAGACATTAGTTTGCAATGATTTGAGGCATGATTATCAAATCCCTCTTCCTGCTGTTGTAACAAGGATGTTGGTTAATTTTAAATAAACCTGCAAATTCCACTGAATAATTCTGAGCTCTTCAACCAAAACATTCCATTCTGATTGGTTCATGTTGTTAATTTAATTGTGTCCTTCTGAAATCTATTCAATGGTATCACAATAGGAACCCAATGATGGATTGAACAGAATAAGTTTAACTTTGATCTTTCCTGAAATTAATGTCCTTTAAAATCAGACATGATCTTCTGGCAATGCAGTATTGATTATGGGTGGCACGGTAGCACAGTGGTTAGCATTGCTGCTTCACAGCTCCAGGAGCCTGTGTTCGATTCCCAGCTTGGGTCACAGCCTGTGTGGAGTTTGCACATTCTCCTCATGTCTACGTGGGTTTCCTCCGGGTGCTCCGGTTTCCTCTCATAGTCCAAAGATGTGCGGGTTAGGTTGATTGGCCATGCTAAAATTGCCCCTTAGTGTCTTGAGATGCGTAAATTATAAGGATTAATGGGTAAAATATGTAGGGATATGGGGTAGGGCCTGGGTGGGATTGTGGTTGGTGCAGATTTGATGGGCCAAATGGCCTCTTTCTGCACCACAGGGTTTCAATGATTCTATGATTGTTTGGGCAATAGGCAGTTATTCTCATTACAGACAGAGATTAGCAGCCTAATCCTTTCATTCCTGGCAAGTACGCAGTGCAATCACAATCAATTGGCGATTGGACAGAATGTGAACAAAGATGAGAGGTTCACTGACAGTGTGGTCTTACAGCAGCAACAAACTGCACAGTCAGGCAATAATATTCCAAGACACCACAACATAAACTATTGCAACTCAAAGGATGAAAGTTTAATTTGCGCTTGACGTCAGACTTGATGTATGGATGGATGACAATGTTGGGTTTCTGATATAAATGACCATATCAGCAAAGCCTCACCTCTCCTCTTTACAATTGTGGGAAAACTCTGTCTATCTCATCTCTAAACTGCAGCACTGATCCAGTGGGTGTTTGGGAGTCTGTACCCCAGTGCACCTGTGACATATTGAGTGTCTGGAGCTGCCCAACACGGTTAAGTGTCATCCTGTCTCCATCACAGCATAAGTTGTCTGAAATTAAACCATTCCGAAAGTTCACAAGGAATGATCCAACATGCTGCAGATTGATGCTATTTTCCAGACAGAAACTGCATGTATCTTTCCTTATGAAGGCACAATCAAAAATAATATTTTAAAGAGCTTTGCAAAGTAAGAAGGAAGTTAGTGGACTGGGGGTTGTTAGCTAGAAAGAGAGGAAATAAATGCATTTGGAGGAAGAGGGAGAGGACAGGAGGAAGTATGGGGAGAGGTGAGGAGAAGAGGGAGTTTGGAGGTAGAGAGAGGGAAGAGGTGAGACTTTGGAGGTGGCGATAGGGAAGGAGAGAGTTTGGAGGGAGAGAGGGGAGAGGAAGGAGTGGGGAGGTAGAGAGAGGCAAGAGGAGGGTGTTTGGAAGTAGAGAGAGAAGAGAGGAGGCAGTTTTGAGGTGAAAAGAGGGGAGAGGAGGGAGTTTAGAGATGGCGACAGGGGAGGGGAGTTTGGAGGTGGAGAGAGGGGAGAGTAGGGAGTTTGGATGTGTAGTGAGGGGAGTGGAGGGAGTTTGGAGCTGGAGTGAGGGGAGTGGGGGGGGTTTGGAGATGAGGATGCGGAGGAGGGAGTTTGGAGGTGGAGCAAGGGGAGCGGAGGGAACTTGTACTGACCACAATTACTGACCACAATTCAATAAGCTTTAAAATACTGATGGATAAAGATAAGTGTAGCCCTCAAATGCTAAATTGGGGGAAGGCTAATTACAACAATATTAGGCAGGAACTGAAGAATGTAGATTGGGACAGATGTTTGAGGGCAAATCAACATCTGGCATGTGGGAGGTTTTCAAGTGTAAGTTGATAGGGATTCAGGACCAACACATTCCTGTAAGGTTGAAGGATAAGTTTGGCAAGTTTTGGGAACCTTGGATAATGAGAGATATTGTGAGCCAGTGTCACGATAGTCAAAGAGAAGGAAGCATTTGTCAAAGCAAGGAGGCTGGGAACACATGAAGCAAGTGTGGAATACAAGGAAAGTAGAAAGAAACTTAAGCAAGGATTAAGGAGGACTAAAAGGGGTCACGAAAAATCATTGGCCAGCAGGATTAAGGAAAATCCCAAGGCTTTTTATACATATGTAAAGAGCAAGAGGGTAGCCAGGGAGAGGGTTGGCCCACTCAAGGACAAGGGAGGGAATCTATGCGTGGAGCCAGAGGAAATGGGCGAGGTATTACATGAGTACTTTGCGTTAGTATTCACCACAGAGAAGGACTTGGTGGATGATGAGTCTGGGAAAGGATGTGTAGATAGTTTGAGCCATGTTGAGATCAAAAAGGAGGTGATTTTGAGGTTCTTGAGAAACATTAAGGTAGACAAGTCCCCAGGGCCTGATGGGATATACCCCAGAATACTGAGAGAGGCAAGGGAGGAAATTGCTGGAGCCTTGAGAGAAATCTTTGTATCCTCACTGGCTACAGGGGAGGTTCCAGAGGATTGGAGAATAGCCAATGTTGTTCCTTTGTTTAAGAAGGGTAGCAAGGATAATCCAGGTAATTACACGCCTGTGAGCCCTATATCAGTGGTAGGGAAATTATTGGAGAGAATTCTTGGAGACAGGATTTATTCCCATTTGGAAATAAGTGGATGTATTAGTGAGAGGCAACATGATTTTGTGAAGGGGAGGCCGTGTCTCACAAACTTGATCGAGTTCTTCAAGGAAGTGACAAAGATGATTAATGAGGGTAGGGCAGTGGATGTTGTCTACATGGACTTCAGTAAGATCTTTGACAAGGTCCCTCATGGCAAACTTGTGCAGAAGGTGAAGTCGCATGGGATCAGAGGTGAGCTGGCAAGGTGGATACAAAACTGGCTCAGTCAAAGAAGACAGAGGGTAGCAGTGGAAGGGTGCGTTTCTGAATGGAGGACTGTGACAAATGGCATTCCTCAGGGATCAGTGCTGGGATCTTTGCTGTTTGTAATATATGTAAATGATTTGAGGGAAAATGTAACTGGTTTGATTAGTAAGCTTGCGGATGACACAGAGGTTGGTGGATTTGTGGATAGCAATGAGAACCATCAGAGGATACAGCAGGATATAGATCAGTTGGAGACTTGGGCAAAGAGATGGCAGATGGAATTTAATCCAGATAAATGTGAGGTAATGCATTTTGGAAGGTCTAATACAGATAGGAAATATACAGTAAATGGCAGAACCCTTAAGAGTATTGATAGGCAAAGGGATCTGGGTGTACAGGTACACAGGTCACTGAAAGTGGCAATGCAGGTGAGAAGGTAGTCAAGACGGCATACGGCATGTTTGTCTTCATTGGCTGGGGTATCGAATTTAAAAATTGGCAAGTCATGTTGCAGCTTTATAGAATGTTAGTTAGGCTGCACTTGGAATATAGTGTTCAATTCTGGTTGCCACACTACCAGAAGGATGTGGAGGCTTTGGAGAGGGTACAGAAAAAATTTACCAGAATGTTGCCTGGCATGGAGGGCATTAGCTATGAGGAGAGGTTGGAGAAACTTGGTCTGTTCTCACTGGAATGACGGAGGTTGAGGGGAGACCTGATAGAAGTCTACAAGATTATGAGAGGCATGGACAGAGTGGATAGTCAGAAGCTTTTTCCCAGGATGGAAGAGTCAATTACTAGGGGGCACAGGTTTAAGGTGTGAGGGACAAGGTTCAAAGGAGATGTACGAGGCAGATTTTTTACACAGAGAGCAGTGGGTACCTGGAACTCATAGCTGCTGGAGGTAGTGGAAGTGGATATGGTAGTGAGTTTTAAGGGGCATCTTGACAAGTACATGAATAGGATGGGAATAGAGGGATATGGTCCCCGGAAAGGTAGGGGTTTTAGTTCAATTGGGCAGCATGGTCAGTGCAGGTTTGCAGAGCTGAAGGGCCTGTTCCTGTGCTGGAATTTTCTTTGTTCTTTGTAATCCCTTTATAATTCTGTATCTTCTCTGTATTTGATGTATGTGCTGGTATCAGTCTGTAATGATGTCATATTCCTGTATATCTGCCCTTTATATTCCTGTATCTGTCTTGTGCTGTCCTCTACATTACACTATTTATTCTGTATCTTCCCTTTCCTGGACTTTACTAATTGTATCTGCCTGAATGAAACATGTATACTTCACAATCAGTTCTGCTCCTTCTTTATATCTGAACTCTTGTCTATTTGCCCTATTTTCTCTTCTAATTGCGTTTTATTCTCCTGCAGCTGTTTAGCACACCCCTGAATTTTCTATCTCACATGTCTTGTATTATTCATGTTTTGCTTTTGCGAGGTTGATTCCTTTTACTTTTATATAAAAAAATTCAGAATTATTTATCCAAGAAATTAAGTCCGAGGCCAGTACTGATGGCAGTGAACCAGGAGTTTTATTTGATGATATCATGTACCGTTCAAATGGAAGCCATAGACAAATAAAAAGTGCCAGAGAGACACAGTGTGAAAACCAGAAAGACATTGATTAATATTCTAGTTTGCACATGCCATCTAAAGTTGACCAAATTCAACCCAAAGTAGCTGGCAATGAGAACTTCGGAAAGGAGAAGTGGGGAGGAGAGGACAGGGAGGCTGAAAAGAAGTTGGGGAGAGGAGGTAGCAAAGAGAGAGGAATGGGGAAGGGGAGAGGAGAAGTGGGGAGGGGAAGTAAGGGGGTGAAGAGGTGGTGAGGGGGGAGGAGATGGGAAGGAGAGAGGAAGTGTAGAAAGGAAGTGGGGAGGGTGAGAAGGGATAGTGGGGAAAGAAGATGGGTTGGGATGAGCAAGGAAGGGGAGGTGGAGAACAGAAACTTAGTTAAATTGACAAGTTAGAAGCCTCCACTCCTAGTAATTTCTTGGTAACTTTAAAATTAATTATTTATATTGAATCTCCCCCACCCTGATTTTCCCGCACTGTCATAAACACCATCCTCAATGCTATCTTTGCACTGAATATTAAAATAAGCTGCAGAAAGTGAGAGTTCTTCAAAGCCCAGTATGTTTCAGATTAGATAGCAAGGCAGAGTGTGATATTACCAATCCATTACATATTTCCTCATTCCAAGTATAGACTATATTTCATTAAATTAAGTTGTTATAAAGACATAACCAACACAGGCTCATTTAGTCAATGCAGGTCATGGACAGACCCAATTGTTGAGGGATAGAACACAAAGCTTTTAGAATGTGAAGGACATTGGCCAGGCATATAGAACAGCAGCAAGGCTGGGAAGACAGAATCTTTTTGAAGATTTTCGAGGTACAGAAAAGATTCAGGGAACAAAAGATTCAGGGAAGAACGAATGAGCACAGATGGAAGAGCTGGAGAGACAGCAGACTGTGCAAACTGAGAGGTAGAAGAACATTTCCTTCTTTAAACATTTCTCCACAAGGAGCAACCCAGATAACTGTATGACAGGATCTGACTCCCAGCCAACAATAGGGGTTTCAATAAATTAGTACGAAAATGATTTTTAATACCACAGTTAGTGCAGTCTTCGATTTGGAACTAGCTGCTGTCTTTGGCATACTGCAACTCACACAGTTAGATCCAAAGAGTTACTTGTGCTGCTCAGCCATCAGTTCAGAGAGTATCTCCATATCACTCCTTTGACAAGTTGTCTTCAGCAGGTCAAATGAATGGCTCCAAATAAAAAGATCATAGAAATTTTGTCTTGTGTTAATTAAGGTGATGAGTAGATGAATTGTTAATGGTTTGAAATGATATTGTAAACCAGTCCCATCAAAGTTGCAGGATAATCCACCCAGTATCATCCTTGCAAATCTCTATGAGTTGATGCACTGGCTTTCTAGGTCCCAGATGAAGTACTTGGTCTCCTTGTCTGGATATAAAGTGTTTCTTAGACCACCAGTCCTCTGTTAGCCATCAGTGCAGTCTGGCTCTCTCTCCGCTTGGCTCCCTTTCGACACTTCTTCACTTTCCAGCACAGGGCACTGGAGATGACCAGGAGAAGACCCGAAGTCAGCAGGACCAGCCCGAAGATTGAGATAATTGAGCCGTGTGAGTTGAAGCTGTAGGCGACAGCGGTGACCACTGTGCCAGCAATCAGGATGACCAGGCCAAAGGGTACAGTACAACGAGAGCAAGAGAGCTCTGCCCCACCAGTAGCTGCTGTCAGCTGGCCCTGGCTGGTCAGGAGCTGAGCAACTGATGGAGCTGGGCAGTCAGAGTCCTTTTCTGGGATAATGGGAAGAATCGGGAGTGTTGGGATCTCCTTCACTGGTTCCTCTATCATCCTGCACTTTCCAGCACTGTGCTCTTTATTTCCCAGATATGTTTCTATCCTGTCACTCCTTCTTCATAACATCCAGTCAGCACATCCTGGGATCTGAGAGAGGAAATACCAACTCCTGGATTAAGCAAGCACTCTGATACCTGGGACAATACCTAATATATAAAAAAATCACTAAGAATAGCGCATATTAATAATCACATTAAGAATTCTCAATTTCTACATTTATATTAACATTAAAAAGCCATAACTTCAGCTGCAATTTTTGCATGAAGGCTATTCACAATTAAACTAATGTCTTTTCAAACCCGAGGCAGAAGACTGATTATTCGGCCCATTGTGTCTGTACTAGCCGCCTATTTGAAAGCGTTATCCAGTTAGTTTCATTTTCCTGCTCTTTGCCCTGAGCTTTGCAAAATATTCCCGTTCGGGAAATCTCCCATTGCTTTGGAAAGTCATTATTGCAGGACACCTGCGGTGACAGTCCTGTGCTCGGAATGGGACATCCAGAGTGCCCATTCACTCACCCACCTTCAGGGCTGTTCGCAGGCGCTGCTCCCAGTCCTCCAGCTGCTCACACTCAGCCGCTCTCTGACACTGGGCTCCGGACTCAGGGTCCAGCAGTAAGGAGACTGCTGTCGGGATGAGGAACGGGGGAAAGCAGAAGCCAGACTGTCCTGGAAACCCGGCTGTGTTCCGTGGTCCCGGTGCGCTGAGTCTCAGCTCCTCCTGTACATGATCCCAGCTCAGTGACAGTGGGAGCGATGCTTCCCGAAGGAGACTGCCTACAGATCGGATTCTCCCTCTCTCTCGGCATGCACTGACCTCAGTCCCTGGCGTTCAGTCTTGGCACACACCAGCCTGTTCTTATCTAGCTGTTATTGTTACTTAATTAAAATATTAAACAAAAACATCCCAGCCACATCAAAGAGCAACATCTCAGCGAGTATATGTGAACTATCTGAATAGATTGTAATATATCAGACTATTCATGACAAATTACTGCGGGTCTCTGCAAACAGATATTCCCCCACCTCCAGCTGTAAGGCTCGAGGGTGAATTAGGTCTTGTGCTGCCTGTTAAAGGGTTGTCTTCAAACATTTTTTTCTTCTGTTTTCTTTCCATGAAATTGCTGTGTAAATAGAGGGAAAAAGGAATGTGTGTGTGTGTGAAAGAGTGGTATTAGGAGGGGTCACATCAGCCTGCTCTATAGAATCACTGCCAGACCACACATCTCTCTCTCACACACACAAACATATTTATCATTAAATTTCGCATTTACACCTCTGTGGAGCTGTGGACCTTTGGCTGCAAGTACCACCCTCTCCTATTACCTTGCACCACTTTTGGTGCCTTTTCTCATTTAATCTTTCCATATTGCAGCCAATCTCACAGCTTCTCTATTGTTTCTTCTCCACTCTCTGCCCTTTCTCTGTCCCTGTTACATTCTGAGGTTTCTCCAATTCTGACAAAATGTTATCTGCCTGAAGGATGAATTCGATGTCTCCTCAGATGCTGCCTGACCTGTCCTTGTTTGCTGCCAGTTTCTTATGCCTCTCTTTACATGTCTAACTTCCTCTCTGTTTGCCCCTCTGAAGTTTCAATATTCAGACTTGTATTATCAACCTGAAATCTGTTGCACGCTCTTCTGTTTCAACTGTAAGAACTCCAAAACTGAGTCTGTAACTGTGTGTGTGACTGTGTGTGATTGTGTGAGACTAAGGGCAGAATTTTACTGGCACATCTACCTGAGGTTGGCATGATCCCACTCGAGGCCAATGGAGGATGCTGTGCTGCAGCTTCGCCCACCCCCAGAATCGGGAAGAGTGTGCCAGTAAAATTCCGGTCTAAGTGTGTGATTGTGTGAGACTGAGTGTATGACTGTGTGTGATTGTGTGAGACTGAGTGACACAGAGTGTGTGACTGAGACTGTGTGTGATTGTATGTGACTGTGTGAGACTGAGTGTGTGACTGTGTATAACTGTGTGAAACTGAGTGTGTAACTGTGAGACTGAATGTGTGACTGAGTGTGAGACTGTGTGTGACTGACTGAGACTGAGTGAGACTGAGTGAGACTGAATGTGAGACTATGTGTGTGAGTGTGTGTGCATGTGAGTGTGAGACTGTGTGAGACTGTGTGAGTCTAAGAGTGTGACTGTGTGAGCCTGAGTGCGAGATTGAGTGTGTGACTGAGGATGTGACTGAGTGAAACTGAGTGAGACTGAATGAGTGACTGTGTGACTGAGTGTGTGACTGTGTGAGATATGTGTGACTGTGTGACTGAGTGTGTGATTATGTGTGTGACTGAATGAGACTAAGTAAGACTGAGTGTGTCTCTGTGTGAGACTGTGTGTGTGACTGTGTGTGTGACTGAGTGTGAGACTGAGTATGTGACTGAGTGAGACTGAGTGAGACTGAGTGTGAGACAGAGAGTGAGACAGAATGTGGCTGAGTGAGACTGAGTGTGAGACTGAGTATGTGACTATGTGTGACTGAGTGTGTGACTGTGTGAGAAATGTGTGACTGAGCATGTGACTAAGTGTGTGACACTGTGTGTGACTGAATGAGACTGAGAGAGACTGAGTGTGTGACTGTATGAGACTGTGTGTGTGACCGTGTGTGTGACTGAATGTAAGACTGAGTGAGATTGAGTGTGTGACTGTGTATGTGACTGTGTTTGAGATGAGTGTGTCACTATGTGAGACTGTGTGTGATTGTGTGTCTGAATGAGACTGAGTGTGAGACGGAGTGTGTGACTGTGTGAGACTGTGTTTGTGACTGTGTGAGACTGAGTGTGAGACTGACTGTGTGTGTGTGAGACTGAGTGAGACTAAATGTATGACTGAGACTGTGTGTGTGATTTTGTGTGTGACTGAATGAAGTGAGTGAGACTGAGTGTGTGAATGTGTGTGTGACTGAGTGTGAGACTGAGTGTGTGACTGAATGTGTGACTGAGTAAAGCTGAGTTTGGCTGAGTGAGTCTGAGTATGACTGAATGTTGACTGTGTGTGTGTGACTGAGTGTGTGACAGTGTGTGTGACTGAGTGAGACCAAAGATGTCCAAAGATGTGCAGCTTAGGTTGATTGGCCATGATAAAATTGCCCTTAGTGTCCTGAGATGCATAGGTTAGAGGGATTAGTGGGTAAATATGTAGGGATATGGGGGTAAGGCCTGGGTGGGATTGTGGTCGGTGCAGACTCGATGGGCCGAATGGCCTCTTTCTGTGCTGTAGGGTTTCTATGATTCTATGACACTGAGTGTGAGACTGAGTCTGAGACTGTGTGAGACTGTGTGTGTGATTGTATGTGACTGAATGTGTGATTGTGTGTGACTGAATGTGCGACTGTGTGTGACTGTGTGAGACTGAGTGTGTGACTGTGAGACTGACTGTGTGAGTGTGTGTGAGACTGTGTGAGACTGAGTGTGAGAGTGAGTGTGAGACTGTGTGCGTCACCGAGTGTGTGACTATGTGTGACTAAGTATGTGACTGTGTGTGTGATTGTGTGAGACTGAGTGAGACAGAGTGTGAGATTGAACATATGACTGTGAGACTGCGTGACTGAGTGTGTGACTGAGTGAGACTGAGTGTGTGGCTGATTGTGTGACTGTGTGTGACTGAGTGAGACTGAGTGTGGCTGGGTGAGACTGAGTGAGACAAAGTGTGAGATTGAGTGTGTGACTGTGTGAGACTGAGTGTGTGACTGTGAAACAGAGTGTGTGACTGTGTGTGAGTGAGTGTGGTGTGACTGTGTGAAACTGAGTATGTAACTGTGTGTGACTGAGTGAGACTGAGTGTGTGACTGAAACAGAGTGTATGACTGTGTGAGTGAGTGAGTGTGTAATTGTGTGAGACGTGGTGTGACTGTGTCTAACTGTGTGAAACTGAGTATGTAACTGTGTGTGACTGAGTGAGACTGAGTGTGTAACTGTGTGTGACTGAGTGAGACTGAGTGTGTGACTGTGTGAGACTGTGTGACAGTGTGAAAACGAGTGCGTGACTGTGTGAGACTGAGCAAGACTGAGTGTGTGACTGAGTGTGTAATTGTGTGAGACTGAGTGTGTAACTGTGTGTGACTAAGTGAGTCGGAGTGTGTTGCTGTGTGAGACTGAGTGTGTAACTGAGTGTGCATGTATGAGACTGAGTGTGTGACAGTGTGAAACTGACTGTGTGACTGTGTGCCTCTGAGTGAGACTGAGTGTGTGACAGTGTGAAACTGACTGTGTGACTGTGTGCCTCTGAGTGAGACTGAGTGTGTGACTGTGTGAGACTGAGTGCGTAATTGTGTGAGACAGAGTGTGTAACTGTGTGTGACTGAGTGAGACTGAATGTGTGAGATCCTAAATGAATACTTTGCATCAGTATTCACAAAGGAGAGGGACATGTTGACTGGGAGTCTCTCAGAGGGATGTGTTGACCTGTTAGAGAAAATCTCAATTACAAGGGAGGAAGTGTTAGGCTTTCCAGGGAAAATTAAGACAGACAAATCCCCAGGGCCTGATGCCATCTATCCTAGACTGCTTAGGGAGACAAGAGATGAAATTGCTGGGCCTCTAACAGAAATCTTTGTCTCTTCACTGGACACAGGTGAGGTCATGATGTGGAGATGCCAGCGTTGGACTGGGGTAAACACAGTAAGAAGTCTGACAACACCAGGTTTAAGTCCAACCGATTTATTTGATGGTAAACTTGCAAGCTTTCGAGGTTAACCTCTTCGTATCACCTGACAAAGAGGTTAACCTCGAAAGCTTGTGAGTTTACTATCAAATAAATCGGTTGGACTTAAACCTGGTGTTGTCAGACTTCCCACAGGTGAGGTCCCAGAGGATTGGAGGATAGCAAATGTTGTCCCGTTATTTAAGAAGGGTATCAGGGATAACCCAGGTAATTATAGGCCGGTGAGCTTGATGCCCGTGGTAGGGAAATCGTTGGAGAGAATTCTTAGAGATAAGATGAATGCACATTTAGAAAGGAATAATCACATTAGTGATAGACAGCGTGGTTTTATAAGAGGAAAGTCATGCCTCACAAATTTGGTTGAGTTTTTTGAAGAGGTGACAAAAACGATTGATGAGGGAAGGGCCGTGAATGTCGTCTATATGGATTTTAGTAAAGTGTTTGACAAAGTCCCTCATGGCAGGTTGGTGCAAAAGCTTAAATCTCACAGGATAAAAGGAGAGCTAGCTAGATGGGTGGAGAACTGGCCTGGCCATAGAAGACAGAGGGTAGCAGTGGAAGGGTCTTTTTCCGGCTGGAGGTCTGTGTTCCGCAGGGCTCTGTACTGGGACCTCTGCTGTTTGTGATTTATATAAATGATTTGGAAGAAGGTGTAACTGGTGTGATCAGTAAGTTTGCGGATGACACAAAGATGGCTGGACTTGCGGATAGTGATGAACATTGTCAGAGAATACAGCAGGATATAGATAGACTGGAAAATTGGGCAGAGAAATGGCAGATGGAATTTAATCCAGATAAATGCGAAGTGATGCATTTCAGTAGATCGAATGTAGTGGGGAGCTATACAATAAATGGCAGAACCATCAGGAGTATAGACACACAGAGGGTCCTGGGTGTGCAGGTCCACAGATCCTTAAAGATGGCAACACAGGTGGAGAAGGTGGTGAAGAAGGCATATGGCATGCTTGCCTTTATAGGATGGGGCATAGCGTATAAAAGTTGGCGTATGATGTTGCAGCTGTATAGAACATTGGTTAGGCTACATTTGGAATACTGCGTCCAGTTCTGGTCACCACACTACCAGAAGGATGTGGAGGCTTTGGAGAGAGTACAGAGAAGGTTTACCAGGATGTTGCCTGGTATGGAGGGTCTTAGCTATGAGGAGAGATTGAGTAAACAGGGGTTGTTCCCCCTGGAAAGACGGAGAATGAGGGACGACCTGATAGAGGTGTATAAAATTATGAAGGGCATAGATAGGGTGAACAGTGGGAAACTTTATCCCAGGTTGGAGGTGATGAACACAAGGGGTCACAGGTTTGAGGTGAGGGGGGCAAGGTTTAACACAGATGTCAGAGGGATGTATTTTACACAGAGGGTGGTGGGGCCTGGAATGCACTGCCAAGCAAGATGGTAGAGGCGGACACGCTGGGATCATTTAAGACTTATCTGGATAGCCACATGAACAGACTGGGAATGGAGGGATACAAACGAATAGTTGGAAGCATGAGCGGTGCAGGCTTGGAGGGCTGAAGGGCCTGTTTCCTGTGCTGTATTGTTCTTTGTGTGACTGAGACTGAGTGTATAGCTGAGTGAGACTGAGTGTGTGACTGTGTATGACTGTGTGAGACTGAGTGTGCGACTGTGTATGACTGAGTGAGACTGAGTGTGACTGTGTGAGACTGAGTGTGTGACTGTGTGAGACTGAGTGTATGACTGAGTGAGACTGAGTGTGTGACTGTGTGAGACTGAGTGTGCTATCTTCCAGCTGCTCTTGCCCCTGGGCTGGAAATTCCCACCCGAGGTCAATGGACCTTTGCACGGTCCAGCGCATTTTCCGTCCAGCCCACTACAATTCCTATGGCAGACAGGATGGGAAAATTCCACCCCGAGTGTGTGTCTGTGTGAGAGTGAGTGTATGACTGAGTGCGTGACTGTGTAAGACTGGCAGTTTCACACAGTGTCTTGTTAGTCTACCTTTAAAAAAGGTTTTTTTTAAACAACATGATCTTGCAGCTCCCAGCTTCAGTGATGTCATTGTTGCTGGCTTGACTGGGAATGCCCTTTTCTTATTACTGAAGTGGTTTAAATGAGGTTGTTTGTGCTTACTGTGGAATTAGTTTTACGATCCTGCATTGAACTGCCAGAGGTAGCAGTAGAGGCGGGTACAATTTTGTCTTTTAAAAAGTGTTTAGACAGTTACATGGGTAAGATGGGTATAGAGGGATATGGGCCAAATGTGGGCAATTGTGACTAGCTTATTGGTTAAAAAAGGAGCAGTATGGACAAGGTGGGCCAAAGGGCCTGTTTCCCGGTTGTAAACCTTTATGACTCTATGACACTAAATTCTTAAATAAACTTTGTTTGATAAAAGCTCCCTTTTGGGTCTTTTAAATCATACCTGAAGTGGAATATCTCATCTTATCCCAGCCAAATTCAAGATGCAAAACTTATGATTCAGGCAAGATCCATAAAACACTTTGGAGTTTCTAATCTGAACCATAACAACAATCACATCCCAACCTCACACATATGGTCCAGAATTTTGATCCATGCGTCATGAAAGACACTACTACTACACCTAATGTTAACTGTTGATTCCCACTCTGCTTGATTGGTTTAGCCTGGGTGTGGACTCAGAGGAAAGAAAACAAGCTGCAGGAATTGCTGGAAGCACAGAGCTATGAGCATTAGGCAGACATTAAAAAAAATTCATGGAGAAATTTCCTATACACAGAACAGCTGGCATATAATCTCTGCATAGCTCCAAGGTATAAAATATACAATAATAGACTTGCCCGTGAAGCTGAAGCCCATTAGAATAAAGGGTTAAAATGGAGACAAAGTTGGTTGAATGACAGAAAACCAAGTGTTGGAGCGAATGGTTATTTTCCAGACTGTGGGAATGTAGATGGTGAAGTTGGGCAGTGTCTCTTTCTTTTTGCTCGATTTTTATAGATGATCTAGAAAGGGCACGGTTTCAAAACTGGTAGACGACATAAAACCAGGAAGCACTATGAACTGTGAGAAGTATAGTGGTAGATTTCAAGTGGACATAGATACACTGGTGGACGCGTGACAGATGTAATTTAATACCGGAAAGTGTGAGGTGATACACTTTGGTGGATAGAATGAGGAGTGGCAATTTAAAATAAAAGGAAAAATTCATACTCACATTGACAAATAGATTTACTTAGAAACATACATAGTAAATATGATAGATCACACGACACCAGGTTATACAACAGGTTTATTTGAAATCACAAGCTTTTGGAACACTGTTCCTTCATCAGGTGAAGTGGAGAGAGGTGCACAGGCACAGAGTATATAGGCAGAGTGACGATAGCCTGATTCTCACAGGTAATCAAGAGTGTCAGCAATAAGAACAGACAGTCTGGTATAGTGTAGGCCGGCTGAATAACAAGTCTTTACAGATAATCATGAGTGCTAATAGATAAATGCAAGCAGTTAAGTATAATCAGTATGTGGAAGATGTTGACAGGCTGTATAACAAGTGAAGGGATGACCTAGGGACTGATAAACCGCACCGATCTCCTCAGAAGACAAACACGGGACACAGTGGACAGAGTTCCCTTCGTCGTCCAGTACTTCCCCGGAGCGGAGAAGCTACGACATCTTCTCCGGAGTCTTCAACATATCATTGATGAAGACGAACATCTCGCCAGGGCCCTCCCCACACCCCCACTTCTTGCTTTCAGACAACCACACAACCTCAAACAGACCATTGTTCGCAGCAAATTACCCAGCCTTCAGGAGAACAGTGACCACAATACCACACAACCCTGTCACAGCAACCTCTGCAAGACATGCCGGATCATCGACATGGATACCATCATCACACGTGAGAATACCATCCACCAGGTACATGGTAAATACTCTTGCAACTCGGCCAACATTGTCTACCTGATACGTTGCAAGAAAGGATGTCCCGAAGCATGGTACATTGGGGAGACCATGCAGACGCTACGACAACGGATGAATGAACATCGCTCGACAGTCACCAGGCAAGACTGTTCCCTTCCTGTTGGCGAACACTTCAGTGGTCACGGGCATTCAGCCTCTGACCTTCGGGTAAGCATTCTCCAAGGCGGCCTTCACAACACACGACAGCGCAGAGTCGCTGAGCAGAGACTGATAGCCAAGTTCCGCACACATGAGGACGGTCTCAACAGGGATCTTGGGTTCATGTCGCACTATCTGTAACCCCCGTGACTTGCCTGGGTTTGCAAAACCTCACTTACTGTACTGTCTGGAGACAATACACATCTCTTTAAACTGTGATCAGTGCTCCTACCACTCACATTATCAGCCACTTCAGGTCTTGAACAGCAGGTTAGGTGTAAGGATTCGCATTTTAATCAGTAATCTCTAAACTGTCTGTGCTTTATATGCTCTGTCTGAGGCCAGAACTCTCCATTCACCTGACGAAGAGGGTAACCCCTCGAAAGCTTGCGAGTATATTATCAAATAAATAGGTTGGACTAAAACCTGGTGTTGTCAGACTTTTTACTGATAATTTAAGGCAGAGAGATAATTACAAATAATCAAAGAGTGAATGTAGCCCAAATGTTTCCTGTTGTGAGGCAATCTAGAACAAGAGGTCACAGGTATACGTTGAGAGGCGGTAGATTTAAAGTTGAGATAAGGAGGAGCTACTTCTGGCAGAGGGGAGTGAATTTGTGGAACTCGCTGCCCCAAAGTGCATGGAGTCTGAATCATTGAATGGTTTCAAAAAGGAGATCGATATATAATGAAAAGGGAAAGAGGAATACGGGGAACAGGTGGGGAGGTGGATTTGAGACCAGGGAGAGATCAGCCACGATCTGATTGAATGGCGGAGCAGGCTCGAAGGGCTGAATTTGTCAACTTCTGCTCCTAATTCCTATGTTCCTATGTGTGTGATTTGTATGCACTGTGTGCAATGTGTATACAGTATGTTTAATGTGTATACTGTGTGTGTGCAATGTGTTTACAGCTATGACTGTGTAACCAATTTTCCCTCCAATTGGATTTTCAAGTTTGCTGATGCCACACCATAGTGGATCAGATCTCAAACAGTGATGAGACAGAATACAGGAATGAGATAGAGAATCTAGTGAGCTGGTGCAATGACAATAATCTTTCTCTCAATGTCAACAAAACAAAGGAGACAGTCATCGACTTCAGGAAGCGTAGTGGAGGGCATGCCCCTGTCTACATCAATAGGGACAAAGTAGAAATGGTCGAGAGCTTCAGTTTTTACGCGTCCATATCACCAACAACCTGTCCTGGTTCCTCCACGTGAACACTATAGTTATGAAAGCCCACCAATGCCTCTACTTTCTCAGGAGATTAAGGAAATTTGGCACGTCCGCTAATACTCACCAATTTCTATAGATATACCACAGAAAGCATTCTTTCTGGTTGTATCAGTTTGATATGGCTCCTGCTCTGTCCAAGACCGCAAGAAACTACAAAGGGTTGTGAATGAAACACTACATTCTCCACTCTCTTTTTTCCCTCTCTATGATTGGTATGCTTTGTCTGTATAGTGCATCAGAAACAATACTTTTCACTGTATACTAATACATGTGACAATAATAAATCAAATCAAAACAGTGTGTACAATGTGTATACAGTGTGTGTGTGTGATGTGTTACATTATATATGATATGCATATAGTGTGTGTGCGATGTGTATACAGAATGTGCGATGTGTAAAGTGTGTGTGTGTGAAGTGCATACAGCGTGTGGGTGATGTGTATATAGTACGTGTGTGATGGGTGTATAATATGCATATTGTGTGTGCAATGTGTATACAGTGTATGTGTGTAATGTTACAGTATGTATGTGTGCAATGTGCATACAATATGTATGGTGTGTAGAGTGTGATGTGTATACAGTGTATGTGCAATGTGTATACAGTACATATGGGAAGTGTATACAGTGTGCATAATGTGTATAGTGTTGCAATGTGTATACAGTGTGTATGATGTGTATACAGTGCGTGCGATGTGTGTTGTGTGTGCAGTATGCACACAGTGTGCCTGCAGAAGGCAGAGAGTGGTTGTGGATGGGTCTTTTTCTGCATGGAGGTCAGTTACCAGTGGAGTGCCCCAGTGATCTGTTCTAGGACCCTTGCTGTTTGTCATTTTCATAAATGACCTGGATGAGAAAGTGGAGGGATGGGTTAGTAAGTTCGCCAATGACACGAAGGTCGGTGGTGTTGTGGATGGTCTGGAAGGATGTCAGAAGTTGCAGCAGGACATAAATAGGATGCAGGACTGGGCGGAGAAGTGGCAGATGGACTTCAACGCGGATAAATGTGTAGTCGTCCATTTTGGCAGTACCAACAGGATGAACGAGTACACTATCAAGGGCAGGAGTCTTAGTAGTGTTGAAGAGCAGAAGGATCTTGGGGTCCGGGTCCACAGGACTCTTAAATCGGCCTCGCAGGTGGAGGATGTGGTCAAGAAGGCGTATGGTGTACTGGCCTTCATTAATCGAGGGATTGAGTTTAGGAGTCGGGAGGTAATGCTGCAGCTTTATAAGACCCTTGTCAGGCCTCGCTTGGAGTACTGTGCGCAGTTCTGGTCGCCTCACTATAGGAAGGACGTAGAAGCTATTGAAAGGGTACAGAGGAGATTTACAAGGATGTTGCCTGAATTGGGAGACATGCCTTATGAAGATAGGTTGAGGGAGCTGGGACTCTTCTCCCTGGAGAGACGAAGGTTGAGAGGCGACCTGATAGAGGTTTATAAGATGTTGAGAGGAATAGATAGGGTGGATTCTCAGAGGCTATTTCCCTGGGTTGAAATGGTCGCTACGAGAGGCCACAGATTTAAGGTGCGGGGAGGCAAGTACAGAAGTGATGTTAGGGGTAAGTTTTTCACTCAGAAGGTGGTGAGTGAATGGAATCGGCTGCCGTCAGTGGTGGTGGAGACGAACTCGCTGGGGTCTTTTAAAAGACTTCTGGATGAGTATATGGGATTTAGTGGGATTGGGGGTTATAGATAGGTCTATGGATTGGTAGGTGTTGATGTGATCGGCGCAACCCGTGGGCCGAAGAGCCTGTTTGTGCTGTAGTGTTCTATGTTCTATGTATACAGTGTATGTGTGATGTTACTGTGTGCATGTGTGTACAGTGTGTGTAATGTGTATATAATGTGCATGTGATGTGTATAGTGTACGGGAACCGGGCCCAAGGCCGAGTCTCTGGTTTAAAGTCCATTCAGTGCCTGACATGCCTATAGTGTTTTAAGACGCGGGTTGATGGGTTTTTGATAAGAGAGGGGATTAAGGGTTATGGGGAGAGGGCGGGAATGTGGAACTGAGCCACGACAGATCAGCCATGATCTTATTGAATGGTGGGGCAGGCTCGAAGGGCCAGATGGCCTACTCCTGCTCCTATTTCTTATGTTCTTATGTATGTGTGCAATGTTTATATAGTGTGTGTGCAATGTGTATACGGTATGTATGGTGTGTATAGTGTGTGTGCAATGTGCATACAGTGTGCATGTGATGTTTATAGTGTGTATACTGTGTGTGTGAAGTGTACAGTGTGTGATGTGTATACAGTGTGTGTGCAATATGTATACATTGGGCAGCATTTTCCCCAAAGTTATGTTGAGTTGCGAGCTAGTACTGGGGGAAAGAGGGGAGGGGGTGTGGTTTGGGGTCTAAGCTTCAGTGGATCCAGCCTCAGAGCTCTTGGGCACCATTTTGCAAGGGTTTCCCACTCCTACAGTGCACTGGAAGACCTCTTGCCTTCCCCCACAGACATTGGGATCCACTCCCGTCATTGATAGCAGGCTCCCCTACTCCCTCCCTGACGTGGGTCCACCTGAATTGAGGCATTGGGGTCCTCCTGCTTGATCCCTGACGTGCGTCTAACCTGACGCCCTTCATGCTCCATACCTGCATGGCCCCTGCCCCCCTACACAGCCCACCATGCATTGGCCCTCCCCCATCATAGCTGTCACAGAGGCCCCTATTTGGATCCCACACCCTTGGCATTGCTGGTTGTCCAGTGGGCACTGCCAAGTGGGCAGTGCCAGGGTGACCAGTGGCCATGTCTCTGGGCTACACTGACCTCCCAGCCACCTGCTGGGTGTCACGTGTACACTGGGCGTGAGGGTATTTAGGGGCGGGGCTGTGTTGCCATGGCATTGGGCTGTCCGGAGGGCGTTGTCATGGAGCTGGGCTGGCCGGAGGGCGTTGCCATGGAGCTGGAGGGGGTGTGCCGGGAGCTGGAGCCGGGGGCTCCGGGGAGCGGAGACTGGGAAAGGTTCCTGGAGATCGGCGGCATTCGCATCCACCGCCTGCTGCGGCCGGTGAGGGAGAGCCCGGGGAGCAGGCCCACAGCCCGGGGAGCAGGCCCACAGCCCGGGGGAAGGAGGCAGGGAACCCGGGCTTGGGGCGGGGTGATTCCCGGGTGTTCAGCGTCAGGCACTGAATGGACTTTAAACCAGAGACTCGGCCTTGGGCCCGGTTCGCAGCGTGAGCCCGAGCAGCGCTTCAGGCAGTGGCCCCCGACCCCCACCCGACCCCCTCAGATCCTGGGTCATTTACCCTTTGGGGACATGTCAGTCTGCCTGCTTGACAATAGGATTGCCTTTCGGATCTGGCAGGGGTTTACCCAGTGCCCTGCCAGTAATTATTCTGCTTCGGTTCTGTTGGAATCACGGATGAACATTTGTATTCTGCCAACATAATGTGTGAGCTGATATTTGTTTAGGGATGGATAAAACCCTGGTTCTCTTCAAAATAACACTATGCCATCTTGTACATCCACCTGAAGAGATGGGACATTAGCTTAATGTCACATAGTATTTAGATCAGTGTTTGCGATGCCTTGGCATACAAGGCTTTGGAGCAAGTGCTGAAAAATGGGATTAGAATAGATAGGTGCTTGATGGCCAGTGCACGCAGGATGGGCCGAAGAGCCTGTTTCCCTGCTGTAAAGCTCTATGACGTCCAGAAGACAGCACTGCCAATGGTGCAGTGCTCCTTCAGGATCTGCATTGGAATGTCAGCCCAGAACTTTGGGCTCAAGCCTCAAGAGGAACTTGGACCTGGAACCCTATGGGTCAGACATGAGAGTGCAATCAACAGAACACCAGCCCACACTATGATTTAGCGACAGGTTGACGACACCTCTGTTCAGAGAGCAAAATGGAAATATCTCATTGAGCTGATTTACTCTGATCAACTGTTCCTGACTGGGAGTGTTTGGGACAGTGTAGAGGGAGCTCTACTCTGTTTCTAACCCTGTGCTGTACCTGTCCTGGAAGTGTTGATGGGGTTGGCTATTCCCAGTGGTATAGGGAAGCTACTGGTGGGGGTCTACTGGTTTTCTTGGCACATTCTGCATGTTTTTACCATCTTCTCTTGTGTGTCATCTATGCCAGGCTGCCAGATGAAGTAGCTTCTTACTAACATCTTCATTTTTGGATGGCTGTTATGAAGTTCTTGAAGGATTGTTCTTTGAGCGGGATGTGGGATAACTACCCAGGCTCCCCACAAGGTCTTTAATCCTGGATGCTTTGTTGCGTACGGCTTTGTCTTGTGCCGGACATTCTTGCATTCCTCCATTTAACATGTGGCTGAATTTTGCCAGTTTGGGATTGTTCCAAATTTGCTGAAATTGGTAAGGAATCCATAAAGTTTGATGCCAAGATGACTTTGACCATTTTTGGTGGTGAGGATAAGCTTTTGAGCAAAGGTAGGCAACTCGGAGTGTCTGCTAGCTCTGTTTCTGGTCAGTGCTCCAGGGTATACTCATTAGGCACTTAACAGCCTGAATACATCACTGTATTCAGGCTGATGCTATGGGAGGAATTGTTTTGTGCTCAGAGGTTTATGATGGTAAATTATCGACCATTAACATACTGATTTAAATCTCTTCACTGCGAGCACTATTGCCAAATTCTCCTTTTCAGTCTGTGTGTACCTTCATTCCATGTCAGTTAATGTCTGTGAAGTGCACACAATCAGACACTCCACTGGCGTGGTAGTCCTGCACCTATTCCGTAGGGAGAAGTGTTGCTTGTTATGATCAGTGGCTTTTCCGGATTGAAATGAGTCAGTACCTATCGGATGGTAATTGATACTTGTCCTCCAGTGGTTCTTTTCATGCCCACTTCTGATACTTTTTTTTCAACAAAGTATGTCGGAGTGCCTGTAAGGTTGCCAAGTTTGAAATAAATTTTCCATAATAATTTATGAGGCCAAAAAAGCAATTTGAATTCTGTCATTTTCCTTGGTGTTGGAGTCTCTTTTATGGCTTTTACCTCTTTATCGACTGGGTGTAGGCAATCTTTGTTAACCCTGTATCTGAGGTACGTTACTTCAACTTTTGGGAAAACAGACTTTTCTTTTTTTAGTCTGATCCCAGCTTCTGAAAACCATCACTACACTTCCTGTTTGTGATGTTCCTTGACGGTTTCTCCTGCGGTTAGAACATTGTCTAGGTAAACTGCCACCCTGCGTATTTCCTGTCGTATGCTTGCTATTACTCTTTGGAATATGGCACAAGCCAATGATACCCCAAAAGGTAGACAAGTATATTTGTACAAACCCTTGTGTGTGTTTACTGTCATATTTTCTTGATTACGCTTTGTTTAAGGTTCAGTTAGATAGACACATGAGTGAAACAAGGATGGAGGGTTATGGTAGGGGCTATTAGATAAGGTCGGAACCTCGGGAGACACCGGAAATGCAGTTGAGTCTTGTAAGTTAACATTTTTGTCTTTTTATACCGCAGGTGGAGGTCCACCTCGTTGTCAAACGAGGGGCATGCACACGGTGGGTCGTGAGTGGCTGCTCTTGGAGGTTCCGGGAGTGGCCTAGTACTTCGTGTCGGTGTGTGTGCTTGATCCTGGACCAGTAGACGGGCGCCGCAACAGCTCAGTGACTAGCACTGCTAGCTGTGCAGATACATGGATTTGGGCCTGTGTCTGTGGGAGTTTGTGCATTCTCCCTGTGGTTGCGTGGGTTTCCTCCCACACCCCAAAGATGTGCTCTTAGGCTGATTGGTTTTTACCAAATTGACACTATTCTCCCCTGAATCTGGCTAAGTTAGGGGTTCCATTTGTAGACACGCAGGATAGAATAGGTGTAGGGTGATGCGGCGGCGTGGGCTCGTTGGGCTCGTTTCCCGTGCTGGGTTATTCTTTGTTCTTTATTCTTTGTTAAGTCTAATTGGAGGTACGTGTGACTCATATCCAACTTTGTGAAGATCTGGCCTGTGGATAATTTTGCATAAAGGGCTCTAGTCGCAGCATCAGATATTTGTCTAAATGAGACGCTCTGTTTACTGTCATTTTATACTGTCATTTTATAATGACCACAAAGGTGGATTGTGTTGTCCGGCTTTAAAACCAGAACTGCCGTTGTGGCCCGCTTGGAAAATTGCACAAGTTAAATAATCCCCTGCTCTCTTAATTGCTTCAGTTTAGTCTCTACTTTCACTCATAGTGTGTGTGGAACTGGTCCTGCTTTAGAAAACCCTGGTTGAGCATCTTGAGTCTGTATAAAATTTTGGCTTGGCACTTTTTTTTCCAAGGCCTGTCTGGAAGACTTCTGGATACTTTCCTATTGCGTCATTTGCTACAAATGCCCATTTTGAAAATTTGCTACCAATCGAAGTGGATTTTTTGCAATTAATCCCTTCCCAAAAGGCTAGGCCCTGGTCCTTGTACCACTATCAACGGGAGCCAGACTGTTTGCTGCCCATGTGTGACTGGGGTTACAGTGGTCCTGATTATGCATAATGGTCGGAATATAGTGTTCAATTCAGAAGGACGTAGAGGTGTTGGAGAGGGTACAGAAAAGATTTATCAGGATGTTGCCTGGTATGGAGGGCATTGGCTATGAGGAGAGGTTGGAGAAACTTGGTTCTCACTGAAACAACGGAGGTTGAGGGGCAAACTGATAGAAGTCTACAAGATTATGAGAGGCACAGACAGAGTGGATAGTGAGAAGCTTTTTCCCAGGGTGGAAGTGTCAGTTACTAGAGGGGCACAGATTTAAGGTGCAAGGGGCAAGGTTTAAAGGAGATGTAAGAGGCAGATTTTTTTTTTACACAGAGGGTGGTGGGTGCCTGGAACTCATTGCCGGGGGAGTATAGTGGAAGCAGATACTATAATAACTTTTAAGGGGCATCTTGAGATATATATGAATAAGGGAATACGGTCCCTGGAAGGGTAGGGGGTTCTTGTTCAGTCAGGCAGCATGGTCAGTGCAGGCTTGGAGGGCCGAAGGGACTGTTCCTGTTCTGTAATTTTCTTTATTCTCTGTTCTTGTTCTCCTGAATAAGTTGCCAATCTTGTCTTAGTGACCCTCAGCTTGAATGAAGAGATGCCCAATCATAATCTTCCAAATTCTCGTTCCCTACAATGGATATTGCTGCACCTGTGTCCAGCTCCATATCCAATGGGTGTCCATTCATTTGGAGCTGTATCTGTATTGGGGCCACCTATGGTGTGGTGATACAAATCTTGGCTCCTTTCTCTGCATTTTCAGAGATAAGGCCAATTCTATGGCTTTTTTAAAATCTAGGTTTGGCTCTGTCTTTGGGTTCTGAAACAGTCTCTCAGCATTTCAGGTAATGCTGGGGCATACTCACAATGCTCTGCCAGTTTTCTTAATCATATCAGGAATGCTGTCATTGGTTTCCCCTGCAAATCTAGTAGCTGTATTGAACTTATACCGGTGCAATATAACAGATGGTTTAGGATTGAATTGTTTTGCCACCATTTCCACTAACTTATCAAAGTGTTGAAATTGGTGTTGCTGGATATGTCAGACTGTACATAATACTGAATGTTGCAATCCCACACACAGTCATCATTAGGATGGCTTTTTGCTGGTTATCTCCCTCTATTTAGTTAGCCTGAAGGAAGTACCTCATTCTTTCAGCATATTGTAGCCAATCTGCAACACTGGTTTCATATGGCTCCAATTTCCTGAAAAGTAGTATTGTAAAAACTGCAGGCTTGTCAGGATCTGAACAGGTTCACTAAAATGTTCCTTTTACCTCATTGCCAGTATAATAATTACAGGCGTCAACTACAAAGGAACAGTGCTTTATTGTACAAAATAAAGTAATGCAAAACCACAAGCCTGTGGTGAACACAAACAGGTCCCAATTGGGACCAGACAATAATGGACCCACTCAGGGGCCTACTTTATAAAGGTCTCTGTTTACGAGCTCCACCTGGTAAGTTAATTACCAACCACCAGGGAGCTCGTAATCAGCAATTTCCCATGCATGTAAAAATTTGGCACGCCGGTGGTGACTCTCACCAACTTTTACAGATGTACCATAAAAAGCATTCTTTCTGGTTGTATCACAGCTTGTTATGGTTCCTACTCTGTCCAAGACTGAAAGAAACTACAGATGGCCGTGAATGAAGCCCAGTCCATCTCGCAAACCAGCCTCCCATCCATTGACATTGCCTCAGAAAAGCAGCCAGCATAATCAAGAACCTCACACACCCCGGACATTCTTCCACCTCCTTCTGTTGGGAAAAAGAGACAAAAGTCTGAGGTCACATACCAACCGACACAAAAACAGCTTCTTCCCTGCTGCTGTCAGACTTTTGAATGGACCTACCTTGGACTAAGTTGATTTTTCTCTACACACTAGCTATGACTGTAACGCTACATTCTGCACTCTCATTTCCTTTGCTATGAATGCTTTATCTGTAATAGCGTGCAAGGAACAATATTTTTTACTGTATGCTAATACATGTGACTAATCAAATTAAGTAAGCAATTGCTTAACAACCATTTTGGATCAGATCATGGCAAATGCAAGGATCACTGAATAGTCACTTTGTCTACAGAGGAGCTGGCAGGTTCTGCCAGAAATAAGCTACTGGGATGTTTGACAGCAAGGTCATGGATACCAGATATCACTAATGAGTTGATTTTGCTTGGATTTGTCATTGTGGGTGGAACAGTTTGTTTGGTGTCCAGTGACACAGGGAAATATATAAGAAACATGAGAAGATTCAATAATCCATTTGGTCATCAGAGAACATGGTTGAGCTCCAGCTTCCTACACTATCCTCATTGTTAATTGCATTTAAGAAGTCTCACAACACCAGGTTAAAGTCCAACAGGTTTATTTGGTAGCACGAGCTTCTGAAGTGCTGCACCTTCACTAGATGAGTCTCATTTGATGAAGAAGCAGCACTCTGAAAATTCATGATGCCCAATAAACCTATTTAATTACATTTATGCAGGAGGTCAGCATTAACTGGTGATTCAGGAGCCTCTATAAATAGACTGGAACTAGTGGCTGGGGCAATGTGGAAGCATTGGCTACAGTTATATACTTTATCAACTGGCTTTCTGAAATATAATACCCATAATTCTTTAAATCACTTGCCTCCAAAAAACCTACCGATCTCTGTCTTGAACAGACACAATGATGGGGCATTTTTGGCTGTCTGGGACAGAAAATTCCAAAGATTCACCATTTGAGTAAAGATATTTCTCCTTGTTTCAGTGTTAAATGACTAATCTTTTATTCTGAGACAGTGATCTTATGTTTTGGATTCTCCAGCCAGGAAAGACAGTTTCTCACGATCTATCTTGTTAAGCCCCTTAAGAATTTTATAGGTTGCAATTCAATCAATCATGACCCATTCTTCTAAATTCGAGGAAATAAAGAGCTGGTTTACTCACTGTTAATGAAAAGCTCTTTCATCTTGTTGTCTATCATGTATCCAGATCTCATCCAAAATTGGTGTAGTGAGGGTTCAGCAGAGCTAGTTTCTTTTCCAGTGAGGACTGCACAATCCTTTGCAACTCTGACTTTGACTTTGTATTTTTCAGGAGTCGTGCCTTTATGAATATAAGATCTATGGAACGTTTCCTGATTATAGTCCAGAGCTCTATGTGGATATGTACATGGATCTGGAGTATAGGAAGCAATGGGATAGTTACGTGAAAGGTTGGTTCACTCTATTGATAACAGGTTGTTTTATTTGTTCATGTGAAACGGTTACAGAAGTCCAGAGACTTGACGGATCCTCTTCAAAACATTAGCTCTCTTCTCTGATACTGAATCTACCTGCAGACTTCTACATTTCTGCACCTGCATGTTTCTGGGCCGTGAAAGGGAGTAACTAAAGCACTGTTCCTGCTCCTGATCGGTTTCATAGAACATAGAACGTTACAGCGCAGAACAGGCCCTTCGGCCCTTGATGTTGCACCGACCAATTAAGAAAAAAGCAATGACCCCCTAACCTAAACCATTCCCTTTCCAACCATAAACCTATCCACGGACCTCTTAAACGCCCCCAAACTTGGTGCATCTACAACTGCAGCAGGCAGGGCATTCCATACCCTCACCACCCTCTGGGTAAAGAACCTACCTCTGACATCCGTCCTATAACTACCACCCCTTAATTTAAAGCTATGTCCCCTTGTGCTAGCTTTCTCCATCCAAGGAAAAAGGCTATCACTGTCCACCCTATCTAAACCTCTAATTATCTTGTACGTTTCAATAAGGTCTCCTCTTAGCCGCCTTCTTTCTAACGAAAACAACCTCAAATCCCTCAGCCTCTCCTCATAGGACCTTCCCTCCATACCAGGCAACATCCTGGTAAACCTCCTCTGCACCCTCTCCAATGCCTCCACATCTTTCTTATAATGTGGGGACCAGAATTGCACACAATACTCCAAGTGCGGCCGCACCAGAGTTTTGTACACTTGCAACATGACGTTGCGGCTCTGAAATTCAATCCCCCTACCAATAAATGCCAAGACACCGTATGCCTTCCTAACAACCTTATCGACTTGATTTCCAACTTTCAGGGATCTATGCACATATACACCTAGATCCCTCTGTTCGTCAACGCTATTCAGAGTCCTACCGTTAGCCCTATACTCTACACATTTGTTATTCCTGCCAAAGTGAATTACCTCACGCTTTTCCGCATTAAACTCCATTTGCCACCTCTCGGCCCAGCTCTGCAACTTGTCCAAGTCTCTCTGTAAACTATGACACCCCTCTTCACTATCTACCACTCCTCCGACTTTGGTGTCATCAGCAAATTTACTGATCCATCCTTCTATACCCTCATCCAGATCATTTATAAAAATTACAAACAGCGGTGGCCCCAAAACGGTTCCCTGAGGCACACCACTTGTAACTGAACTCCATGACGAATACTTTCCATCAACCACCACCCTCTGTCTTCTATCAGCTAGCCAATTCCTGATCCAATTAACTAAATCACCCTCAATCCCATATATCTGCATTTTCTGCAGAAGCCTTCCATGGGGAACCTTATTAAAAACCTTACTAAAGTCCATATATACCACGTCAACTGCCTTACCCCCATCCACCTCTTTGGTCACTTTCTCAAAAAACTCAATAAGGTTAGTAAGGCACGACCTACCCTTCACAAAACCATGCTGACTATCTCCAATCAATTCATTACTCTCTAAATAACTATAAATCCTATCCCTAATAATTTTTTCTAATACTTTGCCCACAACAGAAGTAAGACTCACCGGTCTATAATTCCCGGGGAAGTCTCTATTCCCCTTCTTAAACAATGGGACAACATTCGCTATCCTCCAGTCTTCTGGCACTATACCTGTGACCAACGACGACCTGAAGATCAGAGCCAGAGGCTCTGCAGTCGCCTCTCTTGCCTCCCAGAGAATCCTAGGGTAAATCCTGTCTGGCCCAGGGCACTTATCTATTTTTGAACCCTCAAGAATATCTAGCACATCCTCCTTATCTACTTCTCCACAACTACATTTACATCTCCCTGCGTGAATACCGAAGAGAAATATTTGTTCAGTGCCTCTCCGATCTCTTCCGGCTCCACACATAACTTCCCACTGCTGTCTCTGACTGGCCCTAATCTTGCCCTAACCAATCTTCTATTCTTAACATATCTAAAGAAAGGATTAAGGAAAATCCTAAAGCTATCAGCCAAAGTCTTCTCGTGTCCTCTTTTAGCTCTTCATAGCTCACTCTTTAGCTCCCTCCTGGCTAATCTATAGCTTTCCAGTGGACTACCTGAGCCTTCAAGCCTCATCCTGACATAAGCCTCCTTTTTCCTTTTAACCAGCGAATCAACTTTTTTAGTGCACCACGGTTCCCTTACTCGACCATTTCCTCCTTGCCTGACAGGGACATACTTATCAAGGACTCGCAGTAGCTGTTCCTTGAATAAACTCCACATTTCGGATGTTCCCAGCCCCTGTAGTTTCCTAATCCAACCTATGCTCCCTAATTCTCTCCTAATAGCCTCATAATTACCCTTCCCCCAGCTATAACTACTGCCTCTAGATTCATGCCTATCCCTTTCCATCACTAAGGTGAATGTAACCGAATTGTGGTCACTATCACCAAAATGCTCACCAACTTCCAAGTCTAACACCTGTCTGGCTCATTTCCCAGCACCAAATCCAATATAGCCTCACCTCTAGTTGGCCTATCTACATACTGAGTCAAAAAACCTTCCTGCACACTTTGTGTAAAAACTGACCCCTCTAACGAGCTAGAGCTATAGCTATTCCAATCAATATTAGTAAAGTTAAAGTCTCCCATAACAATTACCCTATTACTTTCACTCCTGTCCAGGATCGTCTCTGCAATCCTTTCCTCTGCCTCTCTAGAACTTTTTGGAGGTCTATAAAAGACTCCCAACAGGGTGACCTCTCCTCTCCTATTTCTAATCTCAGCCCATACTACCTCAACAGACAAGTTCTCATCAAACTTCTTTTCTGTCACTGTGATACAGTCTTTGACTAATAATGCCACTCCTCCCCCCCCCCCCCCCACCTCCTTCTCTACTCCGACTGAAGCATTTGAACCCCGGAACCTGCAACAACCATTCCTGCCCCTGCTCTATCCATGTCTCTGAAATGGCCACAACATCAAAGTTCCAGGTACTGATCCACGCTGCAAGTTCATCCACCTTATTGCGAATACTCCTCGCATTAAAGTATACGCATTTCAAACCATGCTCTACTCCACCCCCACGATGCTGTGCTTTACAGTCCTCATCTATGACCCCCTTAATCTCATCCCTGCTACTCAGGATCCCACCCCCCCCCCCCCCCCCCCCCCGAATCAGTTTAAACCCCCCTGCATAGCCTTTGCAAATTTTTCCCCCCAAGATATTGGTTCCCCTCTGATTCAGGTGTAGACCATCTCTCGTAGAGGTCCCACCTACCCCAGAATGAGCCCCAGTTGTTCAAGAACCTGAACCCCTCCCTCCTGCACCATCCCCTCAGCCACGAGTTCAAACATTACCTCTCTCTGTTCTTCTCTAAACTATCCCGTGGCACAGGCAAGAGTCCCGAGATAACCACTCTGTTTGATTTGGCCCTAAGTTTCCACCCCAACTCCATAAATTTCTGTTTAATATCCCCTTCCCTTATCCTCCCTGTGTCATGTGTCCCCACATGAACTATGACTTGGGGCTGACTCCCCTCTCCCTTAAGAGTCTTGAACACCCACTCTGAGACATCCCAGACCCCAGTCCCTGGGCGGCAACACACCAGCCCTGAGTCCCGTTCATTACTGTTGACTCTCCTATCTGTCCCCCTAACTATGGAGTCCCCAATCACCAGGCCCAATCTTTTACTTCCCCTACCCACCTGAGCCTTCACAGCAGGCTCACCTCCAGAGACCTGCTCCCTTTGGCTATCTCCAGTTGATTCTTCCTCAACTGTAGCCTCCAGGACAGAAAACTTATTTTGGAGGGGAACAGCCCTGGGGGATTGTCTCCCCGATTTGCTTCTTACCCCTCTTCCTAGCAGTTTCCACTAACTTCTGCTGGAATATATGGAAATAAAGTGAGAACTGGATCAACAATCTTCTTATTTTGGATGTGATCAAAGTAAAACAGCTGCTAGTATCTGTGGATCGATACCCAGGAGAGAAGTCACCCCCTTCAAGAAAGTTAAAAATGACGAGAGACGAACAAGCAGAATCTTTCAAGTTGGTTTATGGTGAGGGGCTGAGGGGAAGGAGACTGGGTGCAGGGTAGTGGGGTTTGGGCAGTGATGCAGGGAGGTGAGGGGTTGGCGAGTGAACACGGGAGGGGGAGAATTGGGGAGTGGATGTAGGGTTTTGGTGGGGGGGGGGGGGGGGGTGTGGAGGGTGGAGAGTGCGTGGAGGGAATGATAGGCTGGTGAAATATATCCTGGCACTTTCCACCTCCACGACCATTTCCACTTCCATAATACTGCGGATTCTGCCCTTGCTTCAATTTAGCTGGTGAAACCGTCACCCAACTATGTCGCCTCTGTGTCTTCTGCTACCAATGCTCCAAACTCTGGAATTTCCTCTCTAAACTATGGCTTCTTGACCCCTCTTTCCTACTGTAAGATGTTTCTGAAAATCTACCTCTTTGACCAAGTTTGTGGTCACCTGATCCATTTCTTTCCCAGCAGTTCGATGTGAAACCAAGTGGATTATGTCACTAGTCGTTGTCAAATCGCTGACCTTTAATAATTGAATGGTAAATGATTATTCAGTTTGTCAGTTATTAATTACTGTGTGTATCGCTCTGTATTTTCAAAGGCGGGCAATTTTCTTGGAGCTGGTATTACTTCCCAACTGTAAGTTTGTTGGAAATGCAACAAAGTGGGAGTAGCTCCGAGGATATTCCCGACTGAGATGTTTTGATGTAATTCTTTGTTTAAACAGCTGCCATACATCTGTGAGCTTTGCTGAACTACAGGTCAGGTAGTCTTTATACAATCGTTTTCTTTCCACTTGCCCTGTGTGATGTTAAAGACTCCTCTGGTGTGTGGTGAGGTGGTGGGTGGTAACGTGTCTTTTTTTACATGATGGTCTATTTGTGTTTTAAAACAACCAGCCCAGGAAGCTGCTGGGAAGTTCCACCCTGTGCATTCTGTGTCAGACAGATCTGATATCATCTGGCTGTTAACTTTTTTTTGTGATATTCTGGTCTTTGTTAGCCTGACCACTTGGTTCTTTTTATGGGGAGAAGTGGTTTCTGGAGCAAAGTTGTTGCTTTATCAGCTTTCATCTTAACTCCCCATTCACCTGGTCTTTTGAGGTGAATTTGGTTTGTTTCAGCAGTACCTCTGATTCTATCTGGCTGAATATGGCTGTAAATCCGTTTGTTCTTGTGTAAACAGTCACACATGCTGCTGCAGTTATATGCAGCTTATTGAGACATTGCCACATCAAATAACACAGGACAAGACTTTCTAAGCAACATTCCCATTCCATGATCAAATGTTACATCTGAGGATTCTTAGAAACAAACTATATTAATATTATAACACTATTTCTTGGATCAGAAAAAACTGCTTTATTGTATAGTTTCTGTATTTGTTTTCCATGTTTAATTTCTTTGTGTGGGCTGTTTACAGTGTGCTCTCATTCGGAACACCTCCTTCAGGTACTGTTCATGTCTGCCTAACCTTTTGTCTGCTTGTCACCTAGAGTAGCTGAGATATTTTATGTAGCTTTGGGTCATGTGTAATGTACAAACTTGCTAAATGTTTTTGCATTGAATGTACAGCACAGGAACCAAGCCACTACCCAACAGATCAGTGCTCATGTTAATATTTCACATGAGACTCTTCCTTTACTTTATCTATAGGTCAATACTTCTCCTTTTGTGTTTATCCAGCTTCTCCTTAATGTATCTGTGCCAATCACCTACTGCTCCTGTGGTAGAGTTTCACATTCTCACACTCTCTGGAATATCCTATTGGACTTCTTAGGAGCTATAAATCTAAGAGCCACTAGTTTGCATTCCCCACAATTGGGAACATCTCTACATCTGCCATATAAAAACCCTACATTTTAAAGAACATCGGTAAAATTTGCTAAGGTTAAATCAGCACATTCATTTCAGATAGAACATAAGAACATAAGAACATAAGAAATAGGAGCAGGAGTAGGCCATCTGGCCCTTCGAGCCTGCCCCGCCATTCAATAAGATCATGGCTGATCTGTCGTGGCTCAGTTCCACTTTCCCGCCCTCTCCCCATAACCCTTAATCCCCTCTCTTATCAAAAACCCATCAACCCGCTTCTTAAAAATATTTTGAATAGGTTTGAATCCAACTTTTTAACTGTTTAGCTTTAAAAGTTTGAAGTCAATGCTTACTCTGATCACTTCCTAAAGGTTCAAGATCAAAACTGCTCCTAATGTCTCACTAAGTTGGTAGCTGAAGGGCAAACCATTATGCAATGGGGGTGTTTTTTTACGTTAGGATTAAAGTATATGATTGAAACAAATCAAATCAACTATGACCTATGAAGGTTGAAGGGGTGATGTGACCACCTCCTGTTTCTATCTCCCTCTGAAAGAGTAGAGGAATCTTTATTACTGTATATCTAATCTGTGCTTTAACTGCTCTGGGAATGGTTGACCAACAGCCTAATCACTTTGATCTGAATATCATTGCCCTTCACTGACTAGGTGTGATCTTCATTTTAAAGGGAGTGGGATGGCTTAGTTAATGTATTTTAGAAGGATAATGCATTCTCACTGCTTTCTTTTGGTTTTTTTTTCCTGATCGTGTCACCTTGTTGATTTGAAATTATCTACTTTTAATGCAAAGTGTATTGCAGAGCTGCTGTTATATTGGGAAAGGAGTTAGATATTAAGTTGCAGCCTGTTCCTCTTCAGGCCAGGGAACTCCAAGGTCCCATCCTACAGTGCAGTAACTAAATTCAGGGGGTAAGGTACTGGGATTAGTTTGTGTCATGAATCAGTCATATTCAGGAGGGGAAAATCAGTCAAATTTGTTCAGTATAGATGTTTTGAGGGCGGAATGGAACTGCCCTGTAATAGCTCTTGTCTGGTGATCTGTGTGTAATGCTCTGGGAGGGCAGCTGGGGCCTGTGCTCCCACAACCTGGAATGTGATCCCTTTTTGGAGAATTAGCAGTAGGTGTAGGAGGTGGAGAGTAAAGTTTAATGGATAGAGGCGCACACACAATGGAGTAACTACATACTGATGTAGCTCGGGGAACTGATCTATCACTGGTTAACATTAAATTGTCTCCTTTTTACTCTGCAGAACTTTACGAGCAGGACTGTGATGGACAGAAAGTGATTTACTGGGAAGTCAAATACCCGTTTCTTTTGGCCAACCGCGATGTATCCTTTCCAGTGTTGGAGTGTCCTGTTTGCTCTTCGAACTGCAGTGCAGAGGAGCCCAGTGGGGTGGAGGAGGGACTGCACAGGGAATTCAGACTTCCTTGGAATTAGAGAGTTATTGTTTTCTCAGTTGTTTTGAGAAAGTGGTTTGTTGCCAGTGAAATGTTGAACACTGCTTGAATGTGACCTCTATGCCCTTCTGAATTCCTGTGATAAATGCCTAATGCACTGAGGTATCGGGATTCGTTATATCCCTGTGCATTAATGCATTGTGGTTTACTGCTGAGCACTTTTATTGTGATATGCATCAGTCTTCAGGCGATCTAAAGTAATAGATATATCTCAGCCATTAGCTTAAGTGCGTTGCGGAAAAAGCAAAGTAAATGTTTGTTTTGGTTATGATCTGGAATGCATTCTCTGCAGGAAATTGGACAATTACTTGAAAAAGGACTTGTTGAGCTGTGGAAACTAAGCAGGAGAATGGGGCTAATTGTATTGATCTTTTGAAAAGTTGACACCGGTACAGTGGGCCAAATAGTTTTTCTGCTTGTACAATTAAATTTCTGGTTGTTTTCAACAATAGTCGATGCAGCTGCTTTGGTGTCAATGTGGAGATATTGAAGTGCTCAAAACAAATGTTCGGGCCTCCTAATTAGCATTCTTCTTGCTGCTCATCTCATTATCTTCCAGATTTCTGACTTGTGGACTCTGGTCTTGCCACGATTGGAAGTCGCAAAGCTTGTGTTTTGCACAACATAGTACAAAATTAATCTATTGTGGGAATGTGGAAGGAGCATACAATACAGAAGAGGCCCTTCAGCCTGTCGAGTCTGCACTGACACGCAAGAAACACCGTCCCTCCCACTTACTCCCATTTTCCAGCGCTTGGACCGTGACCCTGAATGTTGAGGTGCCAAGTGTTCATCCAGGTACATTTCAAAATATGTGAGGCAACCTGCCTGCACCACCCTCCCAGGCAGCGCATTCCAGATTGTCACTACTGTCTGGGTAAAACAGGTTTTCCTCATCCTCCCGATCCTCCCTAACCTCCTGCCCCTCCCCTTGAATCTAATGCCCCCTTATGACTGACCCTCCAACTGAGGCGAAAGTTGCTCCCTGTCCATTCTGTCCATGCCCCTCATAATCTTGTACACCTCAATCAGCTTGCTCCCCTGTCTTCTCTGCTCCAGAATGGGACAGTGATGCCACAATGTCATGAGAGGTAGTTGCCTATTTGTTTGTGGTTTTCGTTACCATGCCAGTCACGTTGCTCAGAGCACCAGCCTTCAATCAGAGTGAACAGAACCCCAGCCTGTTCTCTCAAAATTACCAACAACGTAACCCTGACGTTTAGGCAGAATGTGACATTGAGAATCCTAGCAAAATTGGAGTCAATGAGAATTGGGGATTAGGGGAAATGTTTTCAATGCGTGGAGCATCTATAGGTATGTCAAGAACAGAAGGTTGGTCAGGGCAAGATTAGGGCCAGTTACAGACAGCAGGGGGAAGTTGTGTGTGGAACCGGAGGAGATTGGAGAAGTATTGAACCAATATTTCTCTTCGGTGTTCACGCAGGGGGACATGAATATAGCTGAGGAGGACATTGGGTTGCAGGGGTGTAAAATAGACAGTATTACGGTTGATAAAGGGGATGTGCTGGAAATTCTTGAGGGGCTGAAAATAGATAAGTCCCCTGGTCCGGATGGGATCTACCCTAGGATTCTCTGGGAGGCTAGAGAGGTGATTGCAGAGCCTCTGGCTCTGATCTTCAGGTCGTCATTGGTCTCTGGTGTAGTCCCGGAGGATTGGAGGATAGCGAATGTTGTCCCATTGTTTAAGAAGGGGAACAGAGACTTTGCCGGGAATTATAGACCGGTGAGTCTTACTTCTGTTGTGGGCAAGGTTTTAGAAAAAATTATTAGGGATAGGATTTATAGTTATTTGGAGTGTAATGAATTGATTAGAAATAGTCAGCATGGTTTTGTAGCGGGTAGGTCGTGCCTTACTAACCTTATTGAGTTTTTTGAGAAGGTGACCAAAGAGGTGGATGGGGGCAAGGCAGTTGACGTGGTATACATGGATTTTAGTAAGGCGTTCGATAAGGTTCACCATGGTAGGCTTCTGCAGAAAATGCAGATGTATGGGATTGTGGGTAATCTAGGAAGTTGGATCAGGAATTGGCTATCAGATAGGAGACAGAGGGTGGTGGTGGATGGTAAATATTCATCATGGAGTACAGTTACGAGTGGTGTGCCTCAGGGATCTGTTTTGGGGCCACTGTTGTTTGTAATTTTTATTAATGATCTGGATGAGGGTATAGTTGGGTGGATTAGTAAATTTGCTGATGACACCAAAATTGGAGGTGTGGTAGATTGTGAGGAAGGGTGTCATAGTCTGCAGGGAGACTTAGATAGGTTGCAGAGCTGGGCCGAGAGGTGGTGGATGGAATTTAATGCGGAGAAGTGTGAGGTAATTCACTTTGGTAGGAGCAACAGATGTGTCGAGTATAGGGCTAACGGGAGGACTTTGAATAGTGTGGATGAACAGAGGGATCTAGGTGTGTGTGTACATAGATCCCTGAAAGTTGGGAATCAAGTAGATAAGGTTGTTAAGAAGGCGTACGGTGTATTGGCGTTTATTGGTAGGGGGATTGAATTTAGGAGTCGCAGTGTAATGTTGCAACTGTACACTACTCTAGTGCGGCCGCACTTGGAGTACTGTGTGCAGTTCTGGTCCCCGCATTACAAGAAGGATGTGGAGGCGTTGGAGAGGGTGCAGAGGAGGTTTACTAGGATGGTGCCTGGTATGGTGGGGAGGTCCTATGAGGAGAGACTGAGGGATTTAGGGTTGTTTTCGTTGGAAAGAAGGCGGCTAAGAGGGGATCTTATTGAAACATATAAGATGATTAGAGGTTTAGATAGGGTGGATAGTGATAGCCTTTTTCCTCGGATGGAGAAAGCTAGCACGAGGGGGCATGGCTTTAAATTAAGGGGGGGTAGCTACAGGACGGATGTCAGGGGTAGGTTCTTTACCCAGCGGGTGGTGAGGGATTGGAATGCCCTGCCTGCTGCAGTTGTAAATGCGTCTAGTTTGGGGGCGTTTAAGAGATCTCTGGATAGGTTTATGGACGAAAAGGGATTGGTATAGGCTAGTGGGTCATTGTTTTTGTAACTGGTCGGCGCAACATCGTGGGCCGAAGGGCCTGTTCTGCGCTGTAATGTTCTATGTTCTATGTTCTATGAGCCCGACTTAACATTTTCTGGTTTTGGGAAGTCAATTATCTCAGTCCCATTGCTGCAGGAGTTCCGAGGCCCAACCATCTTTAACTGGTTCATCAATTACCTTCCATCATAAGGTTAGAAACTGGGAATGTTTGCTGATGATTGTGTTCAGCACCATTTGTGACTCCTTGTATACTAAAGCAGTCTGTGTCCAAATGTAGCAGGTCCTGGACAATATGAAGGCTTGGGCTGATAAATGGTAGGCAACAACCATCTCCAACAAAGAATATGACCATCTCCCATTGACATTCACTAGTATTGGCATTGTTGAATTCCCCACTGTTAACATCCTGAGGGTTACCGTTGACCAGAAACTAAATAGGATTAGCCATGTACACACTGCGGCTACCAGAGCAGGTCAGAGGCTGGGAATTCTACAGGGAGTAACTCTTTCCGCCTGATTCTTCAAAGCTTTCCACCATCAACACGTAAGGAATGTGATGGAAACTCTCCATTTGCCTGCACAAGTGCAGCTCCAACGACACTCAAGAAACTCAACACCATCCAAGTTGCCTGATTGATTGACAGTCCATCCACCACTTAAACATTCATTTCCTTCAACACTAATACACCATCGACAGGATACACTATAGCAGCTTACCAAGATTCCTTTTGCAGCCCAAACCTGCATCCTCTAACACCTGGATGGACAAAGGCACAGGAACATCATGACCTGCACGTCCCCCTGCATGTTGCACACCATCCGGATGTGGAAATATGTCACCCATTTCTTTACCTTTGCTGGGTAAAATTCTTGGAACTCCTTTTCTAATGTACTTTGGGTGTATCTGTACCACATGGACTGCATCAGTTCTAGAAGGCAACTCACTACCACCTTCACAGAATCGTAAAATGCAAAAGATGCCCTTTGGCTCATCAAGCCTGCATTTGCACGCGAGAAGCACCCAAGCTCCTCACCTAAATCATTTGTCAGCACTTGGTCCATAGCCTTGAATGTTATGATGTTCCAAGTGCTCATCCAGGTACTTTTTAAAGGAACCAAAAGGGAAAATCTCAGGTCTGGCAGCATCTGTAAGGAGAGAAAAGAACTGATGTTTCGAGTCCAGACGACACTTTGTCAAAGCTAAAAGGCATAAAAAGTGGGAGATACACTGCAGGGTGAGGGAATGAACAATGAGTCATAGCCACAGAAACCAGGGGAAAAGACAGCCATTAGCAACCTTTGACAAAGGGTCATCTGGACTCGGAATGTTAGCTCTTTTCTCTCCTGACAGATGCCGCCAGACCTGCTGAGCTTTTCCAGCACTTTTCTTTTGGTTTCAGATTCCAGCACCCGCAGTAATTTACTTTCATCTGCTTTTTAAAGGATGTGAAGCATCCTGCCTCTACTACCCTCCCAGGCAGGGCATCCAGACCACCACCACCCTTGGGCTAAAAAAAAAGATTTTCCTCACATTCTCCCCTGAACCTCGTGCCCCTCACCTTCAACTTGTGTTCCCTCATGACTGACCTGACCTTTCAACTAAAGGGAACAGCTGCTCCTTATCCACTCTGTCCACGCCCCTCATAATCTTGGACATCTCAATCAGATCACCCCTCGGTCTTCTCTGCTTCAATGAAAATGACCCAAGCCTATCCAACCTCTCTTCGTAACTTAAATGTTCCAGCCAGGTATCATCCTGATAAATCTCCTCTGCACTCCCTCCAGAGCAATCAATGCTTGCTATTCTGGTGACCAGAACTGCACACAGTATTCCAGCTGTGGCCTCACTAAAGTTCTATAGAAATGCAACATGATCTTCCCCACTTTTATAATTAATGCCTTGATTGATAAAGGCAAGTGTCTCATATGCCTTTTTCACCACCCTACTAACATGCCTTTCCGCCTTCAGAGATTTGTAGACAAACACAATGTCCCTTTGTTCCACGGAACTTCCTCGTGTCCTACCATTCTTTGTCAAAGTATTCCTTCCAAAGTTTGTCACCTCATACTTCAGGGTTAAATTCCATCTGCCACTTTTATCTGTCCATTTGACCATTCTGTTTATATCTTCTTAAAGCCCAAGACACTCACTGTTAAACACCTAGCCAATCTTTGTGTCATCTGTAAACTTACTGACCACCCTCCCACCCTCTCACTGATTTTTATATGAATGACAAACAATATTGGGCCCAACACAAATCCCTGTGGGACGCCACCGGATACTGGCTTCCAGTCACTAAAGCAGCCTCTCTCATCACCCTCTGTCTCCCCTAACTGAGCCAATTTGGAATCCGCTTTATCAAATTACCCTGTATCCCATGTGAATTTACCTTCCTTACAAGTCTTCCATGTAGGACCTTGTCAAAGGCTTTGCTGAAATCCATATAAACTACATTGACTGCACCACCCTCATCTACTCATCTGGTCACCTTCTCAAAAAATTCAGTCAAATTTGTTAGGCGTGACCTCCCTCTGATGAAGCCATGCTGACTATCCCTGATTGAATCTTGTATTTCCAAGTAGAGATGAATGCTGTCCTTCAGAATTTTTTCTCAATAGTTTCCCTCCCACTGACATGAGACTTGCTGCTCTGTAGTTCCCTGACTTATTGCCACAACTCTTTAATAGCCGCACCACATTAGCTGTTTTCCAGTCACCTGGCAGAGGAATGGAAAATTTGTGTCAGAGCCCCTGCAATTTGCTCCCTTACCTCCCACGTCACCCTGGGGCACAGTTCATTCGGTCCTAGAGATTTGTCCACTTTTTTAAGCTTGCTAATTCCTTGTCCTTCCCTATGTCAATTTGCTCAAGTATCTCACAGACTCTCTCCTTGAGTTCCATCCCTTCGTTCTTGTTCTTTTAGGATGAAGATGGATGTGAAGTATTTGCTCAACACTCCACCCATAGATTGGCCCTAGGGAGGCATACTCTTACCCTGGTTATTCTCTTCCCATTGATACACTTGCAGAATATCTTGGAATTTTCTCTATTTTTACCAGCCAGAGCTTTCTCATGTTCTCATTTTACTCTCCTAATTGCTTTCTTAAGCTCCATCCTGCATTTTCTGTACTTCATTCTTCTGTCCTTCTGGACAGAGGTGAAGAAGGCATTCAACATGTTGGTTTCATTGGTCAGAACATTGAATACAGGAGTTGAGACATCTTGTTGAAGTTATGCAAGACACTAAGGCTACACTTGGAATATTGTGTACAGTTCTGGTCACCCTTTATAGAAAGTCATGATCTTGATGAATGGTGGAACAGGCTCGAAGGGCCAAATAGCCTCCTCCTATTCCTAAATTCTATGTTTCTATGTTAAGTCCATCTATTTTGTTTTCTACTATCCTGATGATATCATAGCAATGAAGTTACCTCAAATGCAGCCTCTTGAATGACTCCCACAGCCTGAATGAACAAAACGTGTTCTTATTTTGTGACCAAATAGTTCTTTCCTTAACCTCAGCCTCCAGTATGTTTACATTCGTGAGCGGCATGACTTGAATGTTGATGGACGAAAGATTTGGGTGATTGTGGCAAAATCTGTCCCGGGATTACCAGAGAAATCTGGCATCATTAGAGTGGAAGACTATCACCAAACCTTGGCATTGGAAAGTGATGGCAAACAAGGCACCAAAGGTACCAATACCAGTTATTCAACTCTTTTTGTCCCCTTAAAGACTTCTTTAATGTTTAATGATAAATGGGAATTAACATCAATACTGTAGGTTGCGACTCTAGCCATCCAAGTTAGCTTGTATATGGAGAGAGCATTTTGACTTATGTAGCAGCAGTAGATAAGTGCAGGTAAAGTACAGGGACTCTATCACCCTTACAGAAAAAGACATTTGAGCTAATAGGTTCTTGCTGGTAGGTACAGGTGTAACAGTGGGATACAGGACTGGTGAAAACTAGTCATTGAATCATAGAATCCTACATTGCTGAAGGAGGCCATTCGGCCTATTTAATCTGCACTGACTACAATCCTGCCAGGATCTATTCTCATAATCCCATGTATTTAAACTAACTAGTTCCCCTGACATTAAGGGGCAATTTACCATGACCAATCCACCTAACCCACATATCTTAGGACTTAGTCATCCATTCAAATGATGACTTGGGTACAGGACTGGTGGAAACTCGTCATCAGGGTGTAAAACTGGGATACAGGACTGGTTGTCATGATGTAAGACTGGGATACAGAACTGGTTGGTTGGACAGGATAGTGGTACAGTGGTTAGCACTGCTGTCTCACAGTGCTGGGGACCTGGGTTTGATTCCTAGCTTGGGTCACTGTGTGGAGTCTGCATGTTCTCCCTGTGTCTGCATGGGTTTCCTCTGGGTGCTCCTGCTTCCTCCCAAAGCCTGAAAGAGGTGCTGACTAGTGCATTGGTCGTGCTAAATTCTCCCTCAGTGTACCTGAACAGGTGCCAAAGTGTGGCAACTATGGGATTTTCACAGCAACTTCGTTGCAGTGTTAATGTAAGCCTACTTGTGACGCTAATAAATAAACTTTAAAACTGGAGGGGACTGGTTATCACTGTGCAACACTGGATACAGAACTGATTGACACAATATAATACTGCCATACAGCACTGATGGGGACTGGCAAGGGGGGGTGGGAATCAAAACAATAGTTCAGCAAGCGTAGAGACGAGGGATGAGTGTGGGACCAAGGCCAGGCTGGCTAAGAGGAAGAGCACGCTGGGAGAGGTCGAACTCTTTGGGCTTGGAGGTCTGGAGTGCATCCGCTTCAGTGCGAGGTGTATAACAGGTAAGACAGATGAACTTAGAGCCTTGATTCATGCGTGGAACTTGGATGCGGTTGTGATACCGGAGACTGGGTTAAAAGAGAGACAGGACTGGCAGTTAAATATTCTGGGATATAAATATTTTGGATGAGATAGAGGGGAAGGTAAAAGAGGTGGGGGAATTACAATACTAGTTGGGGAACATATTATAGCCGTACAGAGGAAGCACACCTTGCAGGAATCGTGTAATGAGACACTGTGGGTAGAGCTCAAACAGGAAGGGGGCAGTCACTATTTTGGGGGTGTGCTAAGGCCTCCCAACAGCCCAGGGGATGTTGAGGAACGGATATATAAGCAGATTCTGGACAGATGTAGAAATAATAAGGTTGTTGTACTGGGAGACTTTAATTTTCCTCATACCGACTGGAAATCCCTTAGGGCTAAGGGTTCGATGGTGAGGAGTTTGTGTGTCCAGGAGTGTTTTTTGGAACAATATATAGTCTGACTAGAGGGGACTGCACTGGACCTAGTACTAGGGAATGAGTCTGACCAAGTCATTAAAGTTGCAGTGGGGGAACATGTGGCGAGCAGTGACCACAATTCTGTAAACTTTTGGATACTCGTGGAAAAGGATGAGTGTTGCTCTAGTGTTAAGATGCTAAATTGGGGAAGGCTAACTACAACTGGATTAGGCAGGATTTGGAGGCTGTTGTTTGGGAGAGGCTATTTGAGGATAAATCCACATCTGGCATGTGGAAGTCTTTTTTAAGGAGCAGTTGATCAGAGTGCAGGACAAGCACTCTGACAGCCTGTGAAAAGGAAGGGCAGGAAAGGCAGGATTCAGGAACTGTGGATGACCAGGGAAATTGCAAGATTAATCAAAAAGAAAAAGGATGCATACGTAAGGTCCACGCAACTAAAAACAGATGAAGCATTTGAAGGATACAAGGAAAGTAGAAAAGAGCTCAAACAAGGAGTTAGGAGGGCAAAAAGGGTCACAATGTCCTTGGCAGACAGGATTAAGGAGGGTAGCTAGAGAAGGAGTTGGCCCACTCGAGGGCAAAGAGGAGAAATTATGTGTCGAACCAAAGGAAGTGGGTGAGATCCTTAACAAATATTTTGCATCAGTATTCACAAAGGAGTGGGACACGTTGATGGCTGGTGCCTCAGGGAAGTGTTAACTCTTTAGAACAAGTCATTGTTATGAGGGAGGAAGTGTTAAGTGAATTAAAAAGTACAAAGGTAGACAAATTCCCAGGGCCAGATGGCATCTATTCCAAATTATTGAGGGAGACGAGATGAAGTTGCTGGGCCCCTAACAGAAATCTTGAATTCCTCGTTGGTCACAAATGAGGTCCATGAGGATTGGATAGCCAATGTTGTCCCATTAAAGAAGGATAGCAAGGATAACCCAGGTAATTATAGGCCAGTGAGCTTGATGTCAGTGATAGTGAAATTGTTGGAGAATATTCTTAGAGATAGGATCTATACACATTTGGAACTGAATGGTGTTATTAGTGACTAACTATGATTTTATATGTGGGAGGTCAAGTCTCACTAATTTGATTTGCGTTTTTTTTTAAGGAGGTGACAAAAAAGATTGAGGGAAGGGCCGTGGATGTTGTCTACATGGACTTTAGTAAAGCATTTGACAAGGTCCCTCATGGCAGGCTGATACAAAAATTTAAATCTCTCAGGATCAGGGGTGAACTAGCTAGATGGATTCAGAACTGGTTTGGCCATAGAAAACAGGATAGCAGTGAGGGTGTTTTTCTGAATGGAGGCCTGTAACTAATGTTGTTCCGCAGGGCTCAGTAATGGGACCTCTGCTATTTGTAATATACATAAATAATTTGGAAGAAAATGTTTGCGGATGACACTCAGACCCCTGGAGTTGTGGATAGTGACGAAGATTGTCAGAGAATACAGCAGGATATAGGCTGGAAAATTTGGGCAGAGAAATGGCAGATGGAATTTGACATGGAAAATGTGAGGTGATGCATTTTGGTAGATCCAATTCAGGTGGGAGCTATAAAATAAATGGCAGATCCATCCAGAGCATAGAAACACAGAGATCCCAACATACAGGTCCACTGATCCCTAAAAATGGCAGCACAGGTAGAAAAGGTAGTGAAGAAAGCATATGGCATGCTTGCCTTCACCGGAGAGGGCATTGAGTATAAAAGTTGGCAAATTATGTTACAGTTGTATAAAATGTTGCTTTGGCCACATTTGGAATATTGTGTCCAATTTTGGAGAGAATACAGGGAAGGTTTACCAGGATGTTGCCTGGTATGGAGGGTATTAGCTATGAGGAAAGATTGAATAAACTGGGATTGTTCTCCCTGGAGAGACGGAGGCTGAGGGGCAACCTGATAGAAGTTATGAGCAGTATGGATAGAGTGAACAGTTGGAAGCTTTTTTCCAGGGCAGAAATGACAATTACAAGGGGGCACAAGTTCAAGATAAGGGTGGGGGGGGAGGGGGAGGTTCAGTGGAGATGTGCGAGGGATGTTTTTTTTAAAGTGGTGGGGGCCTGGAATGCACTGCCAAGTGAGGTGGTTGAGGCAGACACATTAGCCACATTTGAGACTTACCTGGATAGAAAGGTGAATATATGGGGAATAGAGGGATTTAAGCGGTTGGTCTAGATAGGACACTGATCGATGCAGGCTTGGAGGGCCAAAGGGCCTCTTGTCTGTTGTACTGTTCTTTGGTTGTCACAGTGTAACACTGGATCCAATGTGGTCATCATGGTCTGCACTGGGACACAGAGGCTGTTGTCACGGCATAACACTGGGATACTGGGCCTGTTGGGAACTGGTTGCCACTCATGGCTTTAATGGAAACAGTTGGAGGTGTGACATTGCACAGTGTCTGATGGTTTAGTTGGAAAAGGCCGAGTGAGCAGTAGGTCTCAGTTTCAATCCTTTATCAAGTGAGGTGCAGGTGGACAGGTGTCACCTATGGAACTATATTGCAGGCTGGTCAGTATCTTACTCTAAGGATAGAATTGAAAGTCTGATGAAAGAAGAGCTTTGGAGATGATCACAGCTATTCCTTGGCTTCACTCAGCATCTTTCCAAGTCAAATTCTGTCAGCCCCTTTCACATTTTGGCATACTGTAGTTACCAAAAATTTAGATTGTTGGAGAATTGATGTATAGTCTGTTTTACAGCTGCTGTTTTATTCTTTCAGTGTTTATGCATTACTTCGATAACCCTGGGGGTATGATCCCAACTTTCCTTGTTAACTGGGCAGCAAAGGTAAGTGAGTATTTTGGTGATGTGATAGCTTTATTTATAGAAGGTAATGTGTGTTATTATTCAAAGAATGAACGTTTACAACTTCTAGTTGTGCCAAGTAGTAGTGGCTGGAGTTTTGGAATTTAATGTTGGCAAGTGTGAGGTGGTCCACTTTGGTAGGAAGAATGGTAGGAAGGACTATTACTTACGTGGCGAAAAACTGCAGCAGGCGACGGTGCAGAGGGACCTCGGGGTCCTTGTGCATGAGTCGCAAAAACCCAGCTTGCAGGTGCAGCAGGTGGTCAGGAAGGCGAATGGGATGCTGGCCTTCATAGTGAGGGGGATTGAATGTAAAAGTAGGGAGGTCTTGCTGCAGCTGTATAGGGCATTGGTGAGGCCGCAGCTGGAGTACTGTGTGCAGTTTTGGGCGCCGCATCTGCGCAAGGATATTTTGGCCCTGGAGGGAGTGCAGAGGAGGTTTACTAGGCTGATACCGGAGTTGAGGGGATTGAGCTATGAGGAGAGGCTGAATAAACTAGGCTTGTACTCGCTAGAGTTTAGAAGAATGAGGGGAGATCTCATTGAGATGTATAAGATGATGAATGGGATGGATAGGATAGAGGTGGAGAGACTCTTCCCGCTCAAAAAAGACAGTAGGACTAGGGGGCACAGCCTCAAGATAAAGGGGAGGCGGTTTAGAACGGAGTTGAGGAGGAACTTCTTCACTCAAAGGGTGGTGAATCTCTGGAATTCTCTGCCCGTTGAAGTGGTGGAGGCTGCCTCGCTAAATATTTTTAAGAAGCGGGTTGATGGGTTCTTGATAAGAGAGGGGATTAAGGGTTATGGGGAGAGGGCGGGAAAGTGGAACTGAGCAGCGACAGATCAGCCATGATCTTATTGAATGGCGGGGCAGGCTCGAAGGGCTAGATGGCCTACTCCTGCTCCTATTTCTTATGTTCTTATGTTTATTATCAGTCAAATGGATAAAGAATTAAGGTTCATTCTTTCACTGAAATAGCTCAATACCAGCAGAGTGAGAGAAGGTCAAAGAAGCTGAAGATCAGTCTCCTGATTAGCTATGTCAGGATAGTTATGTGGGCTCAATCTGGCTGTGTTGCCCAAATCCTGCAATTGCTTAGGATTCACTGTCTCAGGTTAGATCTGACAGATAAAGGGGTGACTTAGTGATATTGATGAAGAGTCAGTACTTTCATGAGGGCATTGTGATGGGATAGTAATATCATCACTGGATTAGTAATCTCTGGGGCAGTGCTTTGGGAACTTGGGTTTGAATCCCACCGTGGCAGATGATGGAATTTGAATTCAACAAAAATCTGCAATTAGAAGTCTAACCAAAACCATCAATTGTCCTTCGTTCACAAATGTCAGGCGGTGAAGGAACCATAAGAGGGGAAAACATACTTGACCTCGTCCACTTAATTGCTACCCCTTCCACAAACCCCTACACCATTTGGACTTCAGCAGTTCAAGGAAGCAGCTCACCACCACTTTCTCCAGGGCAATTAAGGATGTACATTTCTGGCTGACCTAGCCAGAAATGCCAATATCCTGTAAATGAATAAAAAAAGAGAAGTTTGGAGAAGCAGTTTGTTTTGCTGAAGAAGCAGTGAAGTAAGCACTCAAACTGGGAGACCCTCAATATCTCTCGCTTTTGCCACAGATGGATCTGTTTATAAATCATACAAGCCATCTCTGCAGCTCTGCATTTCTGTTCTGTGTTTAGCATGTGCTTACAGAGGAAGGAGATGATTTGATATTCATCTTTCCATTCCGTGGGAAGAAGTGGATCTAGACTGGAGGACTGTATAATGGCCAATGCAACACTCTGCCTTACTCTGCACGTGGAATGGTAGTGTGCATGTGTTTGTGTCTGTGCATGCAAAGGTTAGCTTATTTCACTATTGCTCTGGAAGCTCTTGAATAAGAGAAAAGCTACTAATGTACAAAAATTAGTTACAAATTAAAAGTACAACTATACTTAAATGTAAATTGAGATTAGCCCATATTTGGTGCAGGCCTGATATGTATTCAAGTTCTGCTGTCTTGAGGTTGCAGAGTTTTCTCTGCAGCTGTGATAGCTTCCATTGTTGAAATGCCACAGTGTTTTAACAGGTAAATGTGGTGGGTGGAATCAGGTTTACAGGGAGAAGATTCCTTAGTTTTCTTCTGCAGCATGGTATTCTTGGCTAATGTGTTACTTTACAGCAAACTGACCATTGTTTTTAGATGCTTTTCTTTGTCTCTCCCTGGGTTGAAGCTTTTTTTTTTCCTGATACTTCTCTGTGGATTTACTATTTCCCTACCCTGTAAATGCCTTTTTGCAGACAAGGCAAGATGTTGTCCAGTTCTTTCTGCAAATGGGCGCACAGTGCTTCAGCATGTGAGGAGTTGCCATGATTATGAGCTGTGCTGATCACAAGTGTTAAGCTTATTTGCATCTTACAGTGGCTTTTCGGTTGTGTTTGGAAGGAAATTTATCAAGTCAATGAGTTTGTGTTTACTATCTCGGAACAAAATGTATATGGCTCAGAAATGCATCCTGGTGTCCTCAGGAGCTAAGAGATGATTGAAATGCACACTTTGGTCTGGTAGCCTGGAACCATATTGAGAACAGTCTTTAAACCCTGTTCAAGGCTTGTTTAACAATTTGACCTTCAGACTGTTTCTCTAAAATCAGTTGTAATACCAGCAAGATTTTAGAGTCCATTGTTAAAGTTGAGATTGCAGAGTACTTGGAAATGCATGATAAAGTAGGACTGAGGCAGCATGGATTTGTCATGTCTGACAGATCTGTTAGAGTTCTTTTGAGGAGGTAACAAAAGTTAGATAAAGGAGAACCAGTGGACGTGATTTATTTAGATTGCCAGAAGGCCTTTGACAAGCTGCTGCATAGGAGACTGTTAACTAAGAGCCCATGGTATTAAGGATAAGATCCTGGCATGGATAGAGGATTGGCTGACTGGCAGAAGGCAGAGAATGGGAATAAAAGTCTTTTTTTCAGGATGGCAACTGGTGGTTTAGTGACGTGCCTCAGGGGTCGGTGCTGGGACCACAACTTTTCACGATATACATAAACGATTTGGAGGAAGGAACTGAAGATGATACAAAGATATGTAGACGGACAGGTAGTATTGAGGAAGCAGGGGGGCTGCAGAAGGACTTGGACAGGTTAGGAGACTGGGCAAAGAAGTGGCAGAAGGAATATAATGTGGAAAAGTCTGAGGTTATGCACTTTGGAAGGAGAAATGGAGACAAACTATTTTCTAAATGGGAAATCAGAAACATGGACTGGGGAGTTCTTTTTTCAAGATTCTCTCAAAGTTAAAGTGCAGGTTCAGTTGGCAATTAGGAAGGCAAATGCAATTCATGTTGAGACGGCTAGAATACAAGAGCAGGGATGTACTTCTGAGGTTGTGTAAGGGTATGGTCAGACCCCATTTGGAGTATTGTGAGCAGTTTTGGGCCTCATATATCGAAGGAAAGATGTGCTGGCCTTGGAAAGGATCCAGAGGAGGTTCAGAAGAATGATCCCTGGGATGAAGAGTTTATTGTATGAGGAACGGTTGAGGACTCTGGGTCTCTTGTTGGAGTTTAGAAGGGTGAGGGGGATCTTGCAGGATACTGCAAGGTCTGGATAGTGTGGATGTGGAGAGGATGTTTCCACGAGTAGGGAAAAACTAGAACCAGAGGGACAGAACCTCAGGCTGAGGGGACAATTCTTTAAAACCGAGATGAGGAGGAATTTCTTCAGCCAGAGAGTGGTGAATCTGTGGAACTCTTTGCCGCAGAAGGCTGTGGAGGCCAGGTCATTGAGTGTCTTTAAGACAGAAATAGATAGGCTCTTGATTTAATAAGGGGATGAGGGGTTATGGGAAAAGGCAGGAGAATGGAGATAAGAAAAATATCAGCAAATGGAGAGCAGACTTGATGGGCTGAATGGCCTAATTCTGCTCCTATGTCTTATGGTCTACCGTGCACTGTAACAATATTATGATGTCATGAACACAATTCTGTCTTCCACAGAGCGGAGTGCCTTCCTTTCTGAAAGATATGCAGAAAGCTTGTGCTAACTACCCTGAATACTGCAAGAAATCTGGGAGATAATCACCAAGTACTGATTCAGAGTTAGCCTTCTGAGGAGACTTGTTCCAACTTGCGTCCCTTTTGTTTCCTTTTGCTTTTCTATTTGATTGTGACTGGATTGCACTGTTTTGGTAAAGTGGAGAATCATGATCTCATCAATAAACACTGTCTGTACCCAGTGGCACTGTCTGTCGTACCATCGCATATTACAGCACCACAGCAGATCACGCTGTTGGAATCCCTATCTACCCAGTCTTGGTACCACCGTCATTGAATAAGTGTTGGTGAATATAATAAAATGGCTGCCCTGTAAGGGGCAGAGACTGCATTTTTGTAAGCAGCCTCAACATTGCTCGCACAGTCGTCTTAATGGGGAAGAAAGTTTCCTTGAATGGAGCAGGAAGTTCCTTTAATCTCACTTGGAATTCTCTATCCTGTCTCCTGGTGTTTGAATGGGTTTTTCACTAGCCAAATCTGAGAAGCAGCTATCCAGCTCTCCTCATGATTGTGCTGTGCATTGTATGGAGACTTTAAATGAAGGGAAAGGGCACAACACATTAGTAAATATTGCTGACCCTCTCCTGAAACTATGTTTGAAGATTCTCCATCTGTTGTTTATGTCACTGCCCTGCCCCAGTATATATCTCAGGGATTGAGCTTGGCCCACTGTCCTTCACGGGTGGGCTCCAAAATGTGCAGTGTGGTCGAGAGTGGCTCGCTGGAGGAACTTTAACTGTGCTTAATGAGACAATGATTGACTGTAAAATATCAACTTCTCAGATGAGGTTTCTGTCCTGTCTCTGTAGATTCTATTCTCTGGAAAACAGTCTAATATTGAGAATCCTAGGCTCTGACTTGTGGCAGTATCGACTGTTGCCCAGTTTATCCCACGCTGGAATGGCGCTAAACTCTGAGAACCTTTTTTTTACTTCTCCACAAGTTGTGATAACATGCACCCATGCTTCAGCAACAATTCTTTATTTGTCTTCCATGAATCCCTTATCACCAGGAGCAGTGGAAAGTATCAGAGATAGTAGACATGGACACAAAATCCTACAGGGCAGAAGGAAGCCATTTGGACCATCAAGTTTGCATCCATCCAGGCCCTATCCCCATTTATCCTAGCTAGTTCTCCTAAGGGGCAATTTAGCACGGCCAGTCTATCAAACCTGCATGTCTTTGGACTGTGGAAGGAAACTGGAGCACCCAGAGGAAACCCATGCAGACACCAGGAGAACATACAAACTCCTCACAGACAGTGACTCGAGCCAGGAATTGAACCAGGGTCCCTGGCACTGAGGCAGCAGCGCTAATCACTGGGCTGTGCCCTCTTTAGTTTCAAACTACAGTAACTAGCTTCATGAATGACTGAGGAAATGCTGCTGTGCACTTCATATATATCTGGACAGACTATTGCACACTTTATTTTGTCAAATGATGAATGTAAATCTTTGCCATGTTTCTCGCTGTTCATCTGAATGATCTAAGTATTCACCTATGAAATAGGCACATTTCTGATTAGCCTCTTGTCAGTATACGACGCCTATACCCAATATTCTGCCCTCCCTGAATGCTCCTCCCTGAAATTGGGTGTGGAACACTGGCTTTGAAGGCAGATGTTTACATTTTGATACTTCTGTGATCTAAGGGTGTTGTCTGCATTCTCTGGATTGTCAAAAACCATGCACCAGAGCTCTACATTACCCTCTGCTGCCATGCATTGATAATTGAACCGTTGGTTGTTAGTATTCTTGACTGCTTGGCTAGGGACGGAACAGTGTCATTGTGATTGTCCCTCAGTGAACTCAGTTCACACTCCACAGTGGGTGTGGCTTTTAAGGTAAAAAGAACGTTTGCTAATTTTTCTACATTTCCAGGATCCTTTTTAATCCCAACTCCTACCTCCTTGAGCTGTAGCAATCCCATCCATTCCTCTTCAACTTTTTCTTGTCTTTTTGTCTACCAGCACTGCCCCCTCCCATCTTGATTTTCACCTATGTAAAACGTTCCTGAAACTTGAAATAATAATTAAATAAAAATTCTGTATTCCTTGTTTGCTGTGGTTCTGAATGGGCTAATGCTGGACGGTAAGAGGGGTATCTCCCTAGTTTCAGCAGTTAATAGCAGAGTGCCAACTGGATGAGATGAGACCAGGAAGCTGGTATCCGGCACTGTGACCTTTGAATTAGTTGGAGCTTTAAACATGATGCAAATTTCCGTTTTAACAATAAGTTCCACTTGTGTAGCACCATTAGAGTAAACATGTTCCAAAATGCATGGATTATGAGCATTATAAAATTTGACACCTCATCTTATCAGGTGTTAAGAAGGTGTCTAGAAGCTTCACCAAATTAACATGGTTTGAGGAGTAACTTAAAGGAGCACACAGGGTTGGAATTCCAGAAAGTAGGGCTCAGACAGCTGCCAATGGAATTTGGGTCAAAGCAGATCACTGCAAATGCTAGAATCTGAAACAAAAACAGAAAATGCTGGAAAATGTCAGCAGGTCTGACAGCCTCTGGTTCTGTTCTCTTTCCACAATGTTTCAAGTCTGGGGGATGGGTAAGGGACCAGCTTGGAAAGAATGCACCAATCTCAAAGGATTGTGAGGTGGGGAAGGTTATAGAGATGGGAGAGGCAAGATATCAAAGGACTCAAGACCAGAATGTACAAAGGTGCAATATATTGCATTAACTGAAGGAAGATCTGAGCAAATAAAGTGAGCATGAGAAGCTACCATAAAGTTGTGGATTTACCTGAGACAGGCAGGTAATCCAGCAGAAGTGAGTTAGAAGGAAGAGTTTATTTTCATGACTGAAACAACAGTGAAGGAGTTTTTTTAAAAACTCAGTGTATAAGTTTTTTTTAAATTTAGGAAAGGAAACTTAGAGATGAATGAAAGTGAAAGAAAGAAGTTTATAAGAATCAAAAAAAAAAGTTGAATGGGGGGGAAAAAAAATTAAGAACAAAAGGAATACCAGGATGGTTGTGTGGGCAAATCTGTCAGAACCTGATAAATATTTTACAGGTATGTGATTGTTATTAGATGCGATCCCAAGGGTGAAAAGCAAGAATTTGTAATGAATGAAAAAATGATAGAGGTACTTAAAAAAGGCTGACATGAAAGTACTTGTTAATGAGAGGAATAGTGGTGATGAAGTTTGATAGAGTTACATTTGTTACACAGGGCTTTTTCTGGCCCAAGTATCTCCACAAATATTTCTTTCATTAACCCCATTTTTCCCCCAGTTCTACAAGGTGATTCTTGATATTCACTTCAATTCATGTAAATCTTTGTAGATCCTGCAGTAAGACTTACTCACCTGGCTTCCCCATATTGTCCCATGCTCTTCCATTAACCTCACTTCCCCAATGTTGACAACTTCTATACGTATTCCAATCTCCATCACATTCATTTAGCTTTCTCCTCCTTGGTTAATACTCTCCAGGGAATTGTTGGAATTGCTGGTGATGCTTCTGTAATCAAAAAGGTCAGTAACCTTAATTCTATGGATGAATTGGTCAGTTGGTTTGGGTTCCATTAGCACCTTCAGTAAAAGAGTTAGAATGTAAAAATATCCTTAATCTGGGATGGTGCAAACAGTGTAGAGGGAGATTTATTCTGAAAAAAGTGTTCGTCCTTGACTGTAAGGCAAAATTTGACTGTGTTGCAACAAAGAGCCATTATAAAATGGGACTGGGGAGTCTCTCCAAAGGAAGATGGTTCTGGTTATTGGAAGCCAGTCTCTGGATATTGCTGCAGCCCAACAACTCATTTGTGAAAACAGACAAAATTATTCTATGAGGATGTGTCTAGGGCGGTGGATAGAGGAGAGCCGGTGGATGTGGTGTTTCTTGATTTTCAGAAGGTGTTTGACAAGGTGCCTCACAAGAGGTTATTACAGAAGGTTAGGGGGCATGGAGTTGGGGGTACGGTGTTAGCGTGGATAGAGGATTGGCTGTCAAATAGGCAGAGAGTGAGGGTCAATGGGTGCTATTCGGATTGGCGGATGGTGACTAGTGGAGTGCCCCAGGGGTTGGTGCTGGGGCCTCAGCTATTTACCATTTATATAGATCCTCTGGAGGAGGGAACCGAGTGTAGGGTGTCGAAATTTGCTGATGACACCAAGATTGGTGGAACGGCAAAGTGTGCGGAGGGTGTGGAGAGTCTGCAGAAGGATCTAGATAGGCTGGGTGAATGGGCCAGGAATCGCAAAAACCCAGCTTGCAGGTGCAGCAGGTGGTCAGGAAGGCGAATGGGATGCTGGCCTTCATAGCGAGGGGGATTGAATATAAAAGTAGGGAGGTCTTGCTGCAGCTGTATAGGGCATTGGTGAGGCCGCAGCTGGAGTACTGTGTGCAGTTTTGGGCGCCGCACCTGCGCAAGGATATTTTGGCCCTGGAGGGAGTGCAGAGGAGGTTTACTAGGCTGATACCGGAGTTGAGGGGATTGAGCTATGAGGAGAGGCTGAATAAACTAGGCTTGTACTCGTTAGAGTTTAGAAGAATGAGGGGAGATCTCATTGAGACGTATAAGATGATGAATGGGATGGATAGGATAGAGGTGGAGAGACTCTTCCCGCTCAAAAAAGACAGTAGGACTAGGGGGCACAGCCTCAAGATAAAGGGGAGGCGGTTTAGAACGGAGTTGAGGAGGAACTTCTTCACTCAAAGGGTGGTGAATCTCTGGAATTCTCTGCCCGTTGAAGTGGTGGAGGCTGCCTCGCTAAATATTTTTAAGAAGCGGGTTGATGGGTTTTTGATAAGAGAAGGGATTAAGGGTTATGGGGAGAGGGCGGGAAAGTGGAACTGAGCCACGACAGATCAGCCATGATCTTATTGAATGGCGGGGCAGGCTCAAAGGGCTAGATGGCCTACTCCTGCTCCTATTTCTTATGTTCTTATGTAACTGGCAAATGGAATTTAATGTTGGCAAATGTGAGGTTGTCCACTTTGGTAGGAAGGACTATTACTTACATGGCGAAAAACTGCAGCATGCGACGGTGCAAAGGGACCTCGGGGTCCTTGTGCATGAGTCGCAAAAACCCAGCTTGCAGGTGCAGCAGGTGGTCAGGAAGGCGAATGGGATGCTGGCCTTCATAGCGAGGGGGATTGAATATAGAAGTAGGGAGGTCTTGCTGCAGCTGTATAGGGCACTGGTGAGGCTGCAGCTGGAGTACTGTGTGCAGTTTTGGTTGCTGCACTTAGGCAAGGATATTTTGGCCTTGGAGGGAGTGCAGAGGAGGTTTCCTAGGCTGATGCCGGAGTTGAGGGGGTTGAACTACGAGGAGAGGCTGAATAAACTAGGCTTGTGCTCGTTAGAGTTTAGAAGAATGAGGGGAGATCTCATTGAGACATATAAAATGTTGAATGGGATGGATAGGATAGAGGTGGAGAGGCTCTTCCCGCTCAGAAAGGACAGTAGGACTAGAGGGCACAGCCTCAAGATAAAGGGGGGGCGGTTTAGAACGGAGTTGAGGAGGAACTTCTTCACTCAAAGGGTGGTGAATCTCTGGAATTCTCTGCCCGTTGAAGTGGTGGAGGCTGCCTCGCTCAATATTTTTAAGACGCGGATTGATAGGTTTTTGATAGGCAAGGGTATTAAGGGTTATGGGGAGAGGGCAGGAATGTGGAACTGAGCCACGACAGATCAGCCACGATCTTATTGAATGGTGGGGCAGGCTTGAGGGGCTAGATGGCCTACTCCTGCTCCTATTTCTTATGTTCTTATTCATTAAAAATCGGACCTATAGTTCTGCCTCCAGTCCAAATTGCCTTTATGGTGTCTGACCCTGCTGTTCCCTTAGTCCACTTCCTGGAGTGTTTGGGGGACAGTGTAGAGGGAGCTTTACTCTGTATCTAACCCCGTGCTGTACCTGTCCTGGGAGTGTTTGATGGAGGACAGTGTGGAGGCAATTATTTGAATTGTGTTACTGAGGTGGATTTGCAATGAAACACAGAGCTCTGTAGTGTGTGGCCCTGATCAGTTGAGGACTGGCGGGAGACACTGATGATCTTATAGCAATTTCTCAATCAGAACATGGTATCTCTGAATTTGCATATTTTTGAGGGAGCTGTAGGCAACCTGACCAAAAGCCAAGGTTGAGGAGGCTGGGTAGGCGAGAGCGAGGCCCTCGCTGAGGAGGCCGGGCAGGCAAGAGCGAGGCCCTCGCTGAGGAGGCTGGGTAGGCAAGTGCGAGGCCCTCACTGCTGGGTGGGGTAGGGGGATATGATGTCATAGGGGGCATACAAAGAGGGAGAGCACGGGGCCCTCAAAAGTGTTAAGTCCGACTCTGCTGGTTATTTGCACAGCTCCCAGTATTTCTGAAATATTCCTGCTATTTTAAATGTAAGCTGTAAGTGGAATCGATGGAAGCTTGCAGTTGTTTGTTTGGATGATATGATTAAGGGCAGCACGGTGGCACTGTGTCAGAGACCCGGGTTCGGGGTTCCCGGCTTGGGTCAGTGTCTGTGTGGAGTCTGCATGTTCTTCCCATTGTCTGTGTGGGTTTCCTCCGGGTGCTCTGGTTTCCTCCCACACTCCAAAGATGTGCGGGTTAGGTGGATTGGCCATGCTAAATTGCCCCTTAGTGTCAGGGGGCCTAGCTAGGGTAAATACATGTGTTATTGGGATAGGGCCTCGGTGGGATTATGGTCGATTGGTAAGTGGCCTCCTTCTGCACTGTAGAGTTTCTATGATTACATAGAAACGTAGAAGATAGGAGTAGGATGAGGCTATTCAGCCTTTCAAGCCTGCTCCACCATTCATCACCATCACGGCTGATCATCCAACTCAATAGCCTAATCCTGCTTTCTCCTCATAACTTTTGATCCGATTTACCCCAAGTGCTATATCCAGCTGCCTCTTGAATACTTTCAATGTTTTGGCATCAACTACTCCCTGTGGTAATGAATTCCACAGGCTCACCACTCTTTGTATGAAGAAATGTCTCCTCATCTCTGTCCTAAATGGTCTACCCTGAATCCTCAGAGTGTGACCCCTGGTTCTGGACTCCCTCATCATCAGGGATAACCTCCCTGCATTTACCTGTCTAATCCTGTTAGAATTTTATAAGTCTCTGAGATTCTCCCTCATTCATCTGAACTCCAGTGAAAACAATCCTAACCCAGTCAATCTCTCCTCATACATCAGTCCCACCATCCCTGGAATCAGCCTGGTAAACCTTCGCTCCACTCCCTCGAGAGCAAGAACATCCTTCCTCAGAAAAGGAGACCAAAACTGCGCACAATACTCTAGGTGTGGCCTCACCAAGGCCCCTGTATAATTGCAACAACACATCCCTGCTCCTGTACTCGAAACCTCTTCACCGCCTGCTGCACCTGCATGCTTATCTTCAGCAACTGGTGCACAAGGACACCCAGATCCCTCTGCACACTCCCCCTCTCCCAATTTACAGCCATTCTGGTAGTAATCTGCCACCTTGTTTCTGTTTCCAAAGTGAATAACCTCACACTTATCCAAATTATACTGCATCTGCCATTGATTAGCCCACTCACCCAACCTGTCTAGATCATTCTGAAGGATCTCTGCATCCTCATCACAGTTTACCCTCCCACCCAATGTGATATCATCGGTAAACTTTGCACTGGAGGGGGTGCAGAGGAGATTCACCAGGATGTTGCCTGGGATCTAAGTTATGAAGAAAGGTTACTCAGAGGATGGTGACTGTCTAGAATGCATTGCCTGGGAGGGTGGTGGCGCTGGGTTGCCTCACATCGTTTAAGAAGCACCTGGATGAGCACTTTGCACATCATAACCTTTAAGACTATGGGATTAAGTGGGAGTTCAGCTGTTTTCTAACCTGTCAGTGTGGACTCAGTGAGCTGAAGGGTCTCTTCTACGCTGTATGATTCCGTGATGCACTGTATTAGAAGGTCTCTCTTCAGAATCCCTCTGTATTTCTTCCCCAAAACATTAAATCTGCACCCCACTTCCCCCAGCCCCTAGCCATCGTCTAATCTGTCAATAAGAACAGCTGCAAGATTGGGTTGTATGGTGGCACAGTGGTTGGCATTGCTGCCTCACAGCACTAGGGACCTGGGTTTGATTCCCAGCTTGTGTCACTTGAAGTCTGCACGTTCTCTCCGTGTCTGCATAAATTTGCTCCTGTTTTCTCCCACAGTCCAAAAGACATGCCGGATAGATGCATTGGCCATGCTAAATTCTCCCTCAGTGTACCCAAACAGGTGCTAGAGTGTGGCGACTAGGGGATTTTCACAGTAACTTCATTGCAGTGTTAATGTCAGCCTATATGTGACATTAATAAATAAAATTGAAGCTTTTCATTTTTTACTTTATCTTAACCGGTCATAATCTTGTGCACCTCTTCTTCAGTTCTGAAGAAATGATTAGATTTGAAACATTTACATCTATTGTTCCGACCCAGGTTTTCCTGTTAATCTTTGGTTTCACTTTAACTTGGCTAAATTCCCGTCTCATCCCATTGGAGTTAACCCTTTCCCATTTGGAAGTTCTACTTCAAGATTGGTCCTTGCTGTTGTCCATTCTAATCCATGATTACCCCAGTGTTCCTCAATTGATGCTTGACCCAATATGTTTCCCAGCAGCAGATCCAGCAATGCTTTCTTCCTCATTGGAATGAGAACATACTGGGTCAAGGAAGTTCTCCTGAACATAGTTCACAAATTCCTCCCCACCTTATCCTTTACTCTAATATCATTCCAATTGATATTTGGCTAATTATACCACCACTCTATAATTCATGTTGGTCTTTCCCTTTACAGTAAGTTGTCAGGGGGCTAACACCTCAGTCAATATTTTTATAAAATGTATATGGATATCCTCTGAGTTAATTTCTTAAATTTTAAAAAGTTTTCAAACACTCTTGTTAAAATGGTTGAAATTAGGTCTGTCTATGACTGTCGAACAATACTAACTAATATGGCAATTTTGCAGAAACTGATATCCTATTATCTCTGAAAGGACCCCAGTGATTCCCTGTGGACAGCAAATAATTCAAAGGGAACTGTACAAAGGCCAACTACAAAACCTCTACTTTCTCAGAAGACTAAGGAAATTTGGCATGTCAGCTACGACTCTCATCACCTTTTACAGATGCACCATAGAAAGCATTCTTTCTGGTTGTAACACAGCTTTATATGGCTTGTGTTCTGTCCAAGACCACAAGAAACTACAAAGGGTAGTGAAAAAAGCCCAGTCCATCACACAAATCAGCCTCCCATCCATTGACTCCGTCTACACTCCAGTGCCTCAGAAAAGCAGCCAGTGTAACCAAGGGCCCAACGCACCTAGGACATACTCAGGTTTTTAGGTGACCAGATTACCATCAACCTGTCTGGTCCCTCCATGCCCACACTATAGTTAAGAAAGCCCACCAATGCCTCTACCTTCTCAGGAAACTAAGGAAATTTGGTATGTCTGCTACAACTCTCTCAAACTTTTACAGTTGCACCAAGAAAACATTATTTCTGGTTGATCCCAGCTTGCAATGGCTCCTGCTCTGTTCAAGACTGCAAGAAACTACAAATGGTTGTGAATGAAGCCCAGTACATCACACAAACCAGCCTCCCATCATTGACACTATCTACACTCCCCGCTGCCTTGGAAAAGTAGCCAGCATAATTACCAACCGACTCAGGAACAGCTTCTTCCTTGCTGCAATCAGACCATTGAAAGGACTTACCTTGCATTAAGTTGATCTTTCTCTACACCCTAGCCATGACTGTAGCACTACATTCTGCACTCTCCCCTTTCCTTCTCTATGAACGGTATGCTTTGTCTGCATAGCACATAAGAAACAATATTTTTCACTGTATACTAATAATAGCAATAATAAATCAAATCAAATTTCATAAAACAAACTAGCCAACCAGAGCTAATCTGTCTCCTAGGACAAAGGACCCCACAACCTCTCTTTAAGATTTAATGATTAGAACATTAACAATCTCAGCAACATAGAAGAAAGGATACACATCCTTTGTCAAAGCTTGACTAGAGAGGTGGGAGTGATGTGATGTGCACCCCAGCTGGGGGAGCCAGTCATATTGCCTTGAGGAGCTGCAAATGTACTCTGCCATTTTTACCATTCTCAAGCAGCATCCATCCTGTTTCAGATGAAATTTCTGCCCCATCAGCTACAGGAATGCCTCCCCTTTGCAAGCCTGTCTCACCGTGGCAGTCAACTTCACTGGGAAAATGAGTTATCCAGCATTAGTTCTCACCCTGTTGAGCTCTGTGAAGGAACGCACTATTGTACTTTGATTCTAGATTCTGGACTCATATCAAACAATGTTTTTTTTCTCTGTGTGGTCTTTGCCCTGTGCATCTGTCTTGCCTTTGTCCCTTTTTCACTCTACAGGTGTGTAGGAGCTATGGAGTAACCTGCTTGAGTTTGAAAATGATCTAACCCTCTGAGTTCATCGTATCTGGCTGTGGAATTATTAATGGAAAATTGGGTCACATCAAAACTGATGAGTTGACAAATACACCACCATTTATAAAGGGGGAAGTAAATCATTACATCTTTGCACAAGTGGTGGGAGGAGAAATCAGAGCTGCTTAAACTAACCCGCTCCTGTCCCTAACAGAGCCCTTAAGTTGTGGTTGTATCCCTGAAAGTCATGACTTTTAAGTGAAACAACTGCATGTAAATGATGAATTTCCACAGGAATCAAAATTAAAGCTGGAATTAAGTTCTTTTGGACATTTCTGTCTTGGAAAACCCATGCACAAGTTGAACTGCTGTCATACATGTGCAGTGTTGGGCACTCCCAGCTGAAATAACTTGCATAATCAAACAAATCTCTAAATATGAAAGACATAGTGGGGAATTTTCCTGTCCTGCCCGCCACAAGAATCATAGCGGGTAGGGGGACCATGCAAAGATCCATTGATCTCAGGTGGGATTTTCCAGATTTGGGGCAAGCTTGGCTGGAAACTCCCGTCCATGTTGTATAAATAAAATTAGGTAACACTCACCAATCTCCCCTCATTCTTGGGCTGTCCCTTAGGTTAGGGGACGACTTGCTTCCACTCAGTTTGGTGGGTTCTGATGGCTGATAAATCCAATGTGTGATCTGCAGTCTCTGTCATATGTAAGATATGTGTTGCTTGGAGGGTCGGTTAAATGTATTAGGAAGTTTTTTCAATCTCAGTGCCAGTTTGTCACTGCCTGTGCCTCTGCATGTTCCCAATGAAGTCTCTCTTTGGTGCCTTCCTGAATGGACCTTCTCCCATTTTGGTCAGTCACTATGGGCCAGTGGTGATGTTGGCCTCTCCAGGGACCCCCTAAAGATTCCAAGTGAGTCATTAACTCCTCGATGCTGCTCATGTTGGTTAGCCACCTTCAACAGATGCCTCTCTCATCAGCTTTAATAAGATGTGGAGATGCTGGCATTGGACTGGGGTGAAGTCTCACAACACCAGGTTAAAGTCCAACAGATTTATTTGGTATCATGAGCTTTCGGAGCGCTGCTCCTTCACCAGGTTAGTCTGAAGGTGTGTCTGATGACACTCACCTGATGAAGGAGCAGTGCTGTGAAAGCTTGTGATACCAAATAAACCTGTTGGACTTTAACCTGTTGTTGTGAGACTTCTCACTCTGCTTTAATATGATCTCTTTTTTTCATCTGGTGTAAAGCTCCACAGCAGATGAAAACTCCAAAGCTAAAACAGCTCATAGATTCCTACAGAGAAATGAGAAGACCAGGCTTCAACTTCTTCCTGTTGTTTTGGATATTCTTCATTGAGAACATTATTTAGAGATTTTAGAAATAGAATTGTGATTCCCTTGGTTGCAAATGGATGCCTGAGATCACACTTGCTTTGGAATTGTACCCATTGGGTAATGAGACCCAACGTCACATTGGTGCGAAATAGCACAAAACAAAGTAAGCTGACATGCAACGACGTGAAATTGTGTTAAATTGAAATTGAAGATGCAAAGCAGGACTACCGACCCTAAATACTGCGTGATTTTAAAGTGAAATGACTTAAAGTGGAGCAACTTAAAGTGGGGATTTATTAAATATAACATCTGATAATATGTTTCCGAAACAATCAGGTACTTTAACAGTCACAGACCCCCAATGGATAACTATGGATTTAGGGGTGGTGGGATGGCATTCTTGGCTTGGCAATAGGGATATAACACTGACACCAAAACACCAACACACACAAGTGCAGTTCACCAATGGGGCTGAAAGAGCAGGAAATTTACCATCTACCTTCAGTCAGGGCTACAAGATCCTATAACATTCCTGAAAGACTAGTAGGGGAGTTATCCCTAATCAATCAACACACAAACATGGACGGCATGGTGGCACAGTGGGTTAGCACTGCTGCTTCACAGCTCCAGGTACCTGGGTTTAATTCCCGGTTCGGGTCACTGTCTGTGTGGAGTTTGCACATTCTCCTTGTGTCTGTGTGGGTTTCCTCCGGGTGCTCCGGTTTCCTCCCACAGTCCAAAGATGTATGGGTTAGGTTGATTGGCCATGCTAAAATTGCCCCTTAGTGTCCTGGAATGTGTAGTTTAGAGGGATTAGCGGGTAAATGTGTAGGGATAGGGCCTGGGTGGGGCTGTGGTTGGTGCAGACTTGATGGGCTGAAGGGCCTGTTTCTGCACTGTTGGGTTCTCTGTTCTAATTGTTATCCCTCAACCAACATCATAAAAATAGATTGGTCATTATCACATTACTATAGTGACTACACTTCAATTTAAATCATTGGCGGAGAGACACTTTGCTGAGGTCAGAAATGGCGCTATAGAAATGCAAGGCTTTATTAACATTTTAAAATTTCTTTGATATGCAAGACAGAATATAAATGGAAGCTGTTTCCTGTTCGAGATGATTATTGTGTGCAGTCCGGAAACGGTGGAGTATGAGAGAAAGAGAAAGTCAAAGGGGCAATAATTCAGATCTTCCCTTTGCTCCTTCCCTTCCTCCCTGGAGGAAGTACCAAAGCTTTGCTCTCTATCCTCCAGTCCCTGCACCACACGCCTAGCCTGAGATTGGAACTCCAGCCAGGCAGATGATCAGAATTAAAAATAGATGAAACAGAGAGAGAGAGGAACAGGAAAAAAATAGAATGAGGGAGAGAAGGTCAGAACTTTATTTAAAACAGAGCCAAAAGGAGGAGCTAAATCAATTCCTGTAACCTGAAGTCACTTTATAAATTCTCATTTATTGTGGCTTACTCAGGTGCTCAGTCAAATTATTTCAGTAGTTTTAAAACCATCAGCAGTCACACCTATACATTTCCGCATTCTGATGGATTGACTTCAATATATCATAGTGCTTTGCATTTGGCTCTCACTCATTTTTAACCAGTTTGCTTCATTTTGTCACATGTTGCTCTCAACAGTTGAAGGTACTGTTTATCTTCAGCTAACACATCAAGGTAGCTGTTCCTAATCTGAGAGACTGGATGGTGAAATTTGGCAGGATTCTGGACAGGGTGTGATCATAACTGAGTCCAAACCCCTGCACTGTTGTCCACTATCTGCAGGCACAGTATCAGGGCTCAGGTCAGTGGTGCTTTATTCCTTCCATGCCCAGGTATTGTTCGGACAATTGTAGAGACCAGTGTAACTTTGAGCAGAAGCTCTAACTCAGCACAAATTAATGATGGAGATTTCCTGGTCATTTACAAACTGTCCTCAAAGAGAATTTGACTAAATACAAATGTTTGTCCACCTTCTGCCTTTTATGAGAACAGAAAACTTTGCCGCAATCTTCATTCTTCCCCGAAATAAAACCAAATATTCAGTCATCCAGTCACTGAACGTACAGCTACTTCCCTCTTACAAAGTGACACTTTCATTTCTCTTTTAAGGATTGGAAATGACTTCAAATTTCCACTCAAGACAATGAAATGCGGGCCAGTTGCTGCAGCCTGGATCTCCCTCGGGAGCTGGGGAATATGAGGAGGTTAGCTTAGAGCTTGGTGTCGCTCAGTGCTGTTTGATAGCTCTGCATTCTGCCCCCTCCAAATATTCCCACACTTTGTTTTGTTGACTAATTGACTCGTAATCAACCCAATGACCTGTTTGAAAATGAGAGCATCAAACAGATGTTTCCTGAATGAAGGCTGCTTTTATTTCCTTTACCGATCATTTATAAAGAGCGGTGGTCAGTGCTTTATAATCCATCTGTTTCTGGCTTTGCTTTAAGTTCTGTGTCTTACGAAATAAGCCTTTGAAAAGAGATGGTGCAAATCCTGGTGATAAAGACACAGCAGAGAAGTTCTTGTGCTAATTCCTTCTGTGCTGACTGACAGCAGATCTTGATTAATATTCACTCTTTTTGCTTTCTTTGAGAAGTCAGGTGAACATAGAAACACAAATAAGTAATTTAGCCATAAGACATAGGAGCAGAATTAGGCCATTTGGCCCATCAGCTTTGCTCCACCATTCAATCATGGCTGATATTTTTCTCATTCCCATTCTCTTGCCTTTTCCCCATAACCCCTGATCCTCTTATTAATCAGGAACCTATCTATCTCTGTCTTAAAGACACTCAATGACCTGGCCTCCACAGCCTTCTGCAGCAAAGAGTTCCACAGATTTACCGTTCTCTGGCTCAAGAAATTCCTCCTCATCTCTGGTTTAAAGATTCGCCCCTTTAGCCTGAGGTTGTGCCCTCTAGTTCTAGTTTTTCCTACTAGTGAAAACATCCTCTCCACATCCACTCTATCCAGACCTCACAGTTTTCTGTAAGTTTCAATAAGATCCCCCTCATCTCTCTAAGCTCCAACAAGTACATATCTAGAGTCCTCAACCTTTCCTCTTACGACAAGCTCTTCATTCCAGGGATCATTCTTGTGAACCTCCTCTGGATCCTTTCCAAGGCCGGCACATCCTTCCTTAGATATGGGGCCCAAAACTGCCCACAATAGTCCAAATGGGGTCTAACCAGAGCCTTACACAGCTTCAGAAGTACATCCCTGCTCTTGTATTCTAGCCCTCTCGACATGAATGCTAACGTTTCATTTGCCTTCCTAACTGCCGACTGAACCTGCACATTAACCTTAAGAGAATCTTGAACAATGTCTCCCAAGTCCCTTTATGCTTCTGATTTCCTAAGCATTTTCCCCATTTAGAAAATAGTCTATTTTTCCCTTCCTCTTTCCGAAGTGCGTAATCTCATGCTTTTCCACTTTGTATTCCATCTGCCATTTCTTTGCCCACTCTCCTAATCTGTCCACGTCCCCTGCTTCCTCAATACTATCTGCCCCTCTACATACCTTCATATCATCCGCAAACTTAACAACAGTGCCTTCAGTTCCTTTCTCCAAATCGTTAATATATATTGTGGAAAGTTGTGGTCCCAGCACTGACCCCTGAGACACACCAGTAATCACCGGCTGCCATCCTGAAAAAGACCCCTTTATCCCCAATCTTTGCCTTCTGCCAGTCAGCCGATCCTCAATCCATGCCAGGATTTTACCCTTAACACCATGGGCTCTTAACTTATTTAACAGTCTCTGATGCGGCACCTTGTCAAAGGCCTTCTGGAAATCTAAATAAATCACATCCACTGGTTCTCCTTTATCTAACTTCCTTGTTACCTCAGATTTGTCAGACATGATCTCTCCTTGACAAAGCTGTGCTGACTCAGTCCTACTTTATCAAGCACTTCCAAGCACTGTGCGATCTCATCTTTAATAATGGGCTCTAAAATCTTGCCAATGACTGAAGTCAGGCTAACCGCCCTATAATTTCCCATCTGCTGCCTCCCTCCCTTCTTGAACAGTGGTGTTACATTAGCTATTTTCCAGTCCTCTGGGACCCTTCCTGCCTCCAGTGATTCCTGAAAGATCACCACTAATGCCTCCACAATTTTCTCAGCTCTCTTTTTTAGAGCCTGGGGGTTTAGTCTATCTGGTCCAGGTGACTTATCCACCGTCAGATCTTTCAGTTTCCCCAGAAGCTTCTCCTTAGTGATGGCCCCCTGATTCTCCTGGAACTTTGCAGAGAAAGATCAACTTAATGCAAGGTAAGTCCATTCAGAAGTCTGACAGCATCAGGGAAGAAGCTGTTCTTGAGTCGATTGGTACATGACCTCAGACTTTTGTATCCTTTTCCTGATGGGAGAAGGTGGAAGAGAGAATGTCCGGGGTTCGTGGGGTCCTTGATTATATTGGCTGCTTTGCTGAGGCAGCAGGAAGTGTAGACAGAATCAGTGGATGGGAGGCCAGTTTGCATGATGGATTGGGCTACATTCACAACCTTTGTAGTTTCTTGCAGTCTTGGGCAGAGCAGGAGCCCATACCAAGCTGTGATACAACCAGAAAGAATGCATTCTATGGCACATCTGTAAAAGTTGGTGAGAATCATAGCTGACATGCCAAATTTCCTTCATCTTCTGAGAGAGTAGTGGGGGTTGGTGGGCTTTCTTAACTGTAGTGTCGGCATCAGGGGAACCAGAGGAGATTGATGGTGATGTGAACACCTAAAAACCTGAACCTCACGACCATTTCTACTTCGTCCCCATTGATGTGGATAGGGGCATGCCCTCCACTAAGCTTCCTGAAGTCGAAGTTGCTTCCTTAAGCTTAAGAAAGCAATTAGGAATGCAAAGAGGGGATATGAGAAAGCTCTGGCTGGTAAAAGTAGGGAAAATCCCAAGAAGAGAATAACCAGGGAAAGTTCAGGGCTCATTTGGGAGCAAAGAGGCAATCTGTGGGTGGAGCCAGAGGACATTGGTAGAGCGTTGAATAAATACTTCATATCTGTTTTCACCTAAGAGAGTGAGGATGATGATATGGGTTTCAGGGAGAGACTGTGAGGTTCTTGAGCAAATTGGATTAGGAAAGGACAAGGTATTGGAGGCGTTGGGAGCCTTAAAAGTGGATAAATCTCCAGGTCCATATGAATTGTGCCCTAGGCTGCTGTGGGGGCAAGGGAGGAGATTGCAGGGGCTCTGACCCAAATCTTCAAACCCTCCCTAGCCATGGGGGAGATGCCAGACGCCTGGAAAACAGCTAATGTGGTTCCGCTATTTAAGAAGGATTTAGAGATAAACTAGGCAACTACAGACCAGTAAGTTTCACATCAGTGATAGGGAAACTATTGGAGAAAATTCTGAAGGAAAGCATCTATATACACTTCAAGAGGCAAAGCTTGATCAGGGAGAGTCAGCATGGCTTTGTCAGAGGAAGTCATGCTTAACAAATTTGATTGATTTTTTTTGAGAAGGTGACCAGGTGTGTAGATGAGGGTGGTGCAGCCAATGTAGTTTATATGGATTTCAGCAAAGCCTTTGACGAGGTCCCACATGGGAGATTGTAAAGAAGGTAAATTCACATGGGATACAGGGTAATTTAATAAGGTGGATTCCAAATTGGCTCACCTGTAGGAGACAGAGGGTGATGAGAAGGCTGCTTTAATGACTGGAAGCCAGTGTCCAGTGGTGTACCACAGGGATCTGTGTTGGGCCCCCTGTTTATCATTTATATAAATGACATTGATGACTATGTGGGGATATGATTAGTAAATTAGCGGATGACACAAAGATTGGATGGATTGTTAACAATGAGGCTACAAGAAGATAGAGACAGAATGTTCAAGTGGCAGATGGAATTTAATCCTGAAAACTTTGGAAGGAGTAATTTGGCAAGAAAGTATTCAATGAATGGTAGGACATTAGGCAATTCTGAGGAACGAAGGGACCTTGGCGTGTTTGCCCACAGATGGAAGGGCATGTTAGTAGGTTGGTGAAAAAAGCATATGGGACACTTGCCTTTTTCAATCGAGACATAGGTTATAAAAGCAGGGAAGTCTTGCTGGAGTTGTTTAGATGTTTGGTGAGGCCACAGCTAGATAACTGTGTGTGGTTCTGGTCGCCACATTATCAGAAGGATGTGATTGCACTGGAGGGGGTGCAGAGGAGATTCACCAGGATGCTGCCTGGGATGGAACATTTAAGTTATGAAGAGAGGTTGGGTAAGGCTTTGGGTTGTTTTCATTAGAGCAGACTGATGAACAACCTGATCGAGGTATACAAGATTATGAGAGACATGGACAGACTGGATAAGGAGCAGTTGTTCTCTTTAGTTGAAGGGTCAGTCATGAGGGGACGTAGGTTCAAGGTGGGGGGCAGGAGGTTCAGGAGGGTGTGAGGAAAAACTTTTTTACCCGGTGAGGGTGAGGGTGGGGGGGGGGGGGAGGTGCAGGGGGAGGGTGGTGACCGTTTGGAGTGCGCTTCCTGGGAGAGTGGTGGAGGTGGGATGCCTCACATCCTTTAAAAAGTATCTAGATGAACACTTGGCGCATCATAACATTCAGGGCTATGGGCCAAGTGCCAAAAGATGAGATTAGGTGGTAGTTGAGGTATTTCTAATGTGTTGGTGTGGATTTGATGGGCCGAAGGGCCACTTCTGCGCTGTTTGATTCTATGGTTCTAAATGTAATTCAAAGAAGCTTGGAGTTAACTACAGTTAAAATCTAATCTGTGTTTATCTTACAAGTAGGAAATCTCACAAAATCAGGTTAAAGTCCAACAAGTTTATTTGGTAGCACGAGTTTTCAGAGTCTCGCCCCTTCAGGTGAGTGAGTTGTGTTCACAAACAAGCCATATATAGACGCAAACTCAATTGACAAGATAATGGTTGGAATGCGCTTCTTTTTTGCATCTTTGTAAAACTTGATGTCTGTATTGATATATGCAATCTTCTTGGAGATTCTCTCCACTTGGAGCCAGCAGTGTCAATGGTAGCTATGATGCTGGTGTTGGACTGGGGTAAGCACAATAAGAAGTCTGACAACACCAGGTAAAATCCAGCAGGTTTATTTGGTAGGACAGGCACAAGATCAGAGTTGATAGTAAAAGTGTAAACTATGGGTGTCACATTCATATGTCTCTTGGTAAAGCCATAGTGTCTCTAGTTATCTCCATAAAAGAAGCTAAAAGCTAGCAAATCTGGGAAAGAATGTCGTAAAACTTCTTTGGAGATATAAAGTTATTCACTTCAAAGGTGCTTCACAGCCAATGAAGTACTTTTGAGATGTAGTCACTCTTGTAATTCAGGAAACATGGCAGCCATGTTGTACACAGCAAGATCCCACAAACAATGATGAGACAGTGAGCCAATGATTATTTTTAGTTTTTAATGAGTTGCTGACGAGCAGTGTCGGGGTGACAGACAGGTAGTCAGGTCAGCTCTCAGGAGCAATTCTGTGTCTGGATCCACCCCAACTCTGGAGAGAGAGACAGTGGAGTTCAGTGTGACCCACACTGCACCAAGTGATACTTTGCTGCCATCTGCTGGTGTATATTACTAACTGCCTTCACTGTCCCAGCTTGATAACACTGATCAGAGCACAGTATGCATTCTTGTTGCAACCCAACCCTTATCACTGAAACGATAACTCCAGTAAACTGAGTGAATACAGATGGATTCCCTGCAGCATTTCACATATTAGATGCTGAGTAAACCTTCTACCATACTGTCCTTTCAAATACTGTGAAGGCAGAATAACTCCTGAGGTAGTGGGATCTGGAGTACAGGGTTTGCTTCCTTTTCATTCCTTCTCTGCCTCAGCATTAATGATTCGCGATGCAGCTGGATGGACAAGCTGGCGCCATTCTGAATGATTGGGAGTGAGCTCCTCCTACTCAGTAATGTCAATGTCACCGCACTCCAAGGAGAGTTTCAGAGCATTTTTGAAACTTTTTCTTTCTCATCCCCTGGATCATTTTGAGAATTGAGAAAAGAAGATCTGGATGGGATGATACTTTTCACTCATCTGGACACAGCGTCTGATCACAGAGTCAGAATCATAGAATCACAGATTAGTGCAGAAGAGGCCCTTCAGCCCATCGAGCCTGCACCAACGGATGAAATATCCTGACTTGCCCACCGAATCCCACTTGCTCCATATCCTTGAATGTTATGATGTGCCAAGTACTCATCCAGATACTTTTTAAGGATGTGAGGCATCCCGCCTCCACCACCCTCCCAGGCAGCGCATTCCAGACCCTCACCACCCTTTGGGTAAAAAGGATATTCCTCAAATTCCCTAAACCTCCCACCCCTCACTTTTAATTTGTGCCTCCTCGTAACTTACTGTTCAACGAAGGGGAACAGCTGCTCCCAGTCACTCTGTCCAGGCCTCTTATAATCTTGAACACCTCAATCAGGTTGCCCCTCAGTCTTTTCAGCTCCAGAGAAAGCAGCCCCAGCCTATCCAACTTCTCTGAGGGAGTGCTGCATTGTCAGAAGCGTGTACTGATGGACTGCTGCACTGTCAAGGAGGACACTAGTGGGTATTTGATGGTTCCCCTCTCCCCCTGGAGGATATACAGAGGCAATGCTGATGGGATTTTTCAGTGGTCTCATGTTTCACTGACACACAGTCCAGGTTTTACTGCAGTACAGGAGAGTGGTAATGACAATTGCTCTGTACAGTAGGACTTTATTTAACTTGCTGAGATCTTTGTTGTCAAACACTTGCTGCCATAGTTTGGAGAACGCTGAGCTGGTGCAGCTGACTCAGTGTGGGATCTCCACTTTCTCCTTCCAACTCTGTAGGGTGAGTGCATGGAGTATTAATATGAGCAAAAATCCATGGGCTGAAGACCTCAGCTGGAATACCATTGGGCCACAGGCTTTGTTGTTTTTTATGTTTGATTGCCTGTTGTGGCCCTCCTATCGACGATGATATGTCCATGGATTCTAGCACAGGGTATTGGGAATGGTGTGGAAGGGGGCACAGCCTCAAGATAAAGGGGGGGTGGTTTAGAACGGAGTTGAGGAGGAACTTCTTCACTCAAAGGGTGGTGAATCTCTGGAATTCTCTGCCCATTGAAGTGGTGGAGGCTACCTCGCTAAATATTTTTAAGACGCGGGTTGATGGGTTTTTGACAAACGAGGGGATTAAGGGTTATGGGGAGAGGGCGGGAAAGTGGAACTGAGCCACGACAGATCAGCCATGATCTTATTGAATGGCAGGGCAGGCTCGAGGGGCTAGATGGCCTTCTCCTGCTCCTATTTCTTATGTTCTTATGTATCGGCTGACACCGTGGATTCATGGTTGCAGAATTGTTAATGTTCTTTCCAGCTTCGCTGGCTGACATTGTCATCTGTAAGAAGGGAATTCTGTCCCTTTGTCATTGGTCTGTTGATGGCCCTGGAGGTTTCAAAACATAGAAACACAGAAGACAGGAGCAGGAGGAGGCCATTTGGCCCTTCGAGCCTGCTCTGCCATTCATTATGATCATGGCTGATCATCCAACTCAATAGCCTAATCCTGCTTTTTCTCCATAACCTTCGATCCCATTCACTCCAAGTGCTATATCCAGCCACCTCTTGAATACATTCAATGTTTTGGCATCAACTACTTCCTGTGGTAATGAATTCCACAGGCTCACCACTCCCTGGGTGAAGAAGTATCTCCTAATCTCCATCCTAATGGTCTACCCTGAATCCTCAGACTGTGACCCCTGGTTCTGAACTCCCCAACCATCAGGAACATCCTCCCTGCATCTACCCTGTCCAATCCTGTTAGAATTTTATAAATCTCTGTGAGATTCCCCCCCTCATTTGTTTGAACTCCAGTGAAAACAATCCTAACCCAGTCAATCTCTCCTCATACATCAGTCCCGCCATCCCTGGAATCAGCCTGGTAAACCTTCGCTGCACTCCGTCGAGAGCAAGAACATCCTTCCTCAGAAAAAGAGACAAAAACCACACACAATACTTTAGGTGTGGCCTCACCAAAGCCCTGTATAATTGCAGCAACACATCCCTGCTCCTGTACTCGAAATCTCTAGCTTTACCTATCATAATGTCAGCATATTACATAAGAACATAAGAAATAGGAGCAGGAGTAGGCCATCTAGCCCTTTGAGCCTGCCCCGCCATTCAATAAGATCATGGCTGATCTGTTGTGTCTCAGTTCCACCTTCCCGCCCTCTCCCCATAACCCTTAATCCCCTTGCCTATCAAAAACCTATCAACCCGCATCTTAAATATATTTAGTGAGGTAGCCTCCACCACTTCAACGGGCAGAGAATTCCAGAGATTCACCACCCTTTGAGTGAAGAAGTTCCTCCTCAACTCCGTTCTAAACTGCAACCCCCCCACCCCCTTAACTTGAGGCTGTGCCCTTTAGTCCCGCTGTCCTTTCTGATCGGGAAGAATCTCTCTACCTCTACCCTATCCATCCCTTTCATTATCTTATACCTCTCTATAAGATCCCCCCTCATCCTTCTAAACTCCAACGAGTACAGACCCAGTCTATTCAGTCTCTCTTCATAGTCCAACCCCCTCATCTCCGGTATCAGCCTAGTGAACCTCCCCTGCACTCCTTCCAAGGCCAAAATATCCTTCCGCAAGTGCAGCAACCAAAACTGCACACAGTACTCCAGCTGCGGCCTCACCAGTACCCTGTACAGTTGCAGCAGGACCTCCCTGCTTTTATATTCTATTCCCCTCGCTATAAAAGCCAGCATCCCATTCGCCTTCTTGATCACCTGCTGCACCTGCAGACTGGGTTTTTGCGACTCATGCACAAGGACCCCCAGGTCCCTCTGCACCGTAGCATGCTGCAGCTTTTCACCCTTTAAATAGTAATCCCTCCTACTATTATTTCTGCCAAAGTGGATAACCTCACACTCGGTAACATTGTACTCCATCTGCCAGGTCCTCGCCCACTCTCTCAGCCTATCCAGATCCCTCTGCAGACTTTCCACACCCTCCGCACAATTTGCTTTTCCACTCATCTTCGTGTCATCAGCAAATTTCGACACCCTACACTCAGCCCCCTCCTCCAGATCATCTATATAAATGGTAAATAGCTGAGGCCCCAGCACCGATCCCTGTGGCACTCCACTAGTCACCAACCGCCAATCAGAATAGCACCCATTGATACCAACTCTCTGCCTCCTATTAGACAGCCAATCCTCTATCCATGCTAACACCTTACCCCCAACTCCATGCCCCCTAACCTTCTGAAGCAACCTTTTGTGCGGCACCTTATCAAATGCCTTCTGAAAATTGAGAAACACCACATCCACCGGTTCCCCTCTGTCTACCGCACTAGTCACATCCTCATAGAAATCCAATAAATTCGTCAAACACGACTTCCCCTTAATGAATCCGTGCTGTGTCTGCTCTATCAAACTGTTCTTTTCTAGGCGCCTCGCTATTTCTTCTTTGATGATGGATTCCAGCATTTTTCCAACAACAGACGTTAAACTAACCGGCCTATAATTCCCTGCCTTTTGCCTGCTACCTTTTTTAAACAGCGACGTAACATTAGCCGTCTTCCAATCTTCTGGCACTTCCCCGGAATCCAGCGAAGTTTGGTAAATAATTACTAAGGCATCCACTATCACCTCTGCCATTTCCTTCAGAACCCTGGGATGCATTCCATCCGGTCCTGGGGACTTGTCCACCATCAGTCCCACTAGTCTGTTAAGCACTACCTCTCTAGTGACAGTAATCGCATTCAGGTCCTCAACTCCTACCATCCTTCTATCTTTAATATCTGGCAAACTATTCGTGTCCTCTTCCGTGAAGACCGAGGCAAAAAACTTATTTAAGGCCTCAGCCATTTCCTCATCTCCCACCACTAAACCCCCCCTCTCATCCTCTAAGGGTCCAACATTCACTCTAGCCAGCCTCCTCCTCTTTATATATTTGTAAAAACTCTTACTGTCCTTTTTTATATTTAGAGCTAGTTTAGCTTCATAGTCTATCCTTCCTTTCTTTTTCAACTTCTTAGTCATTCTTTGTTGATTTTTAAACCTTTCCCAATCTTCTAATCGCCCACTACTTTTAGCCACTCTAAACACATCAGCTTTTAATTTAATACTCTCCTTTATTTCCTTCGATAACCACAGCTGATTATCCCTACTCCTACGTTCCTTCTTTACCATTGGAATATATTTCTGCTGAGCACCAAGAAAGATCTCCTTAAAGATCCTCCACTGTTCCTCAGCCGTCCTACCAACCAATCTGCACCCCCAACCTACATTTGCCAATTCCTCTCTCATCCTATCGTACTCCCCTCTGTTCAAACAGAGGACACAGGTCCGGGAACCCACTTTCTCATCCTCTATCTGCATCAAAAATTGAACCATACAATGATCACTCGTCCCAAGAGGATCCCTCACAAGATCCCTAATTCTACCTGCCTCGTTACACAACACCAGATCTAAGATAGCTCGCTCCCTCGTCGGTTCCATCACACACTGTTCAAGGAAACTATCTGGCAGCATTCTAAGAACTCTTCCTCAAGCCCACCGCGTCCGACATGGGTCAACCAATCAATATGTAGATTGAAATCTCCCATAAGAGCACTGTGAGGAGGTAGAAGCAAGGTGTTGTCTTGCCCTGCTGCAATATTAGAGGACACAAGGGAAAGAGCTGATTGGAAAGGCTGGGTCAGCATTTAATAATTTTATCACTTGTAGTCTCAGAGATATGGTTTGTAGTTTGTTAAGTTTATTTTCGGTAGTAACCAGGAACAAGAAAAAAGGGCCCGAGAGAATTGGGTATAATCTGAAACAAAATATCAAGAAAGCTGTGATCTGATTGGTTGGTAGTGAATCTGTACTGAAAACCCAACTAGGTAGAGATAGCTGGACAGGTGATGTGCTGTTGCTGCTTGTTGTGAGAGCTGGCGGATCACATTGTGAACTGCAGTGACCACATCAAGTGTTGGCAGTTCGAGGAACTCCGGCTCAGAGTTGCTGAGCTGGAGTCTCAGCTTCAGACATTGCGGTACATCCTGGAAGGGGAGAGTTACCTGGACACTGTGTTTCAGGAGGCTGTCACACCTCTTAGATTAAATATCTCCAATTCAGCCATTGGGCAGGGACAAATGATATCTGGTGTGACTGCAAATGAGGCAGGTAGAGGGATCTGAAATTCAGAGATAGAGGAGCCTCAGCTCTTGATCTTGTCCGATAGGTATGAAGTACTTGCCCCTTATGTGGATGAGGAAAAGGGCTACAGGGAGGATGAGCTCACTGACCACTGCACCATGGGACAGGAGGCCATTCAAGAGGGGGGAGCAAAAAAAAGAGTGGTAGTGGTAGAGGATTCCGTTATTAGGGGGACAGATATTTTCCTTTGTAATCAGGACTGAGAGTCCCACATGGTATGATGCCTGCCTGGTGCCAGGAAGAGGGACATCCCTAATCGGATTGAAAGGATATTGGAGTGGGAGGATCCAGTTGTTGTGGTCCACATTGGGACACACAACAGAGGCAGGACTCGGCAGGAGGACCTGTTTGGGAATATCAGGAACTCAGAACCAAATTAAAGAACAGGTCCTCAAGGATTCTAATCTCTGGATTATTACCTGAGCCACACACAAATTGGCAAAGAGAGAAGGAGATTAGGGAGGTAAACACATGGCTAATGGAGTGGTGTGGGAAAGAGGGGTTCCAAATCGTTGGGTGCTCGCATCAGTGTTGGAACAGGAGAGAACTGTTCCGATGGGATAGGCTCCACCTGAACCAATCCAGGACCAGGACCCGAGCGGAAAGGCTAAATAGGGAAGTCACAAGGACTTTAAACTAGTTAATGCGGGGCAGGCCTTAATAAAAGTGAGTAAAGTTTCCAGAACTACTGATAGAGTAGAGAGTATGGAAACTGCAGGAATAGAACAGCCAAAGAGTGGTGAGCCTGTGGAATTCATTACCACAGGAAGTAGTTGATGCCAAAGCATTGAATGTGTTCAAGAGGCGGCTGGATAGAGCACTTGGGGTGAATGTGATGAAAGGTTATGGGGAAAAAGTTGGATAATCAGCCATGATTGTAATGAATAGCAGAACAGGCTCGAAGGGCCAAATGGCCTCCTATTTTCTATATTTCTATGTTTCAGGCCCAGCAGATAAAGGGACAGCTATGGAAAGGGGGGCAGTCAACACAGCACTGAGGGTGCTGTATCTAAATACAGCACATGCAACAAGGTAAAGGAGGTGGATTCACATTGTAATTGGAGGGTACAATATTGTGGGCATCATGGAGACATGGCTGCAAGGGGATCAGAATGTGCAAGGATATGTGTCCCATCAAAAGGGCAGGCAGATGGGTAGAGGAGACGGGATTGCCTGGTTGGTATGAAACAAAATTAAATCATTAGCAAGAACTGAAATAGGGTCGGACAGCGTAGAATCTCTGTGGGTAGAGTTGAGGAATCACAAAAGGAAAAATGGGATTTATGCACAGGCCCCCTAACAGTAGTCAGGATGTCAGAAAATCAGAAGATAGAAAAGGCACATAAGAAAGGCAATATTACAATAAGTATGGGGGATTTCAATATGCAGGTGGACTGGGAAAATCAAATTGGTAGCAGACCCCAAGATAAAATACTTGTGGAATGTCTATGGGATGGCTTTTTGGAACAGCTTGTGCTAAAACCCACTGGGGAACAGGCACTTCTGGATCTGCTGATGTGTGTAATAATGCAGAAATGCCGGTGTTGGACAAGGGCAAACACAGTAAGAAGCCTCACAACACCAGGTTAAAGTTCAACAGGTTTATTTAGTAGCAAAAGCCACTAGCTTTCGGAGTGCTCGCTGCTCCTTCACCAGGTAAGTGGGATTTCAGTTCACAAACAGGCCATATAAAAACACAAACTCAATTTATAAAATAATGGTTGGAATGCAAGTCTTTACAGGTAATCAAGTCTTAAAGGTACAGACAATGTGAGTGGAGAGAGGGTTAAGCACAGGTTAAAGAGATGTGTATTGTATCCAGCCGGGTCAGTTAGTGAGGTTTTGCAAGCCCAGGCAAATCATGGGGGTTACAGATAGTGTGACATGAGCCCAAGATCCTGGCTGAGACTGTCCTCTTGTGTGTGGAACTTGATTATCAGTTTCTGCTCAGCGACTCTGCGCTGCTGTGTGTGGTGAAGGCCGCCTTGGAGAATGCTTACTTGAAGATCAGAGGCCAAATGCCTGTGACAGCTGAAGTGTTCCCCAACAGGAAGAGAGCACTCTTGCCTGGTGATTGTCGAGCAGTGTTCATTCATCCGTTGTTGTAGCATCTGCATGGTCTCCCCAATGTACCATGCCTCGGGACATCCCTTCCTGCAGCGTATCAGGTAGACAACGTTGACTGAGTTGCAAGAGTATGTACCGTGTATCTGGTGGATGGTGTTCGCATGTGAGATGATGGCATCCGTATCGACGATCTGGCACATCTTGCAGAGGTTGCTGTGGCAGGGTTTTCTGGTGTTGTGGTTACTGTTCTCCTGAAGGCTGGGTAGTTCCGCACACATGAGGACGGCCTCAACCAGGATCTTGGGTTCATGTCACACTATCTGTAACCCCCATGATTTGCCTGGGCTTGCAAAACCTCACTAACTGACCCGGCTGGATACAATACACATCTCTTTAACCTGTGCTTAACCCTCTCTCCACTCACATTGTCTGTACCTTTAAGACTTGATTACCTGTAAAGACTTGCATTCCAACCATTATTTTATAAATTGAGTTTGTGTCTTTATATGGCCTGTTTGTGAACTGAAATCCCACTTACATGGTGAAGGAGCAGCACTCTGAAAGCTAGTGGCTTTTGCTACCAAATAAACCTGTTGGACTTTCACCTGGTGTTGTGAGACTTCTTGATGTGTAATGAGGCAGATTTGATGAGGGAACCCAAGGTGAAAGAACCCCTAGGGGGCAGTGACCATAATATGATAGAATTCACCTTGCAGTTTTAGAGGGAGACGTTGGAATTGGATATAACGATGCTACAATTGAGTAAAGGAAACTACAAGGCCAAGAGGGAGGAGCTAGCCAGAGCTGACTGGAAAGGGAGCCTAGCAGGAAAGACTGGATCAATAATGGGAGGAGGTTTTGGGAGTAATTCAGAAAGCACAACATAAATTCATTCCAAGGAAGAGGAAGCATGTTAATGGGAGGCCGAGGAAACCATGGCCTACAAGGGAATTCAGGGGGCGCATTAAAGCAAAGGAAAGAGCGTACCATGAGGCGAGGAATAGTGGGAAGCCAGAGGATTGGGAAGCCTTTAAAAGGATGGAGAAGATGAAATATGAGGTAAAAGAAGATTGCGAGAGTGTTTTTAGATGTATTGAAAATATATATACTTGCAGCGGACTGAAAAGCTTGGGCATGTAGATGTTAAGAAAGAGGATGTGTTGGAGCTTTTGAAAAGCATCAAGTCAGATAAATCGGGACCAGATGGGAAGTACCCCTGGTTACTGTGGGAGGCGACGGAAGAGATCGCTGAGCCTCTGGCGATGTTCTTTGCGTCATCGATGGAGATAGGAGTGGTTCCGGAGGACTGGAGGATTGCAGATGTGGTTCCTTTATTCAAGAAAGGGAGAAGAGATAGCCCAAGAAATTATAGACCAGTGAGTCTAACCTCAGTGGTTGGTAAGTTGATGGAGAAGATCCTGAGACACAGGATTTATGAACTTTTGGAGAGGTATATTATGATCAAGAATAGTCAGCACAGCTTTGTCAAAGGCAGATCATGCCTTACGAGCCTGGTTGAATTTTTTGAGAATGTGTCTAAACACACTGACGAAGGAAGAGCAGTAGATGTGGTTTATATGGACTTCAGCAAGGCATTTGATAAGGTGCCCCATGCAAGGCTTATTGAGAAAGTGAGTGGGTGTGGGATCCAAGGGGACATTGCTTTGTGGATCTAGAACTGGCTTGCCCGCGGAAGGCAAAGAGTGGTTGTAGGTGGGTCATGTTCTGCATGGAGGTCGGTCACCAGTGGAGTGCCCCAGGGATCTGTTCTGGGACCCTTACTCTTTGTGATTTTTATAAATGACCTGGATGAGGAAGTGGAGGGATGGGTTGATAAGTTTGCCGATGACACAAAGGTTGGAGGTGTTGTGGATAGTGTGGAGGGATGTCAGAAGTTGCAGCGAGATATTGATAGGATGCAAGACTGGGCGGAGAAGTGGCAGATGGACTTCAGCCGAGATTAGTGTGTGGTGACTCATTTTGGCAGGTCAAATAGAATGGCAGAATATAATATTAAGGGTAAGACTCTTGGCAGTGTGGAAGATCAGAAGGATCTTGGGGTCCGGGTTCATAGGACGCTCAAAGTGGCTTCACAGGTAGAGGATGTGGTTAAGAAGGCGTATGGTGTACTGGCCTTCATCAATCGAGGAATTGAGTTTAGGAGTCGGGAAATAATGCTGCAGCTTTATAAGACCCTGGTCAGACCCCACTTGGAGTACTGTGCTCAGTCCTGGTCGCCTCATTACAGGAAGGATGTGGAAGCCATTGAAAGGGTGCAGAGGAGATTTACAAGGATGTTTGCTGGATTGGGGAGCATGCCTTATGAGCTCGGTCTTTTCTCCTTGGAGAGATGAAGGATGAGGGGTGACCTGATAGAGGTGTATAAGATGTTGAGAGGTATTGATCGAGTGGATTCTCAGGGGCTTTTTCCCAGGGCTGAAATGGTTGCCACAAGAAGACACAGGTTTAGGGTGCTGGGGAGTAGGTACAGAGGAGATGTCAGGGGTAAGTTTTTCACTCAGAGGGTGGTGGGTGCGTGGAATCGGCTGCCGGCGATGGTGGTGAAGGCGGATTAGATAGGGTCTTTTAAGAGACTTTTGGATGTGTACATGGAACTTAGTAAGATGGAGGGTTATAGGTATGCCTAGTAGGTAAGGACATGTTCGCCACAACTTGTGGGCTGAAGGGCCTATTTGTGCTGTAGTTTTTCTATGTTTCTATGTTTCCATTAAAGAGTAAGAGAGAGAGGCAAGAATGGACATTGGACCACTGGAAAATGAGGCTGGAGAAGTAGTAATGGAGGACAAAGAAGTGACAGAGGAACTAAAGGTTGCTTTGTATCAGTCTCCACAGTGGAAGACACCAGTAACATGCCAGAATGTCAAAGAGAGTCAGGGGGCAGAGGAAGATGTAGTGGCCATCCCTAAGGAGAAGGTGCAAGGGAAGCTGAAAGGTCTGAAGTTGGATCAATCACATAGACCAGATGGACTTCAGGGTTCTGAAGCAGATAGCTGAGGAGATTGTAAAGGCTTTGGTGGTGATCTTTCAGAAATGACTGGAGTCAGGGAAGGTCCCAGAGGACTGGAAAAAGGCAAATGTAACATCCCTGTTTAAGAAGGGAGGGAGGCAGAAGATGGGAATTATAGGCCAGTTAGCCTGACCTAGGTCATAGGTAAGATGTTGGTCAGCGTTATTAAGGATGAAATTGTGGAGTAATAGGAAATGCATGGTAAAATAGGGCTGAGTCAGCAGGGCTTTATTAAAGGGAGGTCATGTCTGAGAAATCTGTTAGAATTCTTTGAGGAGGTAACAAAGAAGTTAGACAGAGGAGAACCAGTGGATGTGATTTATTTGGATTTCCAGAAAGCCTTTGACAAGGTACCATACAGGAGGCTGCTAAATAAGCTCAGAGCCAATGGTGTGAGAGGGAAGGTACTGGCACGGATAGAGGATTGGCTGACAGGTAGAAGGCAGAGAGTGGGGATAAGAGGATCCTTTTCATGATGGCAACTGGTGACTAGTGCCATTCCACAGGGGTCAGTGTTGTGTCTGCAACTTTTCACTATATATAGACTAATGATCTGGAAGATGGAACTGAGGGCATGGTTGCTAAATTTGCAGATGATACAAAGATATATAGAGGGACAGATAGTGTTGAGAAAGTGGGGAGCCTGCAGAATGGCTTGGACAAGCTAGGGGAGTGAGCAAAGAAGTGGCAGATGGAATACAATGTGGGGCAGTGTGAGGTTATGCACTTTAGTAGGAAGAATAGAGACGTAGACTGTTTTCTGAATGGGGGATCTTCGGAGATTTGAAGCACAAGGAACTCGGGAGTCCTGTTTAGGATTCTGTTAAGGTTAACATGCAGGTTCAGTTGGCAATTAGGAAGGCAAATTCAATGTTAGCATTATTTCTGGAGGGCCAGGATACAGGAGCAGGGATGTACTGCTGAGGCTGTATAAGGCTCTGGTCAGACCCCATTGGAATATTGTGAGCAGTTATGGGCCCCTGTATCAAAGGAAGCATGTGCTGGCCTTGGAGGGAGTCGAGAGGAGGTTCGCAAGAATGATCCCAGGAATGAAAGGTTTGTCATACGAGGAATGGTTGAGGAATCTGGGTCTATACTTGACGGAGTTTAGAGGATGAGGGGGGGTCTAATTGAAACTTACAGAATATTGAGTGGCCTAGATAGAATGATTGTGGAGAGGATGTTTCTATAGTGGGAGAGACTCGAGCTCGAGGGCACAAGAGTGAAGGGGCATTCCTTTAAAACAGAGATGAGGAGGAATTTCTACAGCGTGAGAGTGGTGAATCTGTGGAACTCATTGCCACAGAGGGCTGTGGAGGCCAGGTCATTGACTGGCTTTAAGACAGAAATAGATAGGTTCTTGATTAATAAGGGGATCAGTGGTTACAGGGAAAAGGCAATGGGGAAGAGAATAGGGCTGAGAATCATATCAGCCATGATTGAATGATGGAGAAGACATAGTGGGCCAATTGGCCTAATTCTGCTCCTATATCTTATGGTCTGATAGTTCGTGTGCATACGAACACAAGTTCTTCTTTTCAGTCACTATTGAGATTATCCACATCTAACATCTAACATTACAAGTGGCAAAATTCAAACATTTTCCTTGACCACAAAAATGGGATGCCTCAGGGTTTGGTTCCCCAGCCATGAGAAAGTGGCATGGCCTATTTTTAAGGCATTTTTAAGGCATTAAGGCATCTGCTATTGAGGTTTAGTTAGATGGAACTTTAGTTGATACCTGTTGCCAACTTTGCTGCTATAGCTGGTCCTATCAGGAGCAAGGAACTCCTTTGGCATAATTGAAGGGATTGTTGGAGTGCCTGGGCCTCACCACCAAGTCAATCTGGTGATTACCAGAGAGGATCAGTGGGCACATTGTGGACTGAGTGGCTTCCTTGTTTGCTGTAGGATTCTATGATTGTTGATACAACAGACAGAAATTCTGTCATCTTAAGGGGCAGTTTTCAGGGAAGACTTAACAAAGCACCTGGGGCTGTGGTTGTTCCAACTCTTTAAATGAATGGATCAGTGAGGTGCTTGGGGCAGAGAGATCATGGCAGAATGGTTAGTGAGCATTGATTGGGCACAAGTTGTTTCCAATTCTATGATGGAATGTGGGCATCACTGACAAGAAAGCAGACAAGATACCAAAAGGACTACAGATCACGAACCCACTCAGGTCAACCTATAACACAGACTACGCTGAGAGACTTTGCCGTCGCACCTCTCTCACATTCCTCAACCACCTCATACACCAGCTTTACAGCAAACGCCACACCCTGGAAACTAAAATGGATTACATATTCTCAACTTGCGCTCAGGATGCAGACCAACTGCGAAACTCTGCCAAGCAGATGAGACAAAGAAACTACACCACCTACGTGCACACCAAGAATAGGAAACTTGAGAAACTCGGCATCGCAGCCAGCAACAACCAAGCCTCCCCCGGCACCACAGTAGAAAACAGCACTACCGCAGGGAGGTCTATTGTCAACTTGTCGGACTACACACTTCAACCAGATGAAATCGAAGTTCTCAGCCGAGGGCCCAATTTCTGTCCCACCACCAAAATGGATCCCATCAGTCTCACAGCAGACACAGAGGAATTCACCAGGCGAATGAGGCTGCGGGAGTTTTTCCACAAACCCCAAGAGGCCAGCAGCAAACACAATGAGACAGCCGATGAACCAGAACAGCCGACAGAGAGATCTGCAGTGCAACAACCTAAGAGGAAGGAATCCAATTGGACTCCTCCGGAAGGCCGCTGCCCTCGACTGGACTTGTATGCCCAAACCATCAGGAGGTGCGTTAACACCAGATTCATCAGCTGCACTCACAAGACAGCCCTGAACATCACCCAAGCACAACGCAACGCCATCCACGCTCTCAAGACCAACCGCAACATTGTCATCAAACCAGCAGACAAAGGAGGGGCCATCGTCATACTGAACAGAACGGATTACTGTAAAGAAGTGTACCGACAACTAAACAATGAGGAACGCTACAGACAGTTACCCACAGATCCAACCAAAGAACACACTCGTCAACTCAACAATCTGATCAAGACCTTTGATCCGGACCTTCAGAGCACCCTCCATGCTCTCATTCCATGTACTCCCCGCATTGGAGATCTCTACTGCCTCCTAAAGATACACAAGGCAAACACACCTGGCTGTCCCATCGTATCGGGCAATGGAACTCTGTGTGAGAACCTCTCCGGCTACGTCGAGGGCATCCTGAAACCCATTGTACAAAGAACCCCCAGCTTTTGTCGTGACACTACGGACTTCCTATAGAAACTCAGCACACATGGAGCAGTTGAACCAGGGACACTCCTCGTCACAATGGATGTCTCAGCGCTCTACACCAACATCCCCCACAACGATGGCATTGCTGCGACTGCCTCAGTACTCAATGCTGACAACTGCCAGTTTCCAGATGCAATTTTACAACTCATCCGCTTTATCCTGGACCACAATGTCTTCACCTTCAACAACCAGTTTTTCATCCAGACACACGGAACAGCCATGGGGACCAAATTTGCACCTCAATATGCCAACATCTTCATGCACAGGTTCGAACAAGACTTCTTCACTGCACAGAATCTTCAACCGATGCTATACACTAGATACATCGGTGACATTTTCTTCCTTTGGCCTCATGGTGAACAATCACTGAAACAACTATATGATGATATCAACAAATTCCACCCCACCATCAGACTCACCATGGACTATTCCCCAGAATCAGTTGCATTCTTGGACACATGCATCTCCATTAAGGACGGTCACCTCAGCACCTCACTGTACCGCAAGCCCACAGACAATCTCACAATGCTCCACTTCTCCAGCTTCCACCCTAAACATGTTAAAGAAGCCATCCCCTATGGACAAGCCCTCCATATACACAGGATTTGCTCAGATGAGGAGGATCGTGACAGACACCTCCAGACGCTGAAAGATGCCCTCTTAAGAACAGGATATGGCGCTCGACTCATAGATCGACAGTTCCGATGTGCCACAGCGAAAAACCGCACCGATCTCCTCAGAAGACAAACACAGGACACGGTGGACAGAGTACCCTTCGTCGTCCAGTACTTCCCTGGAGCGGAGAAGCTACGACATCTTCTCCGGAGTCTTCAACATATCATTGATGAAGACGAACATCTCGCCAGGGCCATCCCCACACCCCCACTTCTTGCCTTCAGACAACCACACAACCTCAAACAGACCATTGTTCGCAGCAAACTACCCAGCCTTCAGGAGAACAGTGACCACAATTCCACACAACCTTGCCACAGCAACCTCTGCAAGACATGCCGGATCATCGACATGGATACCATCATCACACGTGAGAATACCATCCACCAGGTACACGGTAAATACTCTTGCAACTCGGCCAACATTGTCTATCTGATACGTTGCAAGAAAGGATGTCCCGAAGCATGGTACATTGGGGAGACCATGCAGATGCTACGACAACGGATGAATGAACATCGCTCGACAATCACCAGGCAAGACTGTTCCCTTCCTGTTGGCGAACACTTCAGAGGTCACGGGCATTCAGCCTCTGACCTTCGGGTAAGCATTCTCCAACACATTCTTCACGACACATGACAGCGCAGAGTCGCTGAGCAGAGACTGATAGCCAAGTTCCACACACATGAGGACGGTCTCAACAAGGATCTTGGGTCCATGTCACACTATCTGTAACTCCTGTGACTTGCCTGGGTTTGCAAAACCTCACTTACTGTACTGTCTGGAGACAACACACATCTCTTTAACCTGTGATCAGTGCTCCTTCCACACACATTGTCGGCCACTTTAAGACTTGAACAGCAGGTTAGGTGTAAAGATTCGCATTCTAATCAGTAATCTCTAAACTGCCTGTGCTTTATATGCTCCGTCCGAGGCCAGAACTCTCCATTCACCTGACGAAGAGGGAAACCTCGAAAGCTTGTGCGTTTACTATCAAATAAATCAGTTGGACTAAAACCTGGTGTTGTCAGACTTTTTACTGTGTTTACCCCAGTCCAACGCCAGCATATCCACATCATGATCACTGGCAAGACCAGCATTTGTTGCCTTTCCTTGGATAATTACTCAGTCATTTCAGAGTCAACTGCATTGCTGTGGGTCTGGAGTTACTTATAGGCCACACCAGGTAAGGACAGTAGATTTCCTTTCCTAAAGGACATGAGTGAGCCAGATGAGTTTTTACAACAATCAATGATAGTTGTCATAAGTACATTACTGAGACGAGTTCTATATTCTAGATTTATGAATGAGTTTTAAATTCTACCAGCTGCTATGGTGGAATTTGAACCAATGGCAAAGATCATTAACGTGCGCCTCTGGATGACTAGTCCAGTGACAATGCCACCCCATCACCAACTTCCAGTGAAGACAAGAAGGAATCACAGACCAGTACAGCGCTGAGAGAGGCTGCTAATCTATTCCACACGCATACTCGTCAGAGGGTAGATACTCAACTCTGCTCTTTTCCAAATATCATCTTTCTCCTTCAGTTCTTTATCTATTTCCTTCAGAGCAATGGGAAGCTGACAGCAAACAGTTAATCAGCATCAGTCACTGCAACCATAGTTCACACAAGGAGCGCTGGTAATTACCAAAATATTTTCCTGTTGTGTTAGTGAATAAAATTCACATGTTTCAATACATCAATACAAGATATACGCCACACCCCTCACTGTAACACTCTGGTATACCCCACACCCCTCACTGTAACACACTGATATATCCCACATCCCTCACTGTAACACTCTGATATACCCCACACTCCTCACTGTAACACTCTGATATACTCCACACCCCTCACTGTAACACTCTGATATACCCCACACTCCTCACTGTAACACTCTGATATACCCCACACTCCTCACTGTAACACTCTGATATACCCCACACTCCTCACTGTAACACTCTGATATACCCCACACCCCTCACTGTAACACTCTGATATACCCCACACTCCTCACTGTAACACTGATGTTCGCCACAGGGAGCTGGGATAGTCCAGGGTTGCTGTGTGTCCCTCTCAGGAGCAGCAGAGGGTACTCTGGTTGTGACTATTTCCTTCCTGTTTCTGAGGACACGTGAACTCCATTAGGGGTTTTCTTCATCTAGTTGAAGTGACATCAAAGCCACAGGAAGTGAAGTGAGTCTGAGCAATGATTATACGGAGCTGGGATAATCAGATCCAGATCCCACTGACTCCTGAGGAGAAACCTACGATGCAGACTGTGTTCAGGATGAGAGACATTGACGGCCCTGATTAATCTCACATTGACCTCTCTTCCATGGAACAAAATCCTTCAAACTGCAAGAACAATTCTTCCGGATAGCTGAGTATCATCCTGGTTACGTCACCAGGAACCTCGTCACCAGCCCATCGGCAGTGAGAGGCGGTCGGCCCAGTGGTAAATGAGTTTTCCGTCTTGTGAAGTTCTACATGTTTATTGGGATAGGATGGATTTCTGCCCTGGGAGTGGGAGAAGTACAGTACACACCCTCTGCACATTCAGTCAGTATGTTATACACTCTGCACACTCACAGTCAGTACATTACACACTGCCTGCACACTCACAGTCAGTACATTACACACTCCCTGCACACTCACAGTCAGCGCATTACACACTCCCTGCACACTCACAGTCAGCGCATTACACACTCCCTGCACACTCACAGTCAGCGCATTACACACTCCCTGCACACTCACAGTCAGCGCATTACACACTCCCTGCACACTCACAGTCAGCGCATTACACACTCCCTGCACACTCACAGTCAGCGCATTACACACTCCCTGCATGTTCACAGTCAGTATGTTACACAGTCCCTGCACACTCACAGTCAATATGTTACACACTCCCTGCACACTCACAGTCAATACGTTACACACTCCCTGCACACTCACAGTCAATAGATTACACACTCTGCACACTCACAGTCAGTGCATTACACATTCCCTGCACACTCACAGTCAGTAGATTACACACTCTCTGCACACTCACAGTATGTTACACATCCGCTGCAAACTCACAGTCAGTATGTTACACACTGTCTGCAGACTCACAGTCAGTGCATTACAAACTCCCTGGGCCAGTGGGCTGACGAATGGCAGATGGAGTTTAATTTAGATAGATGCAAGGTGATGCATTTGGTAGATTGAACCAGGGCAGGACTTACTCAGTTAATGGTAGGGCGTTGGGGAGAGTTACAGAACAAAGAGATCTAGGGATACATGTTCATAGCTCCTTGAAAGTGGAGTCACAGGTGGACAGAGTGGCGAAGAAGGCATTTAGTATGCTTGGTTTCATCGATCAGATCATTGAATACAGGAGTTGGAATGTCTTGTTGAAGTTGTACAAGACATTGGTAAGGCCACACTTGGAATACTGTGTACAGTTCTGGTCACCCTATTATAGAAAGGATATTATTAAACTAGAAAGTGTGCAGAAAAGATTTATCAGGATGCCACCCAGGCTTGATGGTTTGAATTATAAGGAGAGACTGGATAGAATGGGACTTTTTTCTCTGGAACATAGGAGGCTGAGGGATGATCTTATAGAGGTCTATTAAATAATGAGGGGCATAGATCAACTAGATAGTCAATATCTTTTCCCAGAGGTAGGGGAGTCTAAAACTAGAAGGCATAGGTTTAAGGTGAGAGGGGAGAGATACAAAAGTGTCTAGAGGGGCAATTTTTTCCCACAGAGGGTGATGAGTGTATGGAACAAGCTGCCAGAGGTGGTAGTAGAGGTTGGTATTATTTTGTCTTTTAAAAAGCATTTAGGTAGTTACATGGGTACGATGGGTATAGAGGGATATTGGCCAAATGCAGGCAATTTGGGACTAGGGCAGCACGGTAGCACAGTGGTTAGCACTGCTGCTTCACAGCTCCAGGGACCTGGGTTTGATTCCCAGCTCACGTCACTGTCTGTATGGAGTTTGCACATTCTCCTCGTGTCTGCGTTGGTTTCCTCCAGGTGCTCCGGTTTTCTCCCACAGTCCAATGATATGCGGGTTAGGTTGATTGGCCATGCTAAAAAAAAGCCCCTTAGTATCCCAGGATTCGTAGGTCAGAGGGATTAGCGGGTAAAATACGTAGAGATATGGGGGTATGGCCTAGGTGGGATTGTGGTCGGTGCAGACTCGATGGGCCAAATGGCCTCTTTCTGCACTGTAGGGTTTCTGTGATTTCTATGAGCTTAGGGGTATTAAAAAAAAGGACAGCATGGATAAATTGGGCCGAAGGGCCTGTTTCCATGTTCTACAACTATGACTCTATGATACAAACCTTCCAATTCTACACAACTTGATATTCCAAAATTCTTTTGGTATGATCAATAGTCTAACTGCACAAAAAGAGGAAAATGCACATTAATCTGTACTGTAGCAGTGACAGTGTTACCTGGAGCAAAAAGAAATATACTGCTGATTCTAGAATTGCAGACAGTTCTGGTTGCCACCCTACCAGAAAGATGTGAAGGCTTTGGAGAGAGTACAGAAAAGCTTACCAGGATGTTGCCTGGTTTGGAGGGTATTAGCTATGAGGAGAGGTTGGAGAAACTTGGTTTGTTTTTATTGAACATCGGAGGCTGAGGGGCGACCTGATAGAAGTTTGCAAAATTATGAGAGGCATGGACAGAATGGACAGTTGGAGTCTTTTTCCCAGGGTAGAAATGTCAATTATTCGAGGACATAAGTTTAAGGTAAACGGGGAAAATTGAAAGAAGATGTGAGAGGCAAGATTTTTACACAGGGAGTGGTAGAACTCGCTGCTGGGTGGTAGAAGCAGATTAAGTAGCAACGTTTAAGAGGCATCTTGACAAGATACATGAACAGGCAGTGAATAAAGGAACCATGTAGAAGGAAAAGGTCTTTAGTTTAGAAATGTGTCATGTGATGGCACAGGTTTGGAGGGCCGAAGGGCCTGTTCCTGTGCTGTACTGTTCTTTGTTCTTTGTTGTTTTTAGATTGACAGATTAATAGGATTAAGAGGAATTTTTTTTGGGAAAGAGGTTCAGGGATTTTGTATTGAATGGCCTCCATCTATGGTGTAAAATTCTTTGAATAAGTTTACATCAATTGTCTGGATGTAACAAAGATTGTGCCTCCATATTCTCCACCTTCGCTCTGACTTCCTGCAGGTGATATCATGAAAATGTTTGTCGGTGGAGGAATGAAGCTGCCTTTTAATCTGAAGGAAGAAATGTGTGGCTGTGGGTGGCCACAGGAAGGAAAGGTCCATGGCATGGATGGTCGTCAGATGGGAGATGAAAGGTAAGGGGTGATGGGAAATGCCATGAGGCCTTGGGCTCTTCACAGGGCTGTGTTACTGACATGGTGAGACTAATGTCCACAATATCACACTGATATACCCTAAATCGCTGAATATAAATCAACCTTTGAAGACTCAAAGAATCCTTCCAAAAATAGCAGCTGAATTATACACGGAGTATAAAATGTGAGGCACCAGTGTCAGTGGTTGCCATTTTGAATTGTGAAAGGAAACAGAGCACCCGGCATTTCAAATTAACTCAGTAAGACAGGTTTTATTGAATGTATTCAGTCTACACGGATACCATAAACTACAACCCAACTATTTTAAAAACCATTAAATTCTTCACCTTCACCATCTGGCAGTTTATCAAATTCATTCCGAGTCACTTTGCCTATAGCACCATCGTAAGGATCCTACTCCGAATCTGATATGGTGCTTTCCATTTCTCCCTCAACAACAAATCATCTTCCTCTCCATCAGACTAGATAGTCCACATTTTTTCAATGATTTGACGACAGTTTGTGCATTAACCGCATCCTCGCATCAAGCGGGGCAGCTGACATATTTCCACTTGGAGAAGGATTTATTTCTCTATCATTCACCCACCTATTCCACTCAGTGTGAACCTGATCACAAATGGTTTGTTGAAGCAAACGTTCAAAGGTTGATCTACGAAAGTTACATCCCTGTGTGTAACTACAATGTAGGTGTTATTTCTTCACAGGCACGGTGGCGCAGTGGTTAGCGCTGCTGCCTCACATCTTCAGGGACCCAGGTTTGATTTTGGCCTCGGGTGACTGTCTGTAAGGAGTTTACATGTTCTCCCTGTGTCTGCGTGGGTTTCCTCCGGGTGCTCAAGTTTCCTCCCACAGTCCAAGGACGTGCAGGTTAGGTGGATTGGCCATGCTAAATCGCTTATATTTACACGAATCATCCTGACTTAGTAAAGAATCACCACCTCCACTTTGACTTCCTGCAGGTGATATCATAAAAATGTTTGTTGGTGGGGGAGTGAAATTGTCTTTTAATCTGAAGGGAGAAATCTGTGGCTGTCCCAAGATGTGTAGGTTTGGGGGATTAGCAGGGTAAATACATGGGGTTACGGGAATAAGGCATGGGATGGGTCTGGGTAAGATGCTGTGCCAGAGATCGCTGCAGACTCAATGGTCCTTCTGACTTGTAGGGATTCTATGATTTATCTCATTGGTTAAATGACATCTCAACAAGCCCTGAAAAGAATGGTTTGTTCCCATTCAGAGCTGTTAACCACCGATTCGGGAGCAGAGAGTGACTGCCCTGGATATCAAGGCTGCATTCAGCCGAGTGTAGCATCAAGAAGCCCGAACAAAAGTGGAGTCAGTGGGAGCCAGCAGGAAAACTCTCAGCTGGGTGGAGTCATACCTGGCACAAGGGAAGACGATTGTGATGTTTGGGACGTCAGCCATCTCAGCTTCAGGACATCGCTGCAGGAGTCCCTCAGGGTAGTGTCCTCGGCCCAACAACCTTCAGCTGCTTCATCAACGATCTTCCTTCCATCATACGGTCAGAAGTGGGAATGTTTGCTGATGACTGTAGAATGCTCAGCACCTGGATTTTGTAGATGGTATACATGGCTGTTACTGTGGAAAGAATGAATGTTTACTGTGGTGAATGGGGTGCCAATTAGGCAGGCTGCTTTGTCCTGGATAGTGTCGAGCTTCTTGAGTGTTGTTAGAGCTGCACCCATCCAGGCATTATTGACCGGCTTTGGGGAAACAGGAGGTGAGTTGCTTGCTGCAGAATTCCGAGCCTCTGACCTGCTTTTGTAGCCACTGTATTTTTATAGCTGGCCCAGTTCGTTTTCTGACCAACAGTAATCCCCAGGATGTTGATAGTGGGGGATTCAGTGATGCTAGCGCCATTGATTGTCAAGGGGCGATGATTAGATTCTCTCTTGTTAGTGATGGTCATTGCCTGGCATTAGTGTGGAACGAATGTTATTTGCCATTTGTCAGCCCAAGCCTGGATATTGTCCAGATCTTGCTGTGTTTGGACATGGACTGCTTCAGTATCTAAGGAGTTGTGAATGGTGCTGAACATTGTGCAGTCATTGGCGAACATCCCCACTTCTGACCTTATGATGGAAGGAAGGTCATTGATAAAGCAGCTGAAGATGGTTGGGCTGAGGACACTACCCTGAGGGACTCCTGCAGAGATGTCCTGGAGCTGAGATGATTGACCTTCAACTACCACAACCATCTTCCTTTGTGCCAGATATAACTCCAATCAGTGGAGAGATTTCATCCTGATTCCCACTGACTCCAGTTTTGCTAGGGCTCCTTGTTATCAAAGGCAGTCACTCTCACCTCATCTCTAGCATTCAGCTCTTTTGTCCCAAATAGACCAATCCCACACAGACTGCTCCCGCACAAACTGATCCCACACAGACTGATCCCACTGCTAGGGATCAGATCAGAAACTCCAAGGTATACGGTATTTTATGAAATTAGCCTAGACCCCAAATTTATTTGATTTTGGCATTAGGGTGAGCATTAGGGTGTTTCATTCCAGGTATGATTCAAATGACCCACAAGGAAGCTTTTATTAAAATAAACTTTATTGAAGAACACAGAATATAACAAAAAGAATTAGCATAACTTTCACCAATTAAAATACTTAAACATGACAAAGTATAATCCTTAACAGCTTTCTTGATAGTTCCAATTTGAGCAATATCCCCGCAGACATACATCCTTCTTCGGCACCAAAAACAGATATGCCCATATAGATGCTAGATCTTATCCCTTCTGGATAGATAAGGAATGACCCCTGTCTTCTGACTCCTGTACAGTAGTTTACAGAGAAAAATCTAACTTCAAACAGCAGAACTTCAGAGAAAGAGAAAGAAACCTATTTCTAATAGGTTCCAGTCTCCAAATGCAGAGAGAAATAGGGCTATTTCTGCTCTTGACAGCTCCCAAGCTGCAGCTGGACTGGATTTGTCTCTGTCAGCCTGGCCCTGCCCAGTCACATGATATTTTCTGTCAATCAATCTAATCAAACCCTAGTCTGAAAATCCTCAGGGGTAACACTAAAATAATAAAACTGCATTAACCCAGATTAAAACCAATGCTCCAGCAATTAAGAGTAATTATGCTGCTGGAACATCAACATGTAGGCTGCCAGTTATAGACAAAACAACACTGATAATAGACTGCTAAAAATAAATCCTGCACCAGAAACATTTCACAAATACAATTTCTAAAGGCACAGTATCATCACAGCCGCACTGATCAATCCCAAATGGACCAATCCCATGCAGACTGACCCCGCACAGACTAATCCCATGTAGACCAATCCTGTGCATTGAGTTAACTGGGGGTGTGTAACCTGAGTTGTCCTCTCATGTTTACAGGCTGCTGGAGATGTTGAGCAGGGTGAGGCTGGTGGAGTTGGAGAAGTGGTTGTGTATCCCCTCGCCAATCTTACCACGACGGCAGAAAACTCCTGCACATACTGAACAGCCAAAACACACCACGACATTTTTGGATCCAGCAGGCAGGTATGTGTCATAGAGTCATAGAGGTTTACAGCGTGGAAACAGGCTCTTTGGCCCAAGGTGAGATGGCTGAATGTCCTCCTAACTCCAACGACAACAGCTTGCACTGCACCTGTTTTGAGTAACAACTTTGCACAAACTTTGAATAATAACATAGTGTTGTGATGTAGGAAACATGGCAGAAAATGTGCACACAGTAAGATCTCACAAATAACACTGACCACAAAAAGCAGAATTAGAGGAGCTCAGATATCTCAGGGGGGTTGTGGAACTGGAGGAGGTTCCAGAGACAGGGAGGAGCGAGGTTGTGGAGGGATCTGAAATCAAGGATGGGAATTTTAAACTTGACGCATTGCTTCAGTTGGAATCAGCAATCACCAGGTGACGGGGAAACCCATGTGAGTTTTTACAGGGTTTTGAATGGCCTAAGTTTTCCAATGGTAGAATGTGGGAGATGTGTTGGAATATTCCAGGAGCAACAAAGACACAGGTAAAGGTTTCAGCATCAGCTGGGCTATGATGTGGCTGGAACCAAGCGATGTTACAGAGGTGAAAATATGTACATACGGCATAGATATACGGCACAGATATACGGCACAGATATATGGCAGATATACGGCGCAGATATACAGCACAGATATACAGCACAAATATATGGCAGATATACAGCACAGATATATGGCACAGATATACGGCACAGATATATGGCAGATATACAGTGCAGATATACAGCACAGATATATGGCACAGATATATGGCACAGATATATGGCAGATATACGGCGCAGATATACAGCACAGATATACAGCACAAATATTTGGCAGATATACAGCACAGATATACGGTGCAGACATACAGCACAGATATATGGCACAGATATACGGCGCAGATATACAGCACAGATATACGGCACAGATATATGGCACAAATATATGTCAGATATACGGCACAGATATATGGCACAGATATACGGCACAGATATATGGCAGATATACGGCACAGATATATGGCACAGATACATGGCAGATATACGGCACAGATATACAGCACAGATATATGGCAGATATACCGCACAGATATATGGCAGATATACGGCACAGCTATACGGCACAGATGTACAGCACGGATATACGGCACAGATATACAGCACAGATATACAGCACAGGTATATGGCAGATATACGGCACAGATATACAGCACAGATATACGGCACAGATATATGGCAGATATACAGCACAGATATACGGCACAGATATACGGCACAGATATATGGCAGATATACAGTGCAGATATACAGCACAGATATATGGCACAGATATACGGCACAGATATATGGCAGATATACGGCGCAGATGTACAGCACAGATATACAGCACAAATATATGGCAGATATACAGCACAGATATACAGTGCAGACATACAGCACAGATATACAGCACAGATATACGGCACAGATATATGGCACAAATATATGTCAGATATACGGCACAGATATACAGCACAGATATATGGCAGATATACGGCACAGATATATGGCACAGATATACAGCACAGATATGTGGCAGATATATGGCACAGATATACAGCACAGATATATGGCAGATATACAGCACAGATATACGGCACAGATATACAGGACAGATATATCGCAGATATACGGCACAGCTATACGGCACAGATGTACAGCACAGAAATACGGCACAGATATACGGCACAGATATACGGCAGATATACGGCACAGACATATGGCACAAATATACAGCACAGATATACAGCACAAATATAAGGCACAGATATATGGCGCAAATATATGGCACAGATATACAACACATATACAGTTCAGATATACGGCACAAATATGCAGCTCAGATATACAGCACAAATATATGGCACAGATATATGACACAGATATACAGTGCAGATATACAGCACAGATATGCGGCACAGATATACAGCACATATACGGCACGTATACAGCACAGATATATAGTCAGTATTAAATTTGAGGCAAGATTGTCAACAGTGTGGTTCAGCCTCAAACTGTTGCCAAGGTGAAGGATGGAGTCGGCAGCTAGTGAATGAAGTTTGTGAAGTGGTCCCCGGGAGTTTCCGTGTCCCCCAGGGTATATTAGTGGTGAAGGAGGCAGCCCACAATTGGCTTGCAATGGAATCTTCTGGAACAGGTTGAGATGTGTTCCAGTGTCCAGGGCGACATAGAGAGGTGGAGAAGCGTAGTGTGAGAGGCTGTGGGCCGATGGAGGGTAAGTTTCCCTTTGTGACAGTCACACTGAATGTCAGCCATGACTTTGATCAGAGCTGTGCCAGTGCCGGAGAACTTATTAGAGGGACCCAAACTTGGAGTTCCAGGAAAGATGGAGCAACAACACATTCAATGGGTTTGGAGAAGAAAGGGATTTGGAGTTAGGATATTAGTTTATAAGGATACTGGAGTCAGGGCTGGTTTTCTCAAGAAATGCATGATGGCAGCAGATTTGATGAAGCAAAGGACATATCTCTGAAGGGAGAGAATTTAACAGTATCCGTGAACACAGGAGCAGAGAAAGGAAAGTGAGCAGTGAACAGCATAGTGAGAATGGTGTGCAGAGGGCAAGAAGAGAAAACCTGTGAACACTTCTATCTATAAGGACAAGGGCGCAGATACATGGGAACACCACCACCTGCAAGTTCCCCTCCAAACCTCCCACCATTTTGACTTGGAAATATATCGCCGTTCCTTCACTGTTGCTGGGTCAAAATCCTGAAATTCTCTCCCTAACAATGCTGTGGGTGTACCTACAACACAGGGACTGCAATGGTTCAAGAAGGCAGCTCATCACGACCTTCTCAAGGGGCAGTTAGGAATGGGCAATAAAATCTGCCCATACCAATCAAACCCAATTTACAACAGTGATTTTTTTAAAACATAGGAAATGTTGGATTTTGCACAAGACGCACACGCAGCCAGCTCAACACTCTCCCTATCTGGGAGAAGGCCAGGGAAGGCCTTTCCTCTGGGCAATATTTATCCTCAATCACACGACTAAAATGGTATACCTGCTCTTGTGCATCCTCAATTATAATCACTTCACCACTGCTAGCCCTGCCTTCTGCTGCCTGGGCCCCAAGCTTTGCAATTCCCTCCCTATTCCTCATTGACTCACTACCTCATTGCCCTCCTTTAACATGCTTCTCAAAACCTATGACCAAGCTAGCAGCTAATCACATTCACATTACAGCCCATCAGTTTGCACAAGCTCACTGAATGAGCAGTTTACTTCGCGCTGTTCTCCCACCTTCTCTCCGTAACCCTGCACATTCCTTCTTTTCAGATAAGTTTAATTCCCTTTTGAAAGCTTCAATCGCAACTACCTTTGCCACACGCTCTGGCAGTGCATTCCAACAAGAAGTCTCACAACACCAGGTTAAAGTCCAACAGGTTTATTTGATAGTAATCCCACAAGCTTTCAGAAACGCTGTTTCTACGTCAGGTGTGTAGAAAGTTCTGATCAGAGAAGGGCACAAGTTTCCGAGAGATTGTGGGATTACTATCAAATAAACTGGTGTAACTTTAACCTGGTGTTGTGAGACTTCTTACTGTGTTTACCCCAGTCCAACGCCGACATCACCACATCAGTGCTTTCCAGACCAGAACCACTCGCTGAGTGATATGGGATGGATAATAAATGTTGGCCTAGCCAATGCTGCTCACATCTCATGAATGAATAAAAAATCTTTTCTTCATGTTGCTTTTGCTTCTTTTGCCAGTTACTTCAATTCAGTGCCCTCTCGTTTACAATCCTTTTGTGAGAGGAACAGTTTCTCTTGATCTGAACCCCTCATGGCTTTGAACAGCTCTTTCAAATCACATGTAGCTTAGTGTCAAAATTTATTCCAGGGAATTTGAGTAAAATCCCTTGGGATATTTCATTATGTTAAAGGCATTACATTCGTGCCAGTTGTTGTTTGGAAGGAAGCTGTTAAAGGAGCCTTGCTGTGTTTCTGCGATGCATCTTGTTGATGGTACACACAGCTGTCACTGTGTATCAGTGATGGAGAGAGTGAATGTTTGTAGATAGATTGCCAATCAAGTGGGCTGTTTTTTTTTGTTTTTATTCCAATCAATCAAATCAAATCCAATTCAGAGTCTCAACAAGTTGGGACATTCCTGATCCGAGCTGACAAGGCAGGGCTCTCACCTCCTGTCTTGGGCTGGATCTACATGATCCAAGCTGATTGGAGCAGGCATGGCTCCTCCTCCAAGGCTCAATCTCATTTGCATCTTAGCCAAAAGGCCAAGATGCCGCTTTTAAAAATTGCTTCAAATGAAGCTAAAATGTAACCTAATGACTTCAACCAAGTACAGCATATCGATACTACACTTGATCTTAGCTAAAAGGCTGACAGAAGTGGGCTGTTTTATCCTGGATGGTGTTGAGCTTCTTGAGTGTTGTTGGAACTGCACCCATCCAGACAAGTGGGGAAAATTCCATCACACTCCTGACTTGTGCCTTGTAGATGGTGGACAGGCTTTGGGAGGTCAGGAGGTACTCACCACGGTATTCCCAGCCTGTGAGCTGATCTAGAACATAGAACATTACAGTGCAGTACAGGCCCTTCAGCCCTCGATGTTGCACCGACCAGTGGAACCAATCTAATGACCCTCTAACCTAAACTATTCCAATGTTATCCATATGCCTATCCAATGAACATTTGAACACCCTCAAAGTTGGTGAGTCCACAATTGCTGCAGGCAGGGCATTCCACGCCCTTACTACCCTCTGAGTAAAGAACCTACCTCTGACATCCGTCCTATAATTACCACCCCTTAATTTAAAGCTATGTCCCCTTGTGTTAGCCGTCACCATCCGAGGAAAAAGGCTCTCACTGTCCACCCTATCTAACCCTCTGATCATCTTCTATGCCTCAATTAGGTCACCTCATAACCTTCTTCTCTCTAATGAAAATAACCTCAAGTCCCTCAGCCTTTCCTCATAAGACCTTCCCACCATGCCAGGCAACATCCTGGTAAACCTCCTCTGCACCCTTTCCAATGCCTCCACATCTTTCTTATGATGCAGCGACCAGAACTGTACACAATACTCCAAGTGCGGCCGCACCAGAGTTTTGTACGGTTGTAACATGACCTCACGGCTCCAAAATTCAATCCCTTCAATAAAAGCTAACACACCGTACACCTTCTTAACAACCTTATCAACCTGGGTGCCAACTTTCAGGAAGCTATGCACATGGAAGGACTTGGGGTACATTAGCCCTATATTCTGTACTTACCAAAGTGAATGACCTCACACTTTTCCGTATTAAACTCCATTTGCCACCTCTCGGCCCAGCTCTGCAGCTTATCTATGTCCCTCTGCAAACTGTAACATCCATCCTCACTGTCTACAACTCCTCCAACTTTGGTGTCGTCAGCAAATTTACTAACCCATCCTTCTACACCCTCATCTAGGTCATTTATAAAAATGACAAACAGCAGTGGCCCCAAAACAGATCCTTGAGGTATACCACTTGTAACTGAACTCCAGGTTGAATCTTTCCCATCAACCACCACCCTCTGTCTTCTATCAGTTAGCCAATTCCTGATCCAAACTGCTAAATCACCCTCAATCCCATGCATTTGCATTTTCTGCCGTAGCCTGCCATGGGGAACCTTATCAAACGCTTTGCTAAAATCCATATACACCACATCAACTGCCTTACCCTTATCCACCTCTTTGGTCACCTTTTCAAAAAACTTGATAAGGTTTGTGAGGCACGACCTACCCTTCACAAAACCGTGTTGACTATCCCTAATCAATTTATTTCTCTCTAGATGATTATAAATCCTATCCCTTATAATTCTTTTCAAAACTTTGCCCACAACAGAAGTAAGGCTCACCGGTCTATAATTCCCAGGATGGTCTCTACTCCCCTTCTTGAACAAGGGGACAACATTTGCCATCCTCCAGTCTTCCAGCGCTATACCTGTAGCCAATGACGACATGAAGATCAAAGCCAAAGGCTCTGCAATCTCCTCCCTAGCCTCCCAGAGAATCCTAGGGTAAATCCCATCCGGCCCAGGGGACTTATCTATTTTCACACTCTCAAGAATTGCCAACACCTCCTCCTTATGTACCTCAATCTCGTCTAGTCTACTACCTGGTATCGCAGTATTCTCCTTGACTACGTTGACTTTTTCCTGCGTGAATACTGACGAAAAATACTCATTCAGTGCCTCTCCTATCTCTTCAGCCTCCACGCACAACTTCCCACTGCTGTCTCTGACTGGCCCTAATCTTGCCCTAACCAATCTTTTATTTTTTGACATACCTGTAGAAAGCTTTAGGGTTCTCCTTGATCTTATCCGCCAAAGTCTTCTCATGTCCTCTTCCAGCTCTTCTTAACTCTCTCTTTAGCTCCTTCCTGGCTAATTTATAACTCTCCAGTGCCCTAATTGAGCCTTCACGTCTCATCTTTACACAAGCCTCCTTCTTCCTCTTCACCAGAGATTCAACTTCCTTAGTACACCACGGTTCCCTCGCTGGACCACTTCCTCCCTGCCTGACAGGTACGTATTTATCAAGGACTCGCAGTAGCTGCTCCTTGAATAAGCTCCACATTTCAGATGTTCCCAGCCCCTGCAATTTCCTATTCCACCCTATGTATCCTAAATCTCGCCTAATAGCCTCATAATTACCTTTCCCCCAGCTATAACTTCTGCCCTTCGGTATATGCCTATCCCTTTCCATCACTAAGGTAAACGTAACCGAATTGTGGTCACTATCACCAAAGTGCTCACCTACCTCCAAGTCTAACACCTGGTCTGGTTCATTACCCAGTGCCAAATCCAATGTAGCCTCACTTCTTGTTGGCCTATCTACATACTGTGTCATGAAACCTTCCTGCACACATTGGACAAAAACTGACCCCTCTAACGTGCTTGAACTATAGCTTTTCCAATCGATATTTGTATATCTAGGTAAGATATTCTCAGAGTGTTGTACAGAGGCTTGTAACACATGTTCTACTTTGTTGCTGATTAAGTTTAATTAAGATCCCAATGTTTAAAGTTTATTTATTAGTCACAAGTCGGCTTACATTAACACTGCAATGAAGTTACTGTGAAAATCCCCTAGTCGTCACACTCCAGCACCTGTTCGGGTACACTGAGGGAGAATTTAACATGGCCAGTGCACCTAACCAGCACGTCTTTCGGACTGTGAGAGGAAACTGGAGCACCCGGAGGAAACCCATGCAAACACGGGGAGAACGTGAAGACTCCACACAGACAGTGACCCAAGCCGGGAATTGAACCGGGGTCCCTGGTGCTGTGAGGCAGCAATGCTAACCACTGTGCCACTGTGAATGAACTTCAGTAAATTGTCACCAAGCAGCAGGTAGACTTTGGAAGATAATTTCCACAATTCCACATTTCATTCGTGAGTCAGACATAACACTGCAACACTGAGCTGTGAAGCACACTGCTTGTGGGTACACCTCTTACGGGAGAGTACACTGAGGGACCTGACACTTGCTATGCAGCCCAGTCACAGACTGGGTGCCCTGGGTAACTCCCAACCTGGGAAGTGTCAGTCTGTGGGATTTCTCTATGCTAGTTTTGTGCCATGATTTAGTTAGAAGCAAACTCCAGTTGGAGTTGTGAGATGTAGTGGGTGTCTGCACCGGGCTGGAAAGGAGTTGCATGGTATAAAAACAGAAAATTCTTGATCAACTCAGCAGGTCTGGCAGCATCTGTGGAGAGAGAAACAGAGTTAACGTTTCAGATCTAAATGATTCTTCTACGGTACTGTGCCCCCATGGTGACTGGTTCTGCCCCTCAGGGGAATTTTGATAATTCTGGTTCCTCCTCTGTGACTGACTAATTCCCAGTGCCCCAGAGTGATGAGTCAGGGGGTACAACGCCCAGTGATATTACTGTTAGGTGATCCAGAAGCTTAACTAATGTTCTGGGGACCCGAGATTGAATCCCGCCATGGCAGATGGTGGAATTTGAATTCAATAAAAATCTGGAATTAAGAATCTACTGATGACCATGAAACCATTGTCGATCATCGGAAAAACCCTACTTGTTCACTAATGTTCTTTAGGAAGGAAATCTGCCATCCTTACCCGGTCTGGCCTACATGTGGCTCCAGATCCACAGCAATGTGGTTGCCTCTCCGCTGCCCTCGGGCAACTAAGGATGGGTAATAAATCCTGGCTGGCCAGTGACGCCCATGTCCACGAATGAATAAAAAAAAGTCAGGCCAGGAGCTTTGCACAGTGTGTATAGTCTTGGTTACCATTCAGAATACAATGAGGATCAGCAACATTCTGATATCGAGAGATCTCAGATACAGAGGCACATCTGTATTACTGAGAAGAATCAAACCCAATCAAACCCAAAATCCAATCAAACTCAAACCCAAACAGATAAAAAAGGGTATCAAATTGAAAGAAAATGCATATAAACTGGCAAAGATTAGCGGGAACCTAGAGAATATAAAGCATAGAACATAGAACATTACAGCACAGTACAGGCCCTTCGGCCCTCGATGTTGTGCTGAGCTTTGTCCGAAACCAAGATCAAGCTATCCCACTCCATTTCATTCTGGTGTGCTCCATGTGCCTATCCAATAACCGCTTGAAAGTTCCTAAAGTGTCCGACTCCACTATCACAGCAGGCAGTGCATTCCATACCCCAACCTCTATTTGAGTAAAGAACCTACCTCGGACATTCATCTGTATCTCCCACCATGAACCTTATAGTTATGCCCGCTAGTAACAGCTACATCCACCTGAGGAAATAGTCTCTGAGCATCCACTCTATCTAACCCCCTCATCATCTTATAAACCTCTATTAAGTCACTTCTCATCCTCCTCCACTTGAAAGAGAAAAGCCCCAGCTCCCTCAACCTTTCCTCATAAGATCTACCCTCCAAACCAGGCAGCATCCTGGTAAATCTCTTTTCACTCTCTCCAATGCTTCCACATCCTTCCTATAGTGAGGTGACCAGAACTGCACACAATATCCCAAATAGAGGATTCCAAATAGAGGATTGGGAAATCTTTAATGGTGAACAGAAAGCCACAAAAAAAGCTATAAAGAAAGGTAAGATGGATTATGAGAGTAAACTAGCTCAGAATATAAAAACAGATAGCAAAACTTTCGACAAATACATAAAACGAAAAAGAGTGGCTAAAGTAAATATTGGCCCTTTAAAGGATGAAGAGGCGAATGTAATAACTGGAAATGAGAAAATGACTGAGGCATTGAACAGGTATTTTGTGTTGGCCTTAAGAATATAAGAAATAGGAGCAGGAGTAGGCCATCTAGCCCTTCGAGCCTGCTCCGCCATTCAATAAGATCATGGCTGATCTGAAGTGGATCAGTTCCACTTTCCCGCTCTCTCCTCATAACCCTTAATTCCCTTGTCTGTCAGAAACTTATCTACCCGTGGCTTAAATATATTTAGTGAGGTAGCCTCCACCACTTCAATGGGCAGAGATTTCCAGAGATTCACCACCCTTTGAGTGAAGAAGTTCCTCCTCAACTCTGATCTAAACGGCCCTCCCCCCATATCTTGAGGCTGTGTCCTCTAGTCCTGCTATCCTTTCTAAGCAGGAAGAATCTCTCTACCTCACACTACACTATCTTCACACAAATAACATGCCAAAAATTGATGACAGGGAGGCTATGGCACGTGAGGATCTAGAAACTATCATTATCACAAAAGAGGTAGTATTGGGCAAGTTAATGGGGCTAAAGGTAGACAAGTCTCCTGGTCCTGATGGAATGCATCCCAGGGTACTAAAAGTGATGGGGGGGAAATACACTAGTGCACTAGTGGTAATTTACCAAAATTTGCTGGACCCGGGGGTGGCTCCCGCAGATTGGAAAACAACAAACGTGACGCCACTGTTTAAAAAAGGAGGTAGACAAAAGGCAGGTAACTGTAGGCCGGTTAGATTAACTTCTGTAGTAGGGAAAATGCTTGAATCTGTCATCAGGGAAGAAATAGTGAGATATCTGGGTATAAATTGTCCCATTGGTAAGATGCAGTATGGGTTCATGAAGGGTAGGTCATGTTTGACTAATTTGGTGGAATACTTTGAGAACATTACATGCACAGTGGACAATGGGGAACCTGTGGATGTGTATCTGGATTTCCAGAAGGCATTTGACAAGATGCTGCACCAAAGATAAAAGTGCGTAAGATAAAAGTGTACAGTGTTATGGGTAATGTATCAGCATGGATAGAGGATTGGTTAATTAACAGAAAGCAAAGATTGGGGGTAAATGGGTGTTTTTTTGGTTGGCGATCAGTGACTAGTGATGTGCTTCAAGGATCAGTGTTGGGACTGCAATTGTTTATGATTTACATAGATGATTTGGAGTTGGGGATCAAGTGTAATGTGTTAAAATTCGCAGATGATACTAAGATGAGTGGCAGAGCAAAGTGTGCAGAGGACGCTGAAAGTCTGTAAAAGGATATAGGTCGTCTAAATGAGTGGGCGAGGGTCTGGCAGATGGAGTACAATGTTGGTAAATGTGAGATCATCCATTTTGGTAGGAATAACAGCAAAACAGACTGTTATTTAAACGGTAAAAAATTGCAGCATGCTGCTGTGCAGAGGGACCTGGGTGTCCTGGTGCAGGAACCTCAAGGAATTGGTTTGCAGGTGCAGCAGGTAATTAAGAAGGCAAATGGAATTTTGTCCTTCATTGCTAGAAGGATGGAGTTTAAAAACAGCGAGGTTATATTGCAACTGTATAAGCTGTTGTGAGCCACACCTGGAGCACTGTGTACAGTTTTGGTTTCCTTACTTGAGAAAGGATATACTGGCACTGGAGGGGGTGCAGAGGAGATTCACTAGGTTGATTCCAGAGTTGAGAGGGTTGGCTTATGAGGAGAGACTAAGTAGACTGGGGCTATACTCATTGGAATTCAGAAGAAAGAGGGGGGATCTTATAGAAACATATAAAGTTATGAAGGAAATTGATTAGATAGAAGCAGGGAAGTGATTCCACTGGCGGGTGAAACTAGAACTAGGGGGCATGGCCTCAAAATAAGGTGGAGCAGATTTAGGACTGAGTTGAGGAGGAACTTCTTCACACAAAGGGTTGTGAATCTGTGGAATTCCCTGCCCAGTGAAGCAGTTGAAGCTACCTCATTGATTGTTTTTAAGGCAAGGATAGATAGATTTTGAACAGTAAAAGAATTAAGGGTTATGGTGAGTGGGCGGGTAAGTGGAGCTGAGTCCACGAAAAGATCAGCCATGATCTTATTGAATGGCGGAGCAGGCTCGAGGGGCCAGATGGGCCTATTCCTGCTTCTAGTTCTTGTGTTCTTACGTTCTATGTTCTTAATCAGCATCAGCTTCAGTAACAGATTTAATCCCTCTGTATCTAGGATAATATTTCACATCTCGAAATCTCTCTGGCTGGTGAGCGTCAGCTGTGAGTAACACACACCTCTGACCCAGAAGACTCTGAATTTAAGGCCTTTTCCAAAGAATAGAACTTTATAATCCAGGCTGGCATTCCCAGTGAAACATTAAACCAGGACTCCATCTGTCCTCTCTAGTGGATGTCAAAGATCTCTTGGTGCTGTGACAAAGGGCAGAACTCAGTCTGCCTGGACCAAGATTTATCCCTGATATGGGAGATTACTGTGTGCAGAGCGAACAATCATAGTTATAGAGTCATAGAATCATTGGGGTTTATGGCATGGAAACAGCCCTCCAGCCCAACTTGTCCATGCCACCTTTTTTTCAAACCCTTAAGCTACCCCCAATTGCCTGCATTTGGCCCATATCCCTCTGTACCCCTCTTACCCGTGCAAATGTCTAAATGCTTTTTAAAGGACAAAATTATACCTATCTCTACTACTACCTCTGGCAGCTTGTTCCAGACACCAGCCTCTGTGTGAAAGAATCTGCTCTGAGGAATAGCAGATTGAACAAAGGCACATTGTGAGATGTGGGTGCTTAGTGAGTGAGGAGACCTTTCTTTGATTGTTTTTGGCGATGGAGTATTTCAGAGCAAAGGGCCTCCCTGAGGCCTGTCGCTGGCAGCAAAAATGGCTCACCGTTGACTGGTGGAATCTGTGATGTATGCATGGTAGTGCCTAAAGAACCATGACATAGGCTTGGTAACTCGAACACTGGGAGCTCTTTATTGTAGGTGTTGGACCTCAGACTGCCCAACTGGCTCTTAGGAGCTAATGCCTTAGGAGTCACCTGATCTGCACTCTTAAAGGGACAGTATGCAATCCAAACCCCATATACATATATCACAAGATCTTCCAGTCTGGCTGAAGTCTCTGGCATTTTGTATGGCACACCTGTCCCACCACTGGGGAACCCACCACAAAGAGTCATCTCCAGTGGGATTGGAAGATCCCAGCAGCACGAAGGGCTGGAAAATCCCAACCAAGGTCTCTTCATGTAATATCCACACAGAGTGAAACCTTCCCTGGGATTGCTGAGACACAGTCACCGGTTAGGGAGCTGGAATTTTATCCTGAGTGGCTTTCTGATGGAGAAATCCATTTCCTTTGCGAGGTCTTGAACACATTAGCTAACTGGTGTTATTTAAACATCTTTGGTCCATCAACATGTGTGGAGAGAGAGGGGGGCAGGATCTGAGTGCTTGCTTACAGGCTGTGGGATGGCTGTGGGGGTGGAGGGATGGGGAAGTTGAATTAATTGTGAACTGAAGCACTGATTCACGCCTCCTGCTCCAATCATCAGTGTATCATGTGGACTGGTAAGAATGAGTTCCAGTCAGATTTTTTAAAATTCTCTCATGGGATGTGGCAGCCTGTATAAACAAGACAAGTGGAGATGAAACGGCAGCAGAGGATATAACTCCCCAGCCCCAGTTTACATTGATCAATTAGATCAGGATCTGTATTCAAACTCTGTGAATCTAAAACTTGCTCGGACATTGGAATGGGAGGAAAGCGGGAGTTGTTTCTGTATCTCACTCATCTCTCACTTCCCAATAGAACCCATTCTTCAGCAGAAACCTGACTGTTTGTTTGCTCACATCTTTCAGGACATTCTTGATGTATCATCTCTTCCCCATTATCTCTTATCCTCGCTCCCTCCCTAACAGCACTGTGGGCGTACTTACACCTGAGACTGCAGCAATTTGGGAAGGTAGCTCACCCTAACCTTCTTCAGGGCAATTAGCGATGGGCAGTAAATGCTGATCCAGCCAGCAATGCCCATATCCCATGAAAGAATTAGAAAATCTCAGCCTCGGGCCTCTTGGACTTGCGGCTTGTTCCGAGGGTGATGCTCGTTTGATTTTTTTTACCAGTGAAGCTGATACAATTTGAAGAAACAAATTGTTATTCAGTTGAGGGATGGTGGGATTTCTGAAATTGGTGGTAGTTGTGTGGGTGCATGGGGAGGGAAAAAGTCTTTTCCTGTTAAACGATACTCTAGAATGTTCATCCATTCACATATTGCTATAAGACTATGCACCGTTGAGAGGTGATGTGTGGGAATGTGCCACAAGTTACTCCTGTGAGGCTGCCGCCATGGCCTGTAAGACCCAGCAAGGAGCTTTGTAATAAGCACCTGCGTCCTCATTCCCCACACAACCACAGAATAATAAAGCCACCACGCTCAGCTCAGCCTGACACAGACAGGAGGAGGAAATAAAGAACAACTGAAAAAACTATTTTAACAGCAGTGAGATGAAGCAGAGAGTTAGAAGAAACTAATGGAATCAGCCAGTACAAAACAAAATAAAACTGTCCACATGAGACATCACAGAAAGATGCTGAAAGACTGAAGAGAAGTCTGAGGATGTTTCTAAATAAGAGGATAAATCAATCAGGAAGGATGGAACAGGATGAGATACTTTGGAAAAAGGAAGAGGGTGGATTCTCGAAGGCTGTTTCCCAGGGCTGAAATGGTCACTACAAGACGACACAGGTTTGAGCTGCTGGAAAGCAAGTACAGAGGAGATGTCAGGGGTAAGTTTTTCACTCAAAGGGTGGTGAGTGAATGGAATCGGCTGCCGTCAGTGGTGGTGGAGGCGAACTCGCTGGGGTCTTTTAAAAGACTTCTGGATGAGTATATGGGATTTAATGGGATTAGGAGTTACAGATAGTTCTATGGCTTGGTAGGTATAGATGTGATCGGCGCAACTTGTGGGCCGAAGGGCCTGTTTGTGCTGTAGTGTTCTATGTTCTATGTTCTAGATCTGATAGGGATCTTTAAATAAGGAGGGGGTTTGATTGGATGGACAGGCTGACTTATGGATGAGCTCTGAACAAGAAACCATGATTATCAAATAGTTATTTCCAGATCAAAGGAGACATTTGGAAGAAGGTTTCTGACCAGGAGAGTGTGATAAAAGTGTGGAACTCACTGCCACATGGAATGGCTGAAGCAATGAATGCTGGTCCATTTGATGGGAAGTTTAATGTGTACAAAAAGGTGAAAGCAACTGAGGGATCCTGTGGAAGTTGGGAATAGAGGGATATGTGGGAAGGATGGGAATAGAGTGAGATGGGCAGGGTGAGAATATTTTGGAGTTGAGACAGGGTGGAAATAAATGATTAGAGTGGGTGGAGACACACTGGCCTGGACTTGATGGCCGAATGGCTTGTTTTCTACATTTTGTGGAGCATTGGGAAGATGAGGATCAGTCAGGTGAGCTATCCAGTTACTGCTCTGTGCAGACCCTATGACTGATTCAAGACAATGGGTTTTAATATGAAATGTCAGGCAGCTGATGTTGGAAAAGTTTCTTTTGTTCTGTTGCTGGAGAAACTCTTGGGTTTTAAGCCCAGTCAGCCTGGCTAAACAAAGGGAGGCTGTCTCACAGACTTATCAGACACTATATCAGTGTCTCGGGAAAGTCTCAGTGACTCGGGCTGTGGTATCACTTAGCATAAGGCAATGAATGGTGTATTGCTACAGAGTTCAAAGAATTACTCTGCAAAGAATGAGTCCATGCAGCCAATTGGACCTGTGCTAAATCTGTCTCATTTTTGTTAATTTTCCATCACCCAGGAAATTTCTCCTTTTCATATAATTATCCAATTCCTGTTTGAAAGTTATTACTGAATTTGCTTCCAGATCACAACTCGCTGTGTAAAGTAATTTTCCTCATCTCTGCTCTGGGTTGTATGTATCACCGAGAGGGTGAGCAGAAGGCAGAAAGAGAAAGAGGAAGTGAATACTGATGTAAAAGTGAAGAGATTGAAGAGACAGAGTATGAATGAGAGAATACAAAAGAATGAAAGAGAAAAGGAGAATGAGTGAAGAGGAAGAAAATGAAAAGTACAAAATGGGAAGTTGGAAGATTATAATGAATGGGAAAGGGCGGTTAGTGGCACAGTGGTTAGCACTGCTGACTCACAGCACCAGGGATCTGGATTCATTTCCCAGCTTGGTCATTGTCTGTGTGGAGTTTGCATGTTCTCCCCGTGTCTACGTGCGTTTCTCCCTGCAGTCTGAAAGATGTGCTGATTAGGTGGATTGGCTGTGCTAAATTCTCCCTCAGTGTACCCAAACAGGTGGCAGAGTGTGGTGGCTGGGGAATTTCACAATAACTTCATTGCAGTGTTATTGTAAGCCTACTTGTGACTAATAAATAAACCTCATTTAGTTTTTACATGCATCGACCCGCACACCAGACTAGGGTGAAGGGGATTACTGCTGACTGCCTTTAATTAGTGGCCAATCCCTTGTCCACCAAGTTTACCATCACAACACCTTGCACCTCTGTTGCATTTTTTAGTAAGTAAAATTCATAACAATGTTATCAGATGCAACTTGACACTGAACCATGGAAGGACATATTCAGGCAGATAACAAATAGCTCAGTCACAGAGGAAGCTTTTAAAGATTGGTACTCAGGTGGAGAGAGAGGTAGGGAGGTTTAGGGTAAGAATTCCAGAACTTAGGGCCTAGGAAGCTGAAAGTACAGACACTAATGGTGGAGTGATGGAAATTAGGAGATGCTCAAGAGGCCGGAATTTGTGGAATTTGGATATCTCGGAGGATTGTGGGGTTGGAGGAGATTACAATGATAGGGAAGGCTGAGGCATGGAGGTATTTAAAAAATGATGAGAATTTCAATTACAATGCAGTCTCCTCTACACTGGGAGACTAGACTCAGACTGGGTGACCACTTTGCTGAATGCCTTCACTCAGTCCCCAAGCAGGACATTCCTGTTGCTGTCCATTTCAACACCACCCTGCTCTCCTGTCCACATGTCCATCCTTGTTGAAATGTTCCAGTGAAGCTCAACACAAACTGGAGGAACAACACATCTTCCAATTGGGCATTTTACAGCCTCCTGGACTAGACTCTGAGTTCAGATATGAACTCTGGTCCCTTTTCCTTCCTTTTTTTCGCTATTGGCTGGTCCAAATCTTTTCTTTGGACAGAGCTATTCATTGCTCTGCCATTTAAGCTGACTTTGAGCTTTGTCTCTTTATCACTCCCAGGCTGTTTGTTTCAAGACACCTTTTGTCATTTAATTCCTCTCACCCTCTACCCAATTCATAGAATCCCTACTGTGCAGAATGTGGCCATTCAGCCCATCATGTCTGCACTGATTCTCTGACAGAGCATCTTACCCATTATTGCCTGTAACCCCATGTATTTATGCCACTAATCTACCTAATTTACACATCTGTGGACACTATAAGGGACAATTTAGCACAGTCAATCCAGTTAACCTCCACATCTTTGGAGTGTGAGATGAAACCAGAGAACCCAGAGAAAACCCACGTAGACACGAGGAAAACGCGCAAACTCCACACAGATAGTTGCTTAAGGCTGGAATCGAATCCAGGTACCTGGTGCTGGGAGGCAACACTGCTAAAAAGTTTCATACACACTCGAAACATTAACTGACTTTCTCTCCAGAAAAGCTGCCTCAGCTGCTGATCTTTCCAGCATTTCCTGTTTGTATTTGGGAATTTGAAAAGCAATTTCATTTTGAATTACTGTGGAACATTGGCAGATTGGTATTAGAGATGTCGAGGATGCTGAGTGTTTGGGGTGTTATCAGTGTGAGTGTGTGAGAGTGTGAGTGTGTGTGTGTGTATGCATGTGTGTGTGAGAGTGTGTGTGAGAGTGTGTGAGTGTGAGCGTGTGAGTGTGAATGTGTGTGTGTGAGTGTGAGTGTGTGTTGTGTGTGGGAGAGAATGTGTGAGTGTAAGGGTGAGAGTTGTGCATGTGAATGTGTGTGTGCATGTGAGACTGAGTGTGTGAGTGTGAGTGAGAGTGTGTGTGTGTGTGTGAGAGTGTGTGTATGTGTGTGTGTGTATGTGTGTGTGAGAGTGTGTGAGTGTGTGTGTGTGAGAGAGTGTGTGAGAGTGTGAGTGTGTGTGTGTGTGTGAGTGTGTGTGTGTGAGAGTGAGTGTGTGTGTGAGTGTGTGTGTGTGAGTGTGTGTGTGTGAGTGTGAGTGTGTGTATGGGAGAGTGTGAGTGTGTGTGTGTGAGAGTGTGTGTGTGTGTGTGTGAGAGTGTGTGTATGTGTGTGTGAGACTGTGAGTGTGTGTTTGTGAGAGTGTGTGTGTGTGTGTGTGTGAGAGAGTGTGAGTGTGTGTGTGTGAGTGTGTGTGTGTGAGAGTGTGAGTGTGTGTATGGGAGAGTGTGAGTGTGTGTCAGAGTGTGAGTGTGACTGTGTGTGTGAGAGTGTGAGTGTGTGTCAGAGTGTGAGTGTGTGTGTGTGAGTGTGTGTTGTGTGTGAGAGAGAAGGTATGAGTGTAAGGGTGAGAGTGTGAGTGTGTGTGTGAGAGTGTATGTGTGTGAGTGTGTGTGAGAGAGTGTGTGTGTGAGTGAGTGTAGGTGTGTGTGTGTATGTGTGAGTGTGCGTGTGTGTGTGTGTGTGTGTGTGTGTGAGTGTGTGTGTGTGTGTGTGTGTGTGTGTGTGTGTAGGGGTGTGTGTGTGTGTGTATAGGTGTGTGTTGTGGGGAGGTCCCAATCTGAGGTTATAGGGTTGACTCTTTAGAACATAGAACATTACAGCGCAGAACAGGCCCTTCGGCCCACGATGACGAGGACGGAGATGAGGAGTAATATGTGGAATTTGCTACTTCAGAAAGCAGTTGAGACCAAAACATTGTATGTTTTCAGAAAGGAGTTGGGGTGAAGGGATCAAAAAATATGGAGGGAAGGTAGGATCAATCTCGAAGGCCCAAATGGCCCCGTCATGCTCCTATTTTCTATGTTTCAAAGTCTGTGATGGTGTCTGTGATGGTATATATGACTGTGTGTGTGCTAGTGTGGGTAACAGTGGCTGTAATGGTGTGTGTGACAGTGTGTGTTATGCTGTGATGGTGTGTGTGACAATGCTGTGTCAGTGTGTATGACAGTGTCCGTCTCAGTGCTGTTACAGTGTGTGTGATGGTGTATGTGAGATGGTGTGTGTGACAGTGTCTCTGTCAGTGCTGTGACAGTGTGTGTGTGATGGTGTGTGTGTGTCTCAGTGCTGTGACGGTGTGTGTGACAGTGCGTTTGACAGTGTGTGTGACGGTGTGTGTGACGGTGTGTGTGATAGTGCGTGTGACGGTGTGTGTGTGTCTCAGTGCTGTGATAGTGTGTGTGACGGTGTGTGTCTCAGTGCTGTGACGGTGTGTGTGTGACAGTGTGTATGACGGTGTGTGTGTGACAGTGTGTGTGACAGTGTGTGTGTGTCTCAGTGCTGTGACAGTGTGTGTGAAGGTGTGTGTGATGGTGTGTGTGTGTCTCAGTGCTGTGACAGTGTGTGTGAAGGTGTGTGTGACGGTGTGTGTGTGTCTCAGTGCTGTGTCGGTGTGTGTGAAGGTGTGTGTGATGGTGTGTGTGTGTCTCAGTGCTGTGTCGGTGTGTGTGACGGTGTGTGTGATGGTGTGTGTGTGTCTCAGTGCTGTGTCGGTGTGTGTGACGGTGTGTGTGATGGTGTGTGTGTGTCTCAGTGCTGTGTCGGTGTGTGTGACGGTGTGTGTGACGGTGTGTGTGTGATGGTGTGTGTGACGGTGTGTGTGTGTGTCTCAGTGCTGTGTCGGTGTGTGTGACGGTGTGTGTGATGGTGTGTGTGCGTCTCAGTGCTGTGTCGGTGTGTGTGACGGTGTGTGTGACGGTGTGTGTGTGATGGTGTGTGTGACGGTGTGTGTGTGTGTCTCAGTGCTGTGTCGGTGTGTGTGACGGTGTGTGTGATGGTGTGTGTGACGGTGTGTGTGTGTGTCTCAGTGCTGTGTCGGTGTGTGTGACGGTGTGTGTGATGGTGTGTGTGCGTCTCAGTGCTGTGTCGGTGTGTGTGATGGTGTGTGTGTGACAGTGTGTGTGACGGTGTGTGTGAAGGTGTGTGTGTATCTCAGTGCTGTGTCGGTGTGTGTGACGGTGTGTGTGACGATGTGTGTGTGTCTCAGTGCTGTGTCGGTGTGCGTGACGGTGTGTGTGTGTCTCAGTGCTGTGTCGGTGTGCGTGACGGTGTGTGTGTGACGGTGTGTGTGTGTCTCAGTGCTGTGTCGGTGTGCGTGACGGTGTGTGTGTGACGATGTGTGTGTGTCTCAGTGCTGTGACAGTGTGTGTGAAGGTGTGTGTGACGGTGTCGGTGTGTGTGACGGTGTGTGTGTGTCTCAGTGCTGTGTCGGTGTGCGTGACGGTGTGTGTGTGTCTCAGTGCTGTGTCGGTGTGTGTGACGGTGTGTGTGTGACGGTGTGTGTGTGTCTCAGTGCTGTGTCGGTGTGTGTGACGGTGTGTGTGACGGTGTGTGTGTGTGTCTCTGTGCTGTGTCGGTGTGTGTGACGGTGTATGTCACGGTGTGTGTGTGTGTCTCAGTGCTGTGTCGGTGTGTGTGACGGTGTGTGTGTGACGGTGTGTGTGTGTGTCTCAGTGCTGTGTCGGTATGTGTGACGGTGTGTGTGACGGTGTGTGTGTCTCTGTGCTGTGTCGGTGTGTGTGACGGTGTGTGTGACGGTGTGTGTGTGACGGTGTGTGTGTCTCAGTGCTGTGTCAGTGTGTGTGACGGTGTGTGTGTGTCTCAGTGCTGTGTCGGTGTGTGTGACGGTGTGTGTGTGTCTCTGTGCTGTGTCGGTGTGTGTCACGGTGTGTGTGTCTCTGTGCTGTGTCGGTGTGTGTGACGGTGTGTGTGACGGTGTGTGTGTCTCTGTGCTGTGTCGGTGTGTGTGACGGTGTGTGTGACGGTGTGTGTGTCTCTGTGCTGTGTCGGTGTGTGTGACGGTGTGTGTGACGGTGTGTGTGTCTCTGTGCTGTGACGGTGTGTGTGACGGTGTGTGTGTCTCTGTGCTGTGTCGGTGTGTGTGTCGGTGTGTGTGTCTCTGTGCTGTGTCGGTGTGTGTGACGGTGTGTGTGACGGTGTGTGTGACGGTGTGTGTGTCTCTGTGCTGTGTCGGTGTGTGTGTCGGTGTGTGTGACGGTGTGTGTGACGGTGTGTGTGACGGTGTGTGTGTCTCTGTGCTGTGTCGGTGTGTGTGACGGTGTGTGTGACGGTGTGTGTGACGGTGTGTGTGTCTCTGTGCTGTGTCGGTGTGTGTGACGGTGTGTGTGACGGTGTGTGTGACGGTGTGTGTGTCTCTGTGCTGTGACGGTGTGTGTGACGGTGTGTGTGTCTCTGTGCTGAGTCGGTGTCAGTTTCTGTGTCTGGTTGATTCAGTGCCCTGTTTGTGCTTGCTGCAGCCTGGGTGCTGATGCAGCTGGTAACAGGTGTGCTTGAGGGTATGTTTCAGATATTGGAAAGCAGCGCTGAGGGAACTGACACATTTCACAAACTGATCTCACAAAGACAACAGAGAAAACTCAGGAGCTCGCTGCAAAAATGTAAACTTGATCTCTCTCACACCATCCACCTCTCCATCTCCACTTCTCCCTCCATCTGTCTTTCAGCTTGTATCCCCCCCTCCATCCCACCTATCTCTTCCTCTCTTTCCTGCCCTGTGACTTCCCCCAGCTTTCTCCTCACTTGTCTCTTTCACCCTCTCTCTCCTTCAATCCCTCTGCCTTTGTCACTCTTTCATAATCTTTAACTCCACTTTTCTTCTTGCATTTTTCCTTCTGTTCTTTTGAATGTTCCCTGCCTTTCCATCTATCTGTCTCTTGTTATCTTGCACAATCTGCATCTCTCAATTTCTGCCTTTCTCTCTGCGAAAGAAATGTTAACTTTAGAGAAAGTTGTGACCTTTTTCCGCTGGTGGTTGAAGAGACAGCCTGGGTCGTATAGGAAGGGCTCGTGGCGAAGCCGGAGTTACACGGTGACAGAGTCCAGGTACTGGAAGCCTTGTCTTGTACGGTGTGTGGGTGCTGCACTGTGCTGTTGAGACAACAAGTCTTCACTTTAGAAGAATACTGTGTTTAACTATTGCTGTCACAGAGGAAATCATTACAAACAAATTTAATCGATGTGTGTCCATGGTCCAGTTAAATGCAAACTCGGTGTGTTTGGTGCTGCATACTTTAATGTTACAGTAAGAAGTCTCACAACACTAGGCTAAAGTCCAACAAGTTTATTTGGTAGCATGAGTTTTCAGAGCACCTCTACTTCATCAGAGTGCACCTGCATTCACCTGATGAAGGGACAGCACTCCGAAAGTTTGTGCTACCAAAAAAACCTGTTGGACTTTAACCTGGTGTTGTGAGACTTCTTACTGTGCTTACCCCAGTCCAACGCCGGCATCTCCACATCATAGTTTAATGTTGTTATGTCTGAATAAAAATGCAAATAATTAAAAAATAGTTTAGTGTACCTGACAACTCAGATATAACTAAATTAATAGGGAGACGGGTTAGAGAGGGAGAACCGTCCACCTGTGAGTGTCAGTCCACTCAGCAACACATGAGAAGGGACCGACCGATTGAGCACCCTGTCAATCTGGGCAATAAGAAACCTTGGCGAGGAAAAGGAAGACATTTCAGAACCAGTGGTATGAAAGTTACATCGTCAGAACAGACTGACAGAGACAGAGAAACTGGAATAGCTCGGAGCCTGGCAGGACGCTGCACAGCCCAGGGAGCTCCGGGATCCAGTGGATCCCAAAAGACAGGGCAGGACGCTGCACAGCCCAGGGAACCCTGGGATCCAGTGGATTCCCCAAAGGCAGGACAGGAGACTGCACCGTCCAGGGAGCCCTGGGATCCAGTGGATTCCCCGGAGACAGAGCAGGAGACTGCACAGCCCAAGGAGCTCAGGGATCCAGTGGATTCCCCAAAGATAGGGCAGGAGGCTGCACAGCACAGGGAGCTCTGGGATCCAGTGGATTCCCCAGAGAAGGGCAGGAGGCTGCACAGTCCAGGGAGCTGCAGGATCCAGTGGATTTCCCAGAGACAGGGCAGGAGGCTGCACAGCCCAGGGAGCTGTGGGATCCAGTGGATTCCCCATAGATTGGACAGGAGGCTGTGTGATCCAGGGAACCCGGGTTCCAGTGGATTTCCCAGAGACAGGGCAGGAGACTTCACAGCCCAGGGACCCAGTGGATTCCCCAAAGATAGGACAGGAGGCTGTGCGGTCCAGGGAGCTGTGGGATCCAGTGGATTTCCCAGGGACAGGGCAGGAGGCTGTGCCATCCAGAGAGCTGTGGGATCCAGTGGATTCATTGCAGATATTGGTCTATGGTCTAACCCTTAAAATGGAGAGGGAATTTGATGATGGAAGGGCAGAATCTTGTGACGGTGAGGGAGGAAACTGGAAGCTGAGTTAATGCAATTTTCCAGTTGATGTTGAGAGCAGGAATTAGTGGCACCGATACATCATTAATCTGATTCCACTGGGTAGAGAGAATGGGGAGGTGCAAATTCAGAGGCAGGCAGGTTAGGGTGAGAGAACAGTGTTGAATTGTAGAGAGCAGATGTTGTGCCCATGCTTCCCAATAGAATCATTTTGAGAACCAAGAGGGAAGAGTCTTTATTTATTCATTTATGGGCCATGGACATCATTGCAAAGCCCAGCATTTCCTGTTCATCCCTAGTTGACCTTAAGGAGGAGTGATGAGCTGCCTCCTTGAAACGCTGCAGTCCCTGAACTGGAGTTACACACACAGTGCCGTTAGGCGGGGAGCTCCAGGAGTTTGACCCAGCGACAGTGAAGGAACTGCGATATATTTCCAAGTCAGGACGGCGAGAGACTTGGAAAGGAATCTGCAGGTGCTAGTGTTTCCATGTGTCTGTTGTCCTTATCCTTCTAAATTGTAGAGTTCGTGGATTTGGAAGGTGCTGCCTAAGGAACCTTGGTGAGTTCCTGCAATGCATCTTGTAGGTGGTATGCATGGTTGCCACTGTGCATCGGTGGTGGAGGGAGTGGATGTTTGTGGATGGTGTGCCAATCAAGCAGGGCTGTTTTGTCCTGGCTGGTGTTGAGCTTCTTGAACGTTTGTGGAGCTGCACCCATCCAGGCAAATGGAGAGTATTCCATCACACTCCTGATGTGCCTCATAGAGATGGTGGACAGGCTTTGTGGAGTCAGGAGGTGGGTTACTCCCTGCAGGATTCCTCGTCTCTGATCTGCTCTTGTGGCCACAGCATTTATATGGCTGGTCTAGTTCAGTTTCTGGTTAATGGTAACCCCAAAATGTTGGTAGATGGAGAGAGATACCAAGAGGCTGGTCAAAGAGTTTGCTGAGTGGGGGAAGGAAGGACTCCTGGCCACAGAGGTGAGTGGGAAAGTAAAGGTGCTAATCTTGAGTTAACAAGTGAGGCCTTTACTTAGGACAGATCACATTCCCAGCCAGAGAAGAGATAGTGAAATCATGGCCAAGGATGAGATTGGAAAGAGGGATGGAATGAGGGTTGTGAAGGGGAAGATAGATCCAGAAGGATTTTGGTATCCAAGGAGTGTTGAAGGTGATAGAAGGGAGGTTTGTTGTGAAAGAGTGAGATAGAACATAGAACACTACAGCACAAACAGGCCCTTCGGCCCACGAGTTGCGCCGATCACATCAATACCTACCAATCCATAGACCTATCTATAACCCCCAATCCCATTAAATTCCATATACTCATCCAGAAGTCTTTTAAAAGACCCCAGCAAGTTTGCCTCCACCACCACTGACGGCAGCCGATTCCACTCACTCACCACCCTCTGAGTGAAAAACTTACCCCTAACATCACTTCTGTACTTGCCTCCCCGCACCTTAAACCTGTGTCCTCTCGTAGCGACCATTTCAACCCGGGGAAATAGCCTCTGAGAATTCACCCTATCTATTCCTCTCAACATTTTATAAACCTCTATCAGGTCGCCTCTCAACCTTCGTCTCTCCAGGGAGAAGAGTCCCAGCTCCCTCAACCTATCTTCATAAGGCATCCAGACAACGTCCTTGTAAATCTCCTCTGTACCCTTTCAATACCTTCTACGTCCTTCCTATAGTGAGGCGACCAGAACTGCGCACAGTGCAGTGCAGTGCAGAAATGTTGCAATAAATCTGGAATTCAGGAATAGTGAATGGAGCTTGAGTTAGCGGGGAGACAATTCCATGGAGGTTGAAGCATTGATAAAATGGAGAGAGAGGAGCAGGGCTGGAATGGAGAGAGAGAGGAGCGGGGCTGGAACGGTGAGAGAGAGGAGCGGGGCTGGAATGGAGAGAGAGGAGCAGGGCTGGAATGGAGAGAGAAGAGCAGGGCTGGAATGGAGAGAGAGAGGAGCGGGGCTGGAATGGAGAGAGAGCAGCAGAGTTGGAATGGAGAGAGAGGAGCAGGGCTGGAATGGAGAGAGAGAGGAGCAGGGCTGGAATGGAGAGAGAGCAGCGGGGTTGGAATGGTGAGAGAAGAGCGGGGCTGGAATGGAGAGAGAGCAGCGGGGCTGGAATGGAGAGAGAGCAGCAGGGCTGGAATGGAGAGAGAGCAGCAGGGCTGGAATGGAGAGAGAGCAGCGGGGCTGGAATGGAGAGAGAGGAGCGGGGCTGGAATGGAGAGAGAGCAGCAGGGCTGGAATGGAGAGAGAACAGCGGGGCTGGAATGGAGAGAGAGGAGCAGGGCTGGAATGGAGAGAGAGCAGCAGGGCTGGAATGGAGAGAGGAGGAGCGGGGCTGGAATGGAGAGAGAGCAGCAGGGCTGGAATGGAGAGAGAACAGCGGGGCTGGAATGGAGAGAGAGGAGCGGGGCTGGAATGGAGAGAGAGCAGCAGGGCTGGAATGGAGAGAGAACAGCGGGGCTGGAATGGAGAGAGAGGAGCGGGGTTGGAATGAAGAGAGAGCAGCAGGGCTGGAATGGAGAGAGGAGGAGCGGGGCTGGAATGGAGAGAGAGAGGAGCGGGGCTGGAATGGAGAGAGAGCAGCGGGGCTGGAATGGAGAGAGAGGAGCAGGGCTGGAATGGAGAGAGAGGAGCCGGGCTGGAATGGAGAGAGAGGAGCCGGGCTGGAATGGAGAGAGAGAGGAGCAGGGCTGGAATGGAGAGAGAGGAGCCGGGCTGGAATGGAGAGAGAGGAGCGGGGCTGGAATGGAGAGAGAGGAGCGGGGCTGGAATGGAGAGAGAGAGCAGCGGGGCTGGAATGGAGAGAGAGGAGCAGGGCTGGAATGGAGAGAGAGGAGCGGGGCTGGAATGGAGAGAGAGAGGAGCCGGGCTGGAATGGAGAGAGAGGAGCGGGGCTGGAATGGAGAGAGAGGAGCGGGGCTGGAATGGAGAGAGAGCAGCAGGGCTGGAATGGAGAGAGAACAGCGGGGCTGGAATGGAGAGAGAGCAGCGGGGTTGGAATGGAGAGAGGAGGAGCGGGGCTGGAATGGAGAGAGAGGAGCGGGGCTGGAATGGAGAGAGAGGAGCGGGGCTGGAATGGAGAGAGAGCAGCAGGGCTGGAATGGAGAGAGAGCAGCGGGGCTGGAATGGAGAGAGAGCAGCAGGGCTGGAATGGAGAGAGAGCAGCGGGGCTGGAATGGAGAGAGAGAGCAGCGGGGTTGGAATGGAGAGAGAGGAGCAGGGCTGGAATGGAGAGAGAAGAGCAGGGCTGGAATGGAGAGAGAGGAGCGGGGCTGGAATGGAGAGAGAGGAGCGGGGCTGGAATGGAGAGAGAGGAGCGGGGTTGGAATGGTGAGAGAAGAGCAGGCTGCAGGTTAAGGTCAGGAGATTCTCAGATATTCATAATTTTCTATCATAATTCCTCAGGATGTTTGAGCAAAAGAGAGCTTGGAATGGGAATCTGCAGACCACAGTCCTGCCCGGTCCAGCCTCACCATCAGCAGACAGCCAGACAAACACGGCATTTAGGGGCAGTGTGGTGAGAAGGAGAAGACGACTGCCACCAACACCCCGGGGTCAACTCTCCAAAATCACAGGTACACGTGACTACTGCTGACACCCACCCTCTGCGTAACACTGAGTTAGAACATTTCCTGTCATTTTCAATAACAGCAAAAATTTTTATTTAGAGAAGCAAAATATCCCAAGGTTCTGAACAAAGCAATGTCAATAAAAATATTTTTAATTCTGAGCCACAGGTGATATTCAGTCAGATGATCAAAAGCTTGGTCAAACGGCTGGGTTTTAAGGAGTATCTTAAAGGAGGAGAAAGTGATAGAGAGAGAGATTTAGGGAAGGAATTGCAGACTTCAGGGTGTAGAATGCTGAAGGCACAGTCAGAGATGGCAGAATAATTAAAATTGATGCAAAAGAGTCCAGAATTGGAGGAGTGCTGGCATCTCTGAGCTTATAGAATGGAGGAAATTGCAGAGATCGAGAGGGGGAAGGCCATGGATGGATTTGCAAACAAGGATGTGGATTTTGAAACTGTTAGACTGAAATGCAGTATAGGTCAGTGAGCACAGGGTGATGGCCGAACAAAGTGTGGGGCAAGTTAATATAGAGGCAGCAGAGCTTTGGATGAGCTCAAATTATAGAAGTTGAGATGATGGAAGGGGAGCCTGGAGTGAATTAGAATAGTTAAGACTAGCGATGACAAAATCTTGGCAGGTGCGGGGAGAGGGGGCATTGAGGCTTTCACACTTGCTGAGCTAGGGTTTGAGATGGAAGTAAGGTGTCTTGCCGATACAGTGGGTATTTAATTGGAAGCTCATTTTGGGAAAAGCTGTGACAGATCTGATTAGGATTTGGTGAACAGTAGGGAAGCAAAACTGGAGGTGAGGTATTGAAGGAGGATGGACGATGTGGCCAGACTGTTGAAGGATATCGGTAAATAGAGAAAGATGAAGAGATATAGTTTATCATGTCACAAAGAATATTATTTGTGGCTTTGGTGAGAGCAGTGCATACTGGAGCGGGGCTCAAAAAACCCTGATTTGAGCGACTGAAATTAATGAATAAGAGATTATGGGATAGATATTGAGAGAGATAGAAAATAATATTTTAGGAGATAGTATCTGAATAATTTGAGACATGGTGTGATTGGATCACTGTGCTTGGGAGGGACAGGTTCATTTGGTTTCCATATCTCCAGCAGGGAGAGTTTGCTCACCTCATGCCTGGTGCTGTTGTGGATCCATCGAATACTCAGTATCTGAAATTGGCTGAACACTAAATTCTCCATTCCCGCTGTCCGTGGGATGTGCGAGAAAGCTTCCCAATGATACTTAAAAATCAAAAGGTGAACGGGAGGCTGAAACTTAAAACAATCTCACTGAGGTAAAAGGTGCTGGAGAAACTATTAAACCTAAAGACTGACAAATCCCCAGGACCTGAAGGCCTGCATCCTAGGGCCTTAATAGAAGTAACTGCAGAGATAGTGGACACCTTGGGTATAATTGTCCAAAATTCCTTAGATTCTGGAAGGATTCCTGCGGATTAGAAAATAACAAAAGTAAAGGAGGGAGACAGCAAGCAGGAAAGACATTTTGATTTGATTTTATTTGATTTGATTTATTATTGTCACATGTATTAACATACAGTGAAAAGTATTGTTTCTTGTGCACGATACAGACAAAACATACCATTCATAGAAAAGGAAATGAGAGAGTGCAGAATGTAGTATTACAGTCATAGCTAGGGTGCACAGAAAGATCAACTAAATGTAAGATAGGTCCATTCAAAAGTCTAACAGCAGCAGGGAAGAAGCTGTACTTGAGTCAGTTGGTACATTACCTCAGACTTTTGTATCTTTTTCCCTGTGGAAGAAGGTGGAAGAGAGAATGTCCAGGCAAAGCAGGATGTCTTGGCAAAGCAGCCAGCATAGTTAAGGATCCTTAATTATGCTGGCTGCTTTGCCAAGACAGTGGGAAGTGTAGATGGAGTCAGTGGATGGGAGGCTGGTTGCATGATGGATTGGGCTACATTCATGACCTTTTATAGTTTCTTGTGGTCTTGGGCAGAGCAGAAGCCATACCAAGCTGTGATACAACCAGAAAGTGCTTTCTATTGTGCATGTGTAAAAGTTGGTGAGAGTTGTGGATGACATGCCAAATTTCCTTAATCTTCTGAGAAAGTAGAGGCGTTGATGGGCTTTCTTAACTATACTGTTGGCATGGGGGACCAAGACAGGTTGTTGGTAGTCTGGACACCTAGAACTTGAAGCTCTCGATCCTCTCTACTCCATCCCTATTGATGTAGGCAGGGACATGTTCTCCTTTACGCTTCCTGAAGTCGATGACAATCTCCTTTGTTTTGTTGACATTGAGGGAGAGATTATTGTTGTCGCACAACAGATGGTGGTTACGGCCAGTTAGTCTAACATCCATCAACGCAAAATTGCTAGAATCCAATATTAATGAGATTTTAGCAGGATACTTAAAAAATCTAAATGCAATCAGGCACAGCCAATGTGGCATTGTGAAAGAGATATCATGTTTGACTAATTTATTAGAGTTCTTTGAGAAAGTAACAAGCAAGGTAGATAAGGGGGAACCTGTAGATGTGCTGTACTTGGATTTCCAAAAGGTAAAGTGCCACAAGATAAGAGCACTTGGTGTAGGGAGTAATATATTAGCATGGTCAGCCAGCAGGAAAAAAAAATAGGGATATATAGTTCTTTTCTGGGTTGGTGAGCTGTAACTAGTGGAGTGCCAGAGGGATCAGTGCTGGGGCCTTATTTTGTTTTTTATTCATTTACGGGTCAGCATTTATTACCCATTCCCAATTACCCTTGATCTGAATGATTTACTAGGCCATTTAAGAGTCAACCACATTGCTGTAGATCTGGAGTGACGTGTAGATCAGACTGGGTAAGGACAGCAGATTTCCTTCCCTAAAGGACATTAGTGAACCAGATGGGTTTCTATGATATTCAACAAAGATTTCATGGTCATTATTAGACTTTTATTTCCAGATTTTTAATGGATTCAAATTTCATCGTCCGCTATAGTGGGATTTGAATCCAGGTCTCCAGAACATTACCCTGATTCTCTAATCCAGTTACATTAGCACTATCTCCCCACAATCTATACCAATGACTTGGATATAGGGGCCAAACATTTGGTAGCTAAAGTTGTTGATCACATCAAGGTATTCAATCTATTCAAGGCTGAGTTTGGTCAACTTTTATCAGAAAAGGGAGTTGAGGTCTATGTGGAAAAGATAAGTGTTGAGTTGAGACCACAACCAGATCTTACCCAATGATGGAGCAGACCCAAATGGCCTATTTCTGTTCCTAAATTCTATGTTCCTAATTTTCTAATTGAACTGTGAGCTGGCAGACACGCCACTGTGATAATGATAGGTCGTGAAATCAGTCTTGCAGCACAAATCCAACAACGATCACCCTAAGTCTTATTTCAATAGTGAAATAGCAAGCAGCGACTTTTTTTTTTAAAAACTGCTAATTTTTAAACAAACATTTAAGGGCAGGAGATTTAAATGTCTTAATAGTTTGACAGTTCCAATTAAATTTAAGTGCCTTGACAACTACAAGCACCTTGGCAGTTCCAATGAATTAATCCACATTTATGCACATTCATGTCCACTTTTACCAGTATTAAGACCTCTCTTAAAGAAACCTGATCTCTCCAGAAGGGCAGCAAAAGCCTTTCTAAAGGGTCCCCCTACTCCTTCAAATAACTCCAGCAGCTTTAGAGCTTCTCTGGAAAAGCCCACAGCTCATGTTTTGGAGATCCAGCAAACGTTGGATCTGTTCACTTGTAGATGTGAACCACAGATGTTCAAACTATGACCCACCCTCATTGCTACCATGGTGAAAATGGTGGGTGTTGGATTTGGGGGCAAGACTTCCGGAATCAGGTCTCGGTGCCCATTTGGTTAAGGTGGAGACCCTATCTGTCCTTAAAGAATTTCAGGCCTGGGTGTAGGCAGTAAATCCTCCCGGAAAGAGAGTGGCTGAAAGAGAACCTGCAAGTGAATATCACACATTGAGAAACAGAGCAAATGAGAGAATAATCAGGGAAAAAGGCGAAGAAGTTCAGATTCAAAGAGAGTGAATAAAGAACAAAGAAAATTACAGCACAGGAACAGGCCCTTCAGCCCACCAAGCCTGCACCGACCATGCTGCCCGACTGAACTAAAAGCCCCAAGCTTCCAGGGACCATATCCCTCTATTCCCATCCTATTCATGTATTTGTCAAGAAGCCCCTTAAAAGTGTAAAAAATCTGCCTCGTACATCTCCGTTAAACCTTGCCCCTCGCACCTTAAACCTGTGCCGCCTAGTAATTGACTCTTCCACCCTAGGAAAAAGCTTCTGACTATCCACTCTGTCCATGCCCCTCATAATCTTGTAGACTTCTATCAGGTCGCCCCTCAACCTCTGTCGTTCCACTGAGAAAAGTGAGTAAGGGTCGCTTAGTGAGAGTGAGCTGAAGGCTGGAGTGGGAGGAGTGAGATCTCATAGCAGGTGGGGACAGGATGGTGTCTTCTGTCAGACTGGATCGGAAGTGAATCAGGTCTAAGTATATCTCAGAGTTGGGGCTTGGGCTGTATCACTAGCTGCAGCTGGGTGGATCTGCTGACTCTCATGGATAAATGTTTGACAACATGTACCCAACTTTGTTGTGAAATGTCTCATTAGCCTGAGCTGTGATACAGAAAAGTTTAACCATTCAGTCTGGGAGAGAAATACAAGTAATGAATTGTAGACTTAGGTGAAAAACACCATGTTTAAGTTGTCAAATTACTGAAGGAATGATTATATGTGCTGCAGTTTCTATGACAACTAATGATGCTTCTAACTGGTGTGTTCACTGTAAGGGGAGCCCTTTACTGAGATAAGATTTCAGTGTTTGGAAAGAGATAATGAACCATTTCTCCCGCTGAGAGAGTTAAGAGGGTTAAGCGCCCTGGAATGTTCAGGTTGAGCTGAGACAGGAAGGAAAGCAAAGCAACTAGTTTGAATGGAATTTGAAGAGTTCAGATGGAAGTCAAGGCCCCACTTTATTATATTGCCCAACGTATTTTTCTAATCAGTCTGATTGTGCAGAATGCATTAGGATCTCGGAGAATGCCGGCAGTAAAAACACCAGTGTTCATTTTTTGTTTGAGCTGTCTTGCGATCTCCCTCGATGCCACTTGCTGTGAGACTGTATCAGCTGGAAGGTGAATTCAAACAACTCGAGCCCATTGCACAGCAAAGCCTAAATCCACAAGAGGCATTGCTGTCTGGTTCAACATGAATTCAGTAAGAAGTCTCACAACACCAGGTTAAAGTCCAATAGGTTTATTTTGTAGGAAACACCACTAGCTTTCGGAACATGAGTTCCCAAAGTCCAGATTTACCCTCCCTCATTGTAACAGCAAATCAGCACCCTCCCCCACTGCCGCCGCCCTCCGCCATCACCCAGCACACACTGAGAACTTAATATTAAGGAAGCAAGGGAAAGAAAGGTGGTGAGGTAGTACTGTTAGTAAGAGATGAAATGAGGACAGTTGTGAGAGACAACCAAGGCTCAGATGATGTAGAGTCCATTTGGGTGGAGGTAAAAAAATAGCAAGGGAATGAAGATATTAGTAGGAGCGTATGGACCCCCAAAAGTAGCCACACTGTAGGAAAGGGAATAAACCAGCAAACAACAGGAGCATGTAAAAAGAATTTCATGTTGATTGGGTTAATCAAATTGCAAAGGTAGCCTCAACCATGAATTCGTAGAATAAATTCGGGATAGTTTTCTATGTCTGGATCCAAGTACAGGCTATCTTGGATCTGGTAATGGGAAAGAGCTTTAATAAATATTTTCAAAGTAAAGGATTCCCTAGGAAAGTAGTGATCATAACATGATAGAATTTAATCAGGTCAGAAACACTGACTTAAATAAAGTGAATTACAATGAAATGAGGATAAAGTTAGCTAAAGTGGACTAGGCAGATAGATTACCAAGAAAGACAGCAAACAAGCAGTGGCAGGTGACCCCAAGATTAGTGATATAGTGGACAGTGAAAAAGATTATCTCAGATTGCAACGGGATCAATTGGCCAGTGGGTTGATGAATGGTAGAAGGAGTTTAATTTAAATAAATGTGAGATGACACATTTTGGTAGATCAAATTGGGGCAGGACTTATTCAGGACTTAATGGGAGGGTTTTAGGGAGCATTATAGAACAAAGAGGTCTAGGGATACAGATTCCTTTCTTCTTGAAAGTGGAGTCACAGGAGGACAGAGTGGTGAAGAAGGCATTCAGCATGCTTTGTTTCATTGGTCAAAACATTACATACAGGAGTTGGGACGTCTTGTTGAAGTTGTACAAAACATTGGTAAAGCCACACTTGGAATATTGTGTGCAATTCTGGTCACCCTCTTATAGAAAGGATACTATTAAATTAGAGAGAGTGCAGAAAAAATTTACTAGGATGCTACTGGGACTTGATGGATTGAGTTATAAGGAGAGATTGAGATTTTTTTCTCTGGAGCGTAGGAGGCTGAGGGTTGATCTTATAGAGGTCTATAAAATAATGAGGGGCACAGATCAGCTAGATAGTCCATACCTTTTCCCAAAGGTAGGAGAGTCTATAACTAGAGGGCATAGGTTTAAGGTGAGAGGGGAGAGATTCAAAAGTGTCTATATGAGCAGTTTTTTCACAGAGAGGGTGATGAGTGTCTGGAACAAGCTGCCAGAGGTAGTAGTAGAGGCAGGCACAAAATGTCTTTTAAAAAGCATTGAGACAATTACATGGGTAATATGGGTATAGAGGGATATGGGCTAGATTGGGATTAGCTTAGTGGTAAAATCTGGGCAGCATGGACAAGTTGGGCTGAAGGGACTGTTTCCGCTATGATTCTATGACTTTATATCTAAGGAAGCTAAAGTGGTATGGGTATTATGGCCAAACCATGGCTTCCAAGGGAAATTAAAGATAGTATCAGATGCAAGGAAGATGCATACAAATTGGCAAGAAAAATCAATAGGCATGAGGATTGGGAGCAGTTTAAATTTCAACAAAGGAGGACCAAGGGATTGATTAAGAAAGGAAAAATAGAGTATGAACTTAAGCTAACAGGGAATATAAAAACTGACTGTAAAAGTTACTTAGGTATGTAAAGAGAAAACGATTGACAAAAAAAGACTAGCCACACAGACCATGGTCTGCCGACTATGGCAAAGTTAGCAAGACAAAACAGTCTACAAAATGAAGGCATGTAAAATCGCCGGCTCCAACATACCTGCCTGATGAGCTCATTGCATTCTCCGCCCGTTTTGAGCGAGAGGTCAGTAAGAGCATGCCCTCCACCCTGGAAGCCCTGGATGAACCTGTATCTGGGGTCTTCATTGCAGATGTCAGAGCAGCTTTCTCAAAGGTCAACCCATGGAAAGCATGGTACCCAGACACGCACTCAGATCCTGCGTAGATCAGCTGGCGGGGATATTCACAGACATCTTTAACCTCTCTTTACAACAATCTGAGGTCCCTGTCTGCTTCAAGAAGACGACCATCATCCCGGTACCTAAAACCAAGCAGTGTGCAATAATGACTATCGGCTGATGGCTCTGACATCCATCATTATTAAGTGCTTCGAAAGGCTAGTCATGGCACAAATCAATTCCAGCCTCCCGGATTGCCTGGATTCACTACAGTTCACCAACTGCCGCAACAGTTCCACAGCAAATGCCATCTCCCTGGCCCTGCACTCAACCCTGGAACACCTAGATAACAAGGACGCCTATGTCGGACTCCTATTTATTGACTACAGCTCAGCCTTCAACACCATTATTCCCACAAAACTCAGCTCCAAACTCTGTGGCCTGAACATTGGCTCCTCCCTCTGCAACTGGATCCTGAAGTTCCTAACTCACAGACCACAATCAGTAAGGATAGGCAACAACACCTCCTCCACGATCATCCTCAATATCGGTGCCCCATAAGGCTGTGTTCTCAGCCCAATAGTATACACCAATGACTGTGCAGTTCACTAGGCTGATACCGGAGATGAGGGGGTTGGACTATGAAGAGAGACTAAAGAGACTGGGTCTGTACTCGTTGGAGTTGAGAAGGATGAGGGGGGATCTTATAGAGACATATAAGATAATGAAGGGGATGGATAGGGTAGAGGTAGAGAGATTCTTCCCGCTCAGAAAGGACAGCAGGACTAGAGGGCACAGCCTCAAGATAAGGGGGGGTGCAGTTTAGATCGGAGTTGAGGAGGAACTTCTTCACTCAAAGGGTGGTGAATCTCTGGAATTCTCTGCCCATTGAAGTGGTGGAGGCTACCTCGCTAAATATATTTAAGTCACGGGTAGACAGGTTTCTGACAGACAAGGGAATTAAGGGTTATGGGGCGAAAGCGGGAAAGTGGAACTGAGCCACTTCAGATCAGCCATGATCTTATTGAATGGCGGGGCAGGCTCGAAGGGCTAGATGGCCTACTCCTGCTCCTATTTCTTATGTTCTTATGCAGTCAAATTCCCCTCCAATTCGATTTTCAAGTTTGTTGATGATAGCATTGTAGTGGGTCGGACCTCAAGCAATGACAAGACCAAGTACAAGAATGAGATAGAGAATTTGGTGAACTGGTGCAGCAACAATAATGTCTGTCTCAATGTCAGCAAAACGAAGGAGATTGTCATCAACTTCAGGAAGCATAGTGGAGAACCTGTCCCTGTCTACATCAACAGCACCGAAGTAGAAAAGATTGAGAGCTTCAGGTTTTTAGGTATCCAGATCACCAACAACCTGCACGGTTCCCCCCATGCTGACACTATTGTTAAGAAAGCCCAACAACAACTCTACTTTCTCAGAAGACTAAAGAAATTTGGCATGTCAGCTACAACTCTCACCAACTTTTACAGATGCATCATAGAAAGCATTCTTTCTGGTTGTATCACAGGTTGATGTGGCTCCTGTCTGCCCAAGACCGCAAGAAATTACAAAGCATCGTGAATGTCACCCAATCCATCATTTAAACTGGCCTCCCATCCATCGACTCTGTCTACACTTCCCACTGCCTCAGCAAAACAACCAGCATAATTAAGGACTCCACGCACCCCGGACATTCTCTCTTCCACCTTCTTCCGTCAGGAAAAAGATACAAAAGTCTGAGGTCACATACCGACCGACAAGAACAGCTTCCTCCCCGCTGCTGTCAGACTTTTGAATGGATCTACCTTGCATTAAGTTGATCTTTCTCTACACCCTCGCTGTGACTGTAACACTACGTTCTGCACTCTCTCGTCCCCTTCTCTATGAATGGTATGCTTTGACTGTATAGTGCGCAAGAAACGATACTTTTCACTGTATGCTAATACATGTGACAATAATAAATTAAATCAAATGAAAAACGAATGTAGGCTCCTCATAGTCAGAAACGGAGAATTCATAATGGGGAATAAAGAAATGGTTGATGAATTAAATTTGAACTTTGCTTCAGTCTTCTCAAAGGAAGACATGAATAATGTACCAGAAGTGCTGAGAGAAACATGTTTTAGTGAGGAGCTGAGGGAAATCAGCATTAGGAAAGAAATGGTTTTGGGGAAATTGATGGGATTGAAGGTGGATAAATCTCCAGGTCCTGATAATCTTCATCCCAGAGAACTGAAGGAAGTGACCCTGGAAATAGTAGATCCATTGGTGGTTATTTTCCAAAATTCTTTGGATTCTGGAATAGTTCCTACAGTTTGGAGAGTAGCGAATGTAAATTATTCAAAAAGGGAGGTAGCAAGAAAGGAGGGAACTACAGACCAGTGAGCCTAACGTCGGTACTGGGGAAGTTGCAAGAGTCCATTGTCAAGGATTTCATAACTCAGCATTTGGAAGGCAGTGGTATAATCAGACAAAGTCAGCATGGATTTACAAAAGCGAAATCATGTTTGACAAATCTATTAGAGTTCTTTGAGGATGTAACTAGTCCTGTTGACTGAGGAGAACCAGTAGATGTGGTTTTTTTTAGACTTTCAGAAGGCTTTGGAAAAGATCTCACATAACATAATAGACTACTATGCAAAGTTAAAGCACATGGGATCTTGAGATGGACAGAAAGCTGGTTAGTAGATAGGAAGCAAAGAGTTGGCATAAATGGGTCTTTTTCTGATTGGCAGTCAGTGACTAGTGGGGTTCTGCAGGGATCTGGGCTGGGACCCAACTGTTCACATTATATATTAATGATTTGGAAGAGGGAACTGAATGTTTTATCTCCAAATTTGCAAATGATACAAAGTTGGGTGGGAGGGTGAGCTGTGAGGAGGATGCAGAGATGCTTCAGTGTGATTTGGACAGGCTGAATGTGTGGGTATTTGCATGGCAGATGCAGTACAATGTGGATAAATGTGAGATTATCCACTTTGGTAGCAATAATAGGAAGACAGATTATTAATTGAATGGGTGTAAATTGATACTCAGTGAGACTTTGCAGTCCTCGTGCATTAGTCATTGAAAGTAAACACAGAGGCAGGTACAGCAGGCAATAAAGAAGGCCAATGGTATATTCGCCTTTGTAGCAAGATGATTTGGGTTTAGGGATAAGGATGTTTTGCTGCAATTGTATAGCGCATTGGTGAGGCCACACCTGGAGTATTGTGTGCAGTTTTGGTGTCCCTATCTGAGGGAGGATATCCTTGCTATAGAGGGAGCACAGCGAAGGTTTACCAGGCTGATTTCTGGGATGGCAGGTCTGTCATATGAGGAGAGATTAAGTTGGTTAGGATTATATTCATTGGAATTTAGAAGAGTGAGAGGGGATCTCATAGAATCTAATAAAATTCTAACAGGGTTAGACAGGGTAGATTCAGAAAGAATGTTCCCAATGGTGGGGGGAGTCCAGAACTAGGGGTCAGAGTTTGAGGATAAGGGGTAAACCTTTTAGAACTGAGGTGAGGAGAAATTTCTTCACCCAGAGGGTGGGGAATGTGTGGAATTCACTCCCACAGAAAGTAGTTGTGTGATTTCAAGAAGAAGAAATTAGATATCGCTCTTGGGGCTAAAGGGATCGAGGGATATGGGAGGAATGGGAATCAGGATATTGAATTCGATAATCAGCCATGATCGAGATGAATGGCAGAGCAGGCTCGAAAGGCTGAATGGCCTCCTCCTGCTTCTAGTTTCTATGTTTCTATGAAGTAATTCATAACTCACAGCAAAAGTCTATCCCATGAGGAGGAAAGACTCAAAGAGAGTGATTAACCAATCATGGCTCACCAAAGAGCATTAAGCTTAAAGTAAAAGCACTTAAGGAGACAAAAGTCACTGACAGCCCCAAAGACTGGGATAAATTCAGAATCCAGCAAAGGAGGACTAAAAAAGTACTGAGAGAGAAAATAAACTTCAGTGGCAAATTGGAGTATCAAGATGGAGGATAATGTGGAAAAATGTGAAGTTGTTCATTTTGGAAGGGAGAACAAAAGAGCAGAAAATTATTTAAATGGAGAAAAACAGCAGAAAGCTGCAACACAAATGGACTCAGGGGAACTTGTGCAAGAAACACAGAAACCTAATACACAGCAGTTCATCAGGAAGGCTAATGAAACATTGGCCCTTATTTCAAGGAGGTTGGAGTATAAGAGTGGGTAGGTCTTGCTACAGCTGGGCAAAGGGTGGCATGGTGGCACAGTGGTTAGCACTGCTGTCTCACAACGCCAGGGATCCAAGTTCAATTCCCGGCTTGGGTCACTATTTTTGTGGAGTTTGCACATTTTCCCCATGACTGCGCGGGTTCCCTCCGAGTGGTCCAGTTGCCTCCCACAGTCTCAAAGATGTGCCAATTAGGTGGATTGGCCGTGCTAAATTCTCCTTCAGTGTACCCGACCAGGCACCAGAGTGTGGAAACTGAGGGATTTTCACAGTAACTTCATTGCAGTGTTAATATAAGCCTACTTGCGACTAATAAATAAACTGTACAATGCAGAAAGAGGCCATTTGGCCCTTTAATTCTGCACTGATTCTCTGACAGAACATCTTACCCAGATCCTATCCCCGTAACCTCACGTATTTACCTCACTGATCCCCTTACTGATCTTTGGACATTAAGGAGCAATTTAGCATGGCCAATCTATCTAACTTGCCCATCTTTGGAGTGTGGGAGGAGAGCGGGGGAAATCCACAGAGACATGGGAGAACATCCAAACTCCACACAGATGGTCACCCAAGGCTGGAACTGACCTTGGGTCCCTGGCGCTGTGAGGAAGCTGTGCCAACTGCTGTGGCGGGCAGGACAGAAAATTTGGCGGATTAGGTAAACGTCCTTTGAGTTGGGATGTGAATTTCCGGTCTTTCAGGGCCTGTGTGGCTGGAAACTTCCACCCACTATTTTATTGGAGATAGTTCAGAGAAGGTTCATGAGGGCGATCCCCATTATGGAGGAATTGCCTAATGAGGAAAGGCTAAACAGATTGGGACTCTCTGCATTGAAATTGAGAAGAATGAGAGACAATCTCATTGAAACATACAGGATTCTGACAGGGTTTGACAGGGAAAATGCTGAGAGGATGTTGCTCCTCATGGGAGAGTCTAGGACCCCCTACCAAATAAACCTGTTGGATTTTAACCTGGTGTTGTAAGACTACTTACAGAATCTAGGTCCACAGGCCATGGTCTCAGAGTAAAGGAGTGCCAGTATAACACTGAGATGAGAAGGAATTTCTTCTCTCAGAGGGTTGAGAGTCTTTGGAATTCCTTGCCACAGAGAGCTGTGGGGACAGTCTGTTTGTATATTTAAGCAGTCTCAAACACCAGGTTAAAGTCCAACAGGTTTATTTGGTGGCACAAGCTTTCGGAGCGTTGCCCTTCACTCACTTGATGGTGTTCTGAGATTACTTATTGTGCCGACCCCAGTCCAATGCTGGCAACTCCACATCATGTATAATTAACGCTGAGAGATATAGATTTTTGATCAGTAAGGAAATCAAAGGTTATAGGGAAAGGGCAGGAAAGTGGAAATGAGGAATGTCATATCAGCCATGATCCTATTGAATGGTGGAGCAGGCTCGATGGGCCGAATGGCCGACCAATGTTGCTATTTCTCATGGTCTTTCAGTCTAAACCTGACAAAATAATGAGCTTCGGCATTGATTTTTTTGTATTAAAAGGACTTTTTCTGAAGGTCTGACACATAATGAGAGCGTGAGATGGAACACAAGCTGTCCACTCGCCTCAAGCCTTTCAAATTCAAGGCTACAATTCAAATATTTTCAAAGCAGCATTGATCTCCACTTTACATTAAAGCAGTAAAGAACAGCCCTGAAATAGGCTTTGTGCTTCACACAGACCCAGAAAGTGATTGGAGATTGCATTGAATTTAGTTCAGATTTGAAAATGAATATTGTTATTGTAAGGGAGTGTCACACAGGTTGTCAGAGCAAGTCTGTAAAATTCCACACTTGTTTCTTCCAAGGATTGGTGATTTGATGCTGCTTTTTGCTCAAGGTAAAACAAACTTTTCTGTTGGACAAAACAAACTTTTATATTTTCAGTCACAGATTAAGTCCATCAACCTGTCCCCGGCTCCCCCCCGTTATAGCCCCCACACACAAACATTCTTCCTCAAAATCCCCCCTGCCTAACCAACTCACTCCCCTTTTTTAACATCCACTGCAGGCCACACTTTTATATAAACCTCCTTCTCTCTCCTTCAAATTGGCATTTTATTTTTATTATCCATCTGTGCAATAAATCCTTTACTCTGTATCTAACTCCCAGGACAAGTAGAGTACAGGGGTCGATACAGAGTAAAGCTCCCTCTACACTGTCCCCATCAAACACTCCCAGGACAGGTACAGCACGGGGTTAGATACAGAGTAAAGCTCCCTCTACACTGTCCCCATCAAACACTCCCAGGACAGGTACAGCACAGGGTTAGATACAGAGTAAAGCTCCCTCTACACTGTCCCCCTTCAAACACTCCCAGAACAGGTACAGGACAGGGTTAGATGCAGAGTAAAGCTCCCTCTGTGCTGTCCCCATCAAACATTACCAGGATAGGTATAGCACAGGGATAAATACAGAGTAAAGCTTCCTCTACATTGTCTCCATCAAACACTGCCAAGACAAAAGACAGAGGGTGGCAGTGTAACGGTGACAAGTAGCGTTCCTCAGGAGTCACATGAGGAATGGTTGAGGAATCTGGGTCTATACTTGACAGAGTTTAGAAGGATGAAGGGGGATCTAATTGAAACTTGCAGAATATTGAGTGGCCTAGATAGAATGGATGTGGAGAGGATGTTTCCACCAGTGGGAGAGACTAGAGCTTAAATATATATAAATGATTTAGATGAAAATGTAACTGGATTGATTAGTAAGTTTGTGGATGACACAAAGGTTGGTGGATTTGTGGATAATGTTGAGGACCATCAGAGGATACAGCAGGATGTAGATCAGTTGGAGACTTAGGCGGAGAGATGGCAGATGGAGTTTAATCCAGACAAATGTGAGGTAATGCATTTTGGAATGTTTATTAAAGATAGGAAATATATAGTAAATGGCAGAACCCTAAAGTGTATTGATAGGCAGAGGGATCTGGGTGTACAGGTACACAGGTCATTGAAAGTGGCAATGCAGGTGGTGAAGGTAGACAAGAAGGCATACGGCATGCTTGCCTTTATCGGCCAGGGTATTAAATTTAAAAATTGGCCAGTCTTGTTGCAGCTTTATAGAACCTTAGTAGGACTGCACTTGGAATGTAGTGTTCAATTCTGATTGCCACACTACCAGAAGGATGTGGAGGCTTCGGAGAGGGTACAGAAAAGATTTACCAGGATGTTGCCTGGCATGGAGGGCATTAGCTATGAGGAGAGGTTGGAGAAACTTGGTTTGTTCTCACTGGAGCAACAGAGATTGAGGGGAGAACTGATAGAAGTCTACAAGATTATGAGGGGCATGGACAGAGTGGATAGTCAGAAGCTTTTTCCCAGGGTGGAAGAGTCAATTACTAGGGGGCACAGGTTTAAGGTGTGAGGGGCAAGGTTTAAAGGAGATGTACGACACAAGTTCTTTACACAGAGGGTGGTGGGTGCCTGACACTCGCTGTCGGGGGAGGTAGTGGAAGCGGAAACAATAGTGAGTTTTAAGGGGCATCTGGACAAATCCATGAATAGGATGGGAATAGAGGGAAACAGTCCCTGAAGGGTAGGGGGTTTTAGTTCAGTCGGGCAGCATGGTTGGTGCAGGCCTGGAGGGCCGAAGGGCCTGTTCCTGTGCTGTAATTTTCTTTGCTCTTTGACAGGTACAGCACGGGGTTAGGTACAGAGTAAAGCTCCCTGTACACTGTCGCCATCAAACACTCCCAGGACAGGTACAGCACGGGGTTAGATACAGAGTAAAGCTCCCTGTACACTGTCCCCCATCAAACACTCCCAGGACAGGTACAGCACGGGGTTAGATACTGAGTAAAGCTCCCTCTACACTGTCCCCCATCAAACACTCCCAGGACAGGTACAGCACGGGGTTAGATACAGAGTAAAGCTCCCTCTACACTGTCCCCATCAAACACTCCCTGGACAGGTACAGCATGGGGTTAGGTACAGAGTAAAGCTCCCTCTACGCTGTCCCCCATCAAACACTCCCAGGACAGGTACAGCACGGAGTTAGATACAGAGTGAAGCTCCCTCTACATTGTCCCCCATCAAACTTTAAATTAAATTAACTTTAAATTAAGGGGGGGTAGTTATAGGACAGATGTCAGGGGTAGGTTCTTTACCCAGAGGGTGGTGAGGGATTGGAACGCCCTGCCTGCTGCAGTTGTAAATGCGCCTAGTTTGGGGGCGTTTAAGAGATCCGTGGATAGGTTTATGGATGAAAAGGGATTGGTTTAGGTTAGAGGGTCATTGTTTTTTAACTGGTCGGCGCAACATCTTGGGCCGAAGGGCCTGTTCTGCACTGTAATGTTCTATGTTCTATGTTAAACACTCCCAGGACAGGTACAGCGCGGACTTAGATACAGAGTAAAGCTCCCTCTACACTGTCCCCCATCAAACACTCCCTGGACAGGTACAGCACGGGATTAGATACAGAGTAAAGCTCCCTCTACACTGTCCCCATCAAACACTCCCAGGAGAGGTACAGCACAGGGTTAGATACAGAGTAAAGCTCCCTCTACACTGTCTCCCATCAAACACTCCCAGGACAGGTACAGCACAGGGTTAGATACAGAGTAAAGCTCCCTCTACATTGTCCCCCATCAAACACTCCAGGACAGGTACAGCACAGGGTTAGATACAGAGTAACGATTTCTCTACACTGTCCCAATCAAGCACTCCCAGGACAGGTACAGCACAGGGTTAGATACAGAGTAAAGCTCCCTCTACACTGTCCCCCCATCAAACACTCCCAGGACAGGTATCACACGATGTTTCATTGGAACACAGGGAGTGTCTATTCAGCTCTTCTACTCTGCTTCATCATTTGGTAAGGTCATGACTATCTGGTTATGGTCTGTGCTCCAATTTCCTGTTTACACCTCACAAAATTCAAATACTGTTTATTAAAAATTTACCTAACTCAGTAAATTCAACAATTCAGTCATTCCTAGGGAAGAGAGTTCCACAGGCAACCTGCCTCTCAGAACAATAGGGAGTCCCCTTATTCTTCAGCTGTGTCCTCTGGATCTAGCCTCTTCCCTAAGGGAGAATATCCTCTCTGTATCCACGCAGTCCAATCCCCTTAGGATCTTATTTGTTTCAATAAGGTCACCTCTCATTCTCCTAAACTCCAATGAGTATAGACCCAACCTGTCCAACTTTTCACGTAAGCCCCTTCATCAAGTGAACCTTTTCTGAACTGTTTCTAACACAATTATATCTTATTTCAATTAAGGAGACCAAAACTGAACACAGTATTCCAGATGTGACCTCACCAAGGCCATCCACAGATGTAGTAAGACTTCCCAACTTTTATATTGCATTCCCCTTGCAATAAATGCCAACGTTCCTTTTGCCTTCATCATCATTTGCATACTAACTTGTCGTGACTCATGTACCAGGACACCCAGGTCCCTCTGTACTGCAGAGCTCTGTAACTGCTCTCCATTTAAATACCATACTGCTTTTCCATTCTTCCTATCGAAGTGAACAAGTTCACATTCTATCCCCCATTCTACTCCATCTGCCAAATTTTAGCCAAGCAGTTAGAAAGGCAAATTAATATGCCAACTTTCATTACAAGAGGGCTTCAATACAGGAACAATGTTATCTTATTGCACTATTCGTGTCTGTGTCACTTTGGATACTGTTTACCACTTACATTCCTACATTGGCATAAGCCATTTGGAAATTCAAGTTCGTCACATCTACAGGTTCTCCTTTATCTACATTGCTTGTTATTTCCTCAAACTCTAGTAACTTTGTTAAATGTGATTTCTCTCTTGCAAAACCATTTTCACTCTGATTGATCTCATTCTGATTTTCTAGGTGTCCAGCTATAACGTCCTTAATAATGGACCCTTTCCCTATTACAGTTGTTGAGCTAACTGGCCTCCAATTTCCTGCTCTCTGTCTCCCTCCTTTATTGAAAAAAGGTGTTACATTTTCTACTTTCCAATCCATTGGAACATAAAGACACATGGGATTCAATCTGGAGAACTTTCACTGCAGTCCCTTTATGGTAAGTATACCTTTTCTTAGATCGGGAGACAAAAATTGCTCCTGGTGTGGTCTCACCAAGGCTCTGTACAGTGCAATAAGATAACCTTGTTCCTGTACTCAAGCCCTTTTGCAATGAAAGTTGGCGTGTTAATTTGCCTTCCTAACTGCTTGCTGTACCTGCACCGAGGTCCCTTTGTACATCAAATATTTCTAATCTATCACCATTTAAATAATACTCTGCCATTCTATTTCTCCGTCTGAAGTGGAGAATTTTACATTTATCTATATTCTACTGCATCTGCCATGTATTTGCCCATTCATTCAACTTCTCTTCATCACCTTGAAGCCTCTTACCATCATCTTCACCACTCACATTCCCACCAAGTTTCATGTCATCAGCAAACTTGGAAATGTTACTTTTGGTTCCTTCATCCAAATCATTGACACATGTTGTGAAAAGCTGGGGCCCAAGCACTGATCCTTACTGTACCCCGCTGGCATTTTCCAAATATCCTGTTAACACATCCTTTTTTTATTCATTCGTGGGGCCTGGGTGTTGCTGGCTGGCCAGCATTTATTGCCCACCCCTGGTTGCCCTCGAACTGGCTTACTGGGCCATTTTAGCGGGCAGTTGAAAGTCAACCACATTGCTGTGGCTCTGGAGTCACATGTAGGCCAGACCAGGTAAGGATGGCAGATTTCCTTTTCTAAAGGGCATTGGTGAACCAGATGGGTTTTTCTGACAATTGACAATGGTTTCATGGTCATCAGTAGATTCTTAATTCCAGATTTTTTCACTGAATTCAAATTCCACTATCTGCTGTGGTGGAATTTGAACCCAGGTCCACAGAACATTATCTGAGTTTCTGGATTAATAGTCTCGCAATGGTGCCACGAGGCCATCACCTTCCCTGTACAATAGACTCCAGCATTTTCCCTGCCAGTGATGCTAGGCTAACCAGTCTACAATTTCCTGGTTTTAAAATTATATGGTTACATTTACCACTCTCCAATCTGCCAGGATTATTCAGACTCTACAGAACTTTGGAAGATGACAACCAACATTTCCACTATTTCCGTGGCCATGTCCTCGACTCCCCTGGGATGTAGATTATAGGGCCCTGGGGATTTATCAGCTTTCAGTCCCATTAATTTCTTCAACACTATTTTTCAAATCACACTAATTTCCTTCAATTCCTGCTTCTCACTGGATCCTCGATTCCTTAGCATTTCTGGGAAGTTATTTGTGTCTTCCGCTGCGAAGATAGTGCTGAAGTAGTTGAGTGGGAATTTCTGCTCCCTGGCTCCGTGTTGTAGGAGTGGAGATGGCGGCAGAATTTTCTAGTCCCACCATTGTCAATGGGTTTTACTGTTGTTCACACTGTACATCTCTAGGGAGCCATTGGTGGGGTGGTGTCGCCATTGGTGTGTCTAGAAGATCCCACTGATAGAAATAGCTGGAAAATTTTGGCAATTATTTAGTTGCTCTGCCATTTCCTTGTTCCCTGTTATCAATTTGCCCCGTTCAGATTATAAGGGACCTACATTTGTCTTCACTAACCCTTATCTTTTTACATACTTACGTACTTATAGAAGTTTTTAAATCTGCTTTTAAGTTACCCTTTTTTGGAATCAGAATCCATCAGAATCTCAGGAATTTTGGAAGATTTAATCAATGTCACTACTATTCCTGTAGCCATTTACTTTAAGATACTAGGATGCAGGCCATCAGGTCACAGATTTGAGTCACCCCAGAACTTGATCAAGCAAGGTGCACTCATAAAGCCATCAAACAGGTTACATATCAATCTGAAAATCATTCCAATATCCACTAATAACAGGTAATAAAAGCAGGAGAGATTCCTGGTCACTCACGTGATGGAAAGAGCTTCTACCGTCACTATGCATTGATCGGAACTTCAGTGTGTATGTCAGACTTCACATTGCCATAGCATCTTGGATTCCCTGAGTGAACTATAACAGACACCGTACCAAAACTAGGCTTGTACTCGTTAGAGTTTAGAAGAATGAGGGGAGATCTCATTGAGACATATAAGATGATGAATGGGATGGATAGGATAGAGGTGGAGAGACTCTTCCCGCTCAGAAAGGACAGTAGGACTAGGGGGCACAGCCTCAAGATAAAGGGGGGGTGGTTTAGAACGGAGTTGAGGAGGAACTTCTTCACTCAAAGGGTGGTGAATCTCTGGAATTCTCTGCCCGTTGAAGTGGTGGAGGCTGCCTCGCTAAATACTTTTAAGACGCGGGTTGATGGGTTTTTGATAAGCAAGGGGATTAAGGGTTATGGGGAGAGGGCGGGAATGTGGAACTGAGCCATGACAGATCAGCCATGATCTTATTGAATGGCGGGGCAGGCTCAAAGGGCTAGATGGCCTACTCCTGCTCCTATTTCTTATGTTCTTATGTTCTTAAAACCCCCTCCGCACTGTCCCATCAAACACACCCTGCTCACCCTCAATTGCTCTCTCAAAGCCTTGGTGCAGTGTTGAGTTCTGGGGAAGCTGTGACGACATACGTGGCTCAAGCATGATCAATGAACACTTGGCTGTGATTCTGAAAGGGTCAGTTCGACCTTGGGAGGCTGCACATCAGCAACTTCATAAATCCAGGAAGAATTGAAAAGGGAAACAATTTCTGTGATAGGAGCCTGGCAGCCGAGTCTCCTGGAATACTATACTTTTTTCCAAATGATACAGAACCTCAAGTGGTCTATTCTGCAGCATGAAGAATAATGAGGGAAATGGTTACCATGACAACTGATGGCTTGGTACACTGAGGAAGAACATTAGAGTGATGTTGGGCTCAAAGCTGCAATCATGGAGAAACAAGCTTCAATCTCCACCCGAGGGGCACATCATTAATCATTTAACTTAGTCCCCAGGCGAGCACTATAAGCTGTAACTAGTGGTAAACTAACACTATAAGAAGCGAGGAATTCAGCTTTAATACTTGGCTGGCTCTGCGTCTAACTCTTTCTTTCTCCTGTTTTAGGAATTTCATCACCTCTCTGAATCTATTCCTCAACAAATGGGGTAGCAACTGGAACAGAATGTGCTAGCTTGATTGCAGTGTATAAAATTGTACAAAGATGCAAATTAGGAGTGGGAGGAGGACATTCGGCCCCTCGAGCCTGCTCCGCCATTCAGTAAGATTGTGGCTGATCTGATTCGAATCTCAACTCCACTTTCCTGCCTATCCCCCGATAACCTTTCACCTCCTTGTTAATCTTGCTCTGCCTTAAAAATATTCAAAGACTCTGCGTCCACTGCCTTTTGAGGAAGAGAGTTCCAGAGACTCACTACCCCGAGAGAAAAGAATTCTCCTCATTGCTATCTTAAATGAGCAACTTGTTATTTTTAAACAGTTACCTCTAGTTTGAGATTTTCCAATTAGGAGAAGCGTCCTCTCCACATCCACCCGATCAAATACCCCTCAGGATCTTAAAGGTTTCAACCAAGTCACCTCTCACTCTTCTAACCTTCAGCAGATATAAGCCCAGCCTGTCCAACCTTTCTTCACAAGATAACCTGCTCATTCCTGGTATTAGTGCAGTGAATTTTCTCTGAACTGCTTCTAACATATTTACATCTTTCTTTAAACAAGGTGACCAGTGCTGTACACAATACTCCAGATGTGGTCTCACCAATGCCCTGAACAACTGAAGCATAATCTCCTACTTTTGCAATCAATTCTCCTCATAATAAACAATAGCATTCTATTTGCTTTCCTAATTATTTGCTCGAACTGTATACTAGCCTTTTGTAATTCGTGCGCTAGGACACCCAGATCCCTCTGTATTTCAGAGCTCTACAATCTCTCACCATTTAGATATTTAAGCTTTCTTTTTATTCTTTCTGTCAAAATAGACAATTTCACATTTTTCCATATTATTCTCCATTTGCTAGAGATTTGCCCACTCACACAACCTATCCATGACCCTTTGTAGCTTTATCACATTCTCTTCACAATTTACTTTGCTACTGATCTTTGTGTTATCAGCAAATTTAGCAACTATCCCTTCAGTCCCTTCATCCAAGTCAGCATATAAATTGTAAAATGTAAGATCCCAGCACTGATCCCTATGGCATACCACGCATCACATCTTGCTAACCAGAAAATGGCCCATTTATACCGACTCTCTCTTTTCTGTTAGCCAGCCAATCTTGAGTCCAAGCCAATATGTTACCCCCAACTCCATGAGCTTTTGTTTTTTGCAATAACCTTTGATTTGGCATCTTATCAAATGCTCAGCAGTTCCACTTTTTCCACAACACAAGTGACTCCTTCCAAAAACTCCAATAAATTAGTTAAATATCATTTCGCGTTGACAAAGCTACATTAACTCTGCCTGAATGCCTTAACTTCATTTAAATTCTTGTTACAACATCTTTAATAATGTCTTTGAACAGTTTCCCTATGGTTTATGCGGAAGTAGAGCTCACTGCTTCAAGGGGTCGAGCCTGAATCCTTCATCACATTTATAAAGTTCTTGTACACGCACCTGAGGTGCTATGGACATCAGGATGACGCATGTTGGCTACTTGTCAGCCAGTGTGGAAATGATGGACAGAATGGCTCCACTGTGCTATAAATTTCTACGATTCTATGAGTTAGAAAGAATGATTCTCCTCTACATTGCCCCCATCAAGCGCTCCCAGGACAGGTACTGCGTGGTGTTAGATACTGAGTAAAGCTCCCTGTACACTGTCCCAATCAAACACTCCCAGGACAGGTACAGCACAGGGTTAGATACAGAGTAAAGCTCCCTCTACACTGTCCCCATCAAACACTCCCAGGACAGGGACAGCACGGGGTTAGATACAGAGTAAAGCTCCCTCTACACTGTCCCCCATCAAACACTCCCAGGACAGGTACAGCATGGAGTTAGATACAGAGTAAAGCTCCCTCTACACTGTCCCCATCAAACACTCCCAGGACAGGTACAACACGGGGTTAGATACAGAGTAAAGCTCCCTCTACACTGTCCCCCATCAAACACTCCCAGGACAGGTACAGCACGGGGTTAGATACAGAGTAAAGCCCCCTCTACACTGTCCCCATCAAACACTCCCAGGACAGGTACAGCACGGGGTTAGATACAGAGTAAAGCTCCCTCTACACTGTCCCCCATCAAACACTCCCAGGACAGGTACAGCACGGGGTTAGATACAGAGTAAAGCTCCCTCTGCATTCTTTCGTTAAAAAACATGACAACACATGCAGGAATCGACCATTCAGCCTATTGAACGTGAAACAGCATTCACTTTGATCATTGTTGATCTTCACCTTGAGTTTTCATTCCCTTCTCATTCCCAAAGAGCTGACTACCCTGTTTTTAAGCATTGTGTGATGGTGCACCCACAATGCTGTGGGATAGATAATGAGATGGATTCATATCATTGGAGTGAGGGATTGAGCTACAGTGGGGGTACAGCCAGCTTAGGGGCTGTGTTAATGCATGGGGTTATATTGCATTCCGGAATTGGCAGAGTGGGTGAGTTAGGGAGCTCCAGAGATCGTTAGCTGCCATGTGCTCAGCCTTTGTCCTGTTCCTATAGTGATGGTGTAAATGTTTGATGTGGAGAGTCTCAGGTTGCGGCTAGATGACATGTTGTCTCCATATCCATTCACCCTGACTGTCAGTAATTAGCTGTTTACTCACAGCTACTTTCTTCTGTTGCAGTTGCACAGTCACTCAACAAATTGAATTTGATGCTGGTAGTTGGTGAGCAGAAAGAATCGTAGATTCCATCACCATTCCCATGTCCTGATGTCGTTCACTCTCAGACCTTGCTGGGATTCCCCATGAACACTGATCCTCCGTGTCCATCAGACCCCTCGCACAGATTCACTCCCATCCAGAGTGAGTGAGTAAATAATCCTCACATTGCCACTCTCACTGGGCACGGAACACAGCCATCAGCCACCTCCTCTCGCCTCACAGTCAATGTTAACTGATCACTTATCATCTCTGTCCTTAATTCAACACTCAGCACTCACTGCCTGGATCAACCCTCCCACAGCACACTCACACCCAGACACTCCAAGATACACCACACTCAGGTTACTCTCATTCCCACTTGATAGCAGAAGTTAGAAGCAAGACCGGTTGTCAGTAAACCTGGTGCCACCCAGTCAGAGAATTCTAACTCTGAACATAGCTGAGCTGAGGGAGCGCCGCACTATCAGAGGGTCAGTGCTGAGGGAGCACCGCACTGTCAGAGGGTCAGTACTGAGGGAGCACCGCACTGTCAGAGGATCAGTACTGAGGGAGTGCTGCACTGTCAGAGGGACAGTACTGAGGGAGTGCCGCACTGTTAGACGGTCATTGCTGAGGGAGTGCTGCACTGTCAGAGGGTCAGTGCTGAGGGAGTGCCGCACTGTCAGAGGGCCAGTACTGAGGGAGCACTGCACTGTCAGAGGGTCAGTACTGAGGGAGAGCTGCACTGTCAGAGGGTCAGTACTGAGGGAGTGCCGCACTGTCAGAGGATCAGTACTGAGGGAGCGCCGCACTGTCAGAGGGTCAGTACTGAGGGAGAGCTGCACTGTCAGAGGGTCAGTACTGAGGGAGTGCCGCACTGTCAGAGGATCAGTACTGAGGGAGCGCCGCACTGTCAGAGGGTCAGTACTGAGGGAGCACCGCACTGTCAGAGGGTCAGTACTGAGGGAGTGCCGCACTGTCAGAGGGTCAGTACTGAGGGAGTGCCGCACTGTCAGAGGGTCAGTGCTGACGGAGTACCGCACTGTCAGAGGGTCAGTGCTGAGGGAGCGCCGCACTGTCAGAGGGTCAGTACTGAGGGAGTGCCGCACTGTCAGAGGGTCAGTGCTGAGGGAGCGCCACACTGTCAGAGGGTCAGTGCTGACGGAGTACCGCACTGTCAGAGGGTCAGTGCTGAGGGAGCGCCGCACTGTCAGAGGGTCAGTACTGAGGGAGTGCCGCACTGTCAGAGGGTCAGTGCTGAGGGAGCGCCGCACTGTCAGAGGGTCAGTACTGAGGGAGTGCCGCACTGTCAGAGGGTCAGTGCTGAGGGAGTGCCGCACTGTCAGAGGGTCAGTACTGAGGGAGTGCCGCACTGTCAGAGGGTCAGTACTGAGGGAGTGCCACACTGTCAGAGGGTCAGTACTGAGGGAGTGCCGCACTGTCAGAGGGCCAGTGCTGACGGAGTGCCACACTGTCAGAGTTGGTGCCCTTTGCCTAAACAAAGCCCCAGTTGGCCTCTCGGGACTGTAAAAGATGGTAAAACATGGCTAAAATCCTTGACCTCCGAGCAGCATGAGGTGACGCTGCCTTTCTGAGTTTGGAGTTCAATGCTCCTGTTTCTCATTCTCAGGAGCATCTGGTCCTCTTTTCCTGATAATTATAAGGTATTATATTTTCTTTCTTTCTCTATCTTAATGAACCAACCCACAGTGTCACTCTCAGTTGCCAGGGGTTTGCCTGGATTCCAGTTGGGAATGCCAGACAGTGGAATGTTCCACTCTGTTACTGAGAGAGCAGCAATGTAATGCAGTGTGATGGTAGCTGGCTGTCTCCAGGGGATTGAACATAAGAAACAGGGGATTGCAATGCTAGTTATCAGTGTATTGTTACTCCCACAGCTTCCCGGGCAGCAGTTAATGACAAGATAGCAAACACTCGTGTGGCAGTAGAGCAGCATTGCTGGATGGGTGATTCAGATCCCTGGGGACTCTCACACAAACCCATCCTGAGGAAAAGCACCTCGCTGGATGACAGCTTGTTTCAAGTGGTGAAGAAGGAGCATCGGACACTGTTCAGACGGATCAGGACAGGCAGGAACAGGATACGGCACAAACTTGTGAGTATATTCTGTGGAAAATGTCATCAAACTGTCAGAAATTATTCTCATTCTCAAAAGAAATGTTGTGGAAATTTGTTTCTGCTTATTTAATTCACTCGCTCCTCATTCTCTGTCCAATCTTTCCTCACTGCCTCTCTTTCCTCACTGCCTCTCTTTCCTCACTCTCACTCTCACTCTCTCCAATCTCTCCACACATTCTCTCTAATCTCTCCTCCTCTCTCTCCAATCCCTCCTCACTCTCTCTCTGTCTCTCTCCAATCTCTCCTCACTCTCTTTCTGTCTCTCTCCAATCCCTCCCCCACTCTCTCTCTCCAAGTTCTCCTCACTCTCTCCCTCTCTCCAATCTCTGCTCACTCTCATTCCCTCTCTCTGTCTCGCTCCAATTTCTCCACACTCTCTCTCCAATCTCTTCTCACTTTCTCTCTCTCCAATTTCTCCTCACTACCTCTCCGTCTGCAATCTCTTCTCTATCTCTGTCTCTCTCATTCCAATCTCTCCTCATTCTCTGTTTCTTTCCAATTTCTCCTCACTCTCTTTCTGTCTCTCTCCAAACTCCCCTTACTTCCTGTCTGTCTCTCTCCAATCTCTCCTCACTCTCCCTCTCTCCAATCTCTCCTCACTGTCATTCCCTCTCTCTGTCTCGCTCCAATTTCTCCACACTCTCTGTCCAACCTCTCCTCACTTTCTCTCTCTCCAATCTTTCCTCACTTTCCCTCTCTGTCCAATCTTTCCTCACTATCTTTCTGTCTCTCCAATCTCTCCTCACTATCTCTCTCTCGCCAATCTATCATCACTATCTCTCTCTCTTTAATCTCTCCTCACTATCTCGCTCCCTCCAATCTCTCCTCACTCTCCCTCTCTCTCTCTAATCTATCATCACGATCTCTCTCTCTCTAATCTCTCCTCACTACCTCGCTACCTCTTGTTACAGAAGGTTAGGGGGCATGGAGTTGGGGGTAGGGTGTTAGCATGGATAGGGGATTGGCTGTCAAATAGGAGGCAGAGAGTGGGGGTCAATGGGTGCTATTTGGATTGGCGGTTGGTGACTAGCGGAGTGCCCCAGGGATCGGTGCTGGGGCCTCAGCTATTTGCCATTTATATAGATGATCTGGAGGAGGGAGCCGAGTGTAAGGTGTCAAAATTTGCGAATGACACAAAGATAAGTGGAACAGCAAATTGTGCGGAGGGTGTAGAAGGTCTGCAGAGGGATCTGGATAGGCTGAGCGAGTGGGCGAGGACCTGGCAGATGGAATACAATGTTGGCAAGTGTGAGGTTATCCACTTTGGTAGGAATAATAGTAGGAAGGACTACTACTTACAGGGCGAAAAGCTGCAGCATGCTATGGTGCAGAGGGAGCTGGGGGTCCTTGTGCATGAGTCACAAAAACCCAGCCTACAGGTGCAGCAGGTGGTCAGGAAGGCAAATGGAATGCTGGCCTTCATAGCGAGGGGGATTGAATATGAAAGTAGGGAGGTCTTGCTGCAACTGTACAGAGCACTGGTGAGGCCGCAGCTGGAGTACTGTGTGCAGTTTTGGTCGCCGCACTTGCGCAAGGATATTTTGGCCTTGGAGGGAGTGCAGAGGAGGTTCACTAGGCTGATACCGGAGTTGAGGGGGTTGAGCTATGAAGAGAGGCTGAATAGACTTGGCTTGTACGCATTAGAGTTTAGAAGAATGAGGGGGGATCTTATTGAGACGTATAAGATGATGAAAGGGATGGATAGGATAGAGGTGGAGAGGTTCTTCCCGCTCAGAAAGGATAGCAGGACTAGAGGGCACAGCCTCAAGATAAAGGGGGGGCGGTTTAGAACGGAGTTGAGGAGGAACTTCTTCACTCAAAGGGTGATGAATCTCTGGAATTCTCTGCCCATTGAAGTGTTGGAGGCTACCTCACTAAATATATTTAAGACGCGGGTAGATAGGTTTTTGGTAGGCAAGGGTATTAAGGGTTACGGGGAGGAAGCGGGAAAGTGGAACTGAGCCACTTCAGATCAGCCATGATCTTATTGAATGGCGGGGCAGGCTCGAAGGGCTAGATGGCCAACTCCTGCTCCTGTTTCTTATGTTCTTATGTTCTCTCTATACAATCTCTTCTCTATCTCTCTCTTTCTAATCTCTCCTCACTCTCTCGCGCTCTCTCTCTCTCCAATCTCTCTCTCTCTCTCTCTCTCCAATATCTTCTCTCTATCTCTCCACTGTTTGATATGAAACAGGGCTGGGGAGGAGGCAAACTGTCTGGGCGATGGAGGGGCAGACACGCTTTCTGAACATGATATTGAACCATGTGTGCCGCAGAAATGTCAGGTAGTTGGCCAATCAATAGTTGATTCCTGACCATCAAACTAGAGTACAAAAGCAGGGATGTACTGCTGAGGCTTCATAACGCTCTGGTGAGGTCACATTTGGAGTACTGTGAACAGTTTTGGGCCCTGTATCTAATGAAGGATGTGCTGGCCTTCAAGGGGGTCCAATGGAGGTTTATGACAACGATCCCGGGAATGAAAGGCTTGACATATGAGGAACTCTGGTCTGTACTTGATGGAGTTTAGAAAGATGAGGGGAGGAAATCTTACTGAAAGTCACAGAATAATGAAAGGCCTGGATAGTAGGAGAGAGTAGAATCTGAGAGCACAGTCTCAGAGTAAAGGGATGAATTTCTTCAGCTGGATGATGCTGAATCTGTGGAATTCATTGCCACAGAGTCATTGAGTGTCTTTAAGACAGAGATGGATAGATTCTTGATTGGTAAGGAGCTCAGAGGTTACGAGAAAAGGTGGGAGATTGGGGTTGAGAAACTTATCAGCCATAATTGAATGGCAAAGCAAATTCGTTGGGTTGAATGGCCTAATTCTGCTCCTATGTCTTATTCTCCTCTGGATTCAGTGAGCTGAGGGGAGTTGGGGAATTCAGGGGGTGCAGAAACTTGTGATCATTCCACACAAGTTGGTGCAGGAAAGGGTTTCTGTGAAAAGAAACATCTTGCTCTTGGTAAAATGTTAAAAATTTCCATTTACCTTTCTTCAAATATTCTCAAAACTTTCAATCCAATTTGAATAATCTCAGACTTCTGCCAAAAATTAGGAATATTTTACCAGATTATAATGGAAATATTTGCATTTTGTAGTACCTTTCACAAACTTGGAGGGCATGGCAATTCTCGCAGTTCATGCCAGCCAGTGAGGATGGAGAATTTGGTACCCAGCTAAATCTCCGTTCACTGCAGCAGGACTGGAGAATCATGCTGATGAGAGCAGCTGGAGGATTCTGCTCAGAACGTTCAAACTGCTTCATAGCAAATAGAATATCTTAAACAGTATCAGTGTTTAGTGCAGTAAACACTTCAGCCATTCAGTGCACATTCCAACAAACAGCAAAGTGATTAAAAACAGAGAATCTTTTCAAAGTGATGGCTGATGGGGTTAAATGTTGCTCAGGAGATGGGGAGAGCACTCTTGCTTTAGAAATAATGGCCATGGAAAATCATACAACTTCCAGGGACGGTAGAAAGACCTTGATTTAATGTGTAATCAAGAAGATAGTCCCTCTGACAGTGCGGCACTCCCTCAGCACTGACCCTCTGACAGTGTGGCACTTCCTCAGCACTGACCCTCTGACAGTGCAGCACTCCCTCAGCACTGACCCTCTGACAGTGCAGCACTCCCTCAGTACTGACCCTCTGACAGTGCAGCACTCCCTCAGTACTGACCCTCTGACAGTGCGGCGCTCCCTCAGTACTGACCCTCTGACAGTGTGGCACTCCCTCAGCACTGACCCTCTGACAGTGCGGTGCTCCCTCAGCACTGACCCTCTGACAGTGTGGCACTCCCTCAGCACTGACCCTCTGACAGTGCGGTGCTCCCTCAGCACTGACCCTCTGACAGTGCGGCACTCCCTCAGCACTGACCCTCTGACAGTGCGGCACTCCCTCAGCACTGACCCTCTGACAGTGCGGCACTCCCTCTGGACTGACCCTCTGACAGTGCGGCACTCCCTCAGCACTGACCCTCTGACAGTGCGGCGCTGCCTCAGTACTGACCCCCTGGCAATGGAGCACACCTGCAATATTGTGTTAGGAGTATCAGCCTGGATAATGTGTTCCAGTCTCTGAAGTGGGATTGGAGTCTAGGACCTTCACAATCAGGAAGGGGGTGTTAGTGAACCATGCACATTCAGAGGTGGGGCTTTGGGGCCTAAATCCCAGCAGAATTTCAGCCAGAATCCCCTGTAATCCCTCAATTGAAGACTTCTTTACCTGGCAGGAGGAAGTAATTGAAGGCTAAATGATTTGTCATTGTGTGGGAGTGTCACACTGGGAGCCTCTCCAATAACCAACCTATTGCAGATTGAGGATTATTTATTTATTTATTCATTCGTGGGACATGGGCATCGCTGGTTGGCCAGCATTTATTGTCCATCCCTAGTTGCCCTAGGACAGTTAAGAGTCAGCCACGTTGCTGAGGCTCAAGAGTCACACGTAGACTAGACCAGGTAAGGATGGCAGATTTCCTTCCCTAAATGACATTAGTGAACCAGATAGGTTTTTCCAACAATCAACAATAGTTTCATGGTCATCAGCAAATTCTTAATTCCGGATATTTTTCTTTTACTGAATTCAAATTCCACTATCTGCTATGGCGGGATTTGAACCTGGGTCCCCAGGACATTCACTGAGTTTCTGGATCAATAGTCTAGCGATAATACCACTGGGCCATCATCTCCCCTGATTGGCCCTTTCACTCCACTCTCCAAGTGTGATTGGACAAATTATTAGTGGTTTCATCACTTCACCTCCAATCACCTTGCCCATTGGTCACCTGACATGTCCATTTTCATGGAGCCCTTCTCCTATTGGCCATGCACAAGAGCCCCACGTTCTGCATCCTCATGAAAACCTATCTTCCCATGACAACCAGCTCTTCCTTCACCGATTGGACCATTCTTTCCTCTCTTCTGTAAAGCAGATTTCAGGGAGTAAGGAAGAAAGTTAAGAAATCAGATCTCAAAGGTAGTGATCTCAGGATTACTACCAGTGCCACGTGCTAGTCAGAGTAGAAATGAGAGGATATACCAGATAAATACGTGGCTGGAGAGATGGTGTCAAGTGGAGGGTTTCAGATTCCTGGGGCATTAGGTTCAGTTCTGGGGGAGGTGGGACTTGTACAAATTGGACGGGTTACACCTAGGCAGGACTGGGACTGACATCCTAGGGGGAGTGTTTGCGAGAGTGGTTGGGGAGGGTTTAAACTAATATGCCAGGGGGATGGGAACCGATGTAAGGAGTCTGAGAAGGAGGGAGCAAGGACAAAATTTGGCTTTGTCAAAGGCAGTGGCTTGCCAACAGAAGGCAAAGAGTGGTTGTAGATGGGCCATATTCTGCATGGAGGTTGGTCACCAGTGGAGTGCCCCAGGGATCTGTTCTGGGACCCTTACACTTTGTGATTTTTATAAATGACCTGGATGAGGAAGTGGAGGGATGGGTTGGTAAGTTTGCCGATGACACAAAGGTTGGAGGTGTTGTGGATAGTGTGGAGGGATGTCAGAAGTTGCAGCGAGACATTGATAGGATGCAAGACTGGGCGGAAAAGTGGCAGATAGACTTCAACCCAGATAAGTGTGTGGTGATTCATTTTGGCAGGTCAAATAGGATGGCAGAATATAATATTAAGGGTAGGACTCTTAGCAGTGTGGAAGATTAGAAGGATCTTGGGCTCTGGGTTCATAGGACGCTCAAATCAGCTTCGCAGGTAGAGGATGTGGTTAAGAAGGCGTATGGTGTACTGGCCTTCATCAATCGAGGAATTGAGCTTAGGAGTAAGGAGATAATGCTGCAGCTGTATAAGACCCTTGTCAGACCTCACTTGGAGTACTGTGCTGAGTTCTGGTCGCCTCATTACAGAAAAGATGTGGAAGCCATTGAAAAGGTGCAGAAGAGATTTACAAGGATGTTGCCTGGATTGGGTGGCGTGCCTTATGAGGATAGGTTGAGAGAGCTTGGTCTTTTCTCCTTGGAGAGACGAAGGATGAGGGGTGACCTGATGGAAGTGTATAAGATGGTGAGAAGTACTGATCGAGTGGATTCTCAGAGGCTTTTCCCCAGGGCTGAAACGGTTGGAACAAGAGGACACAGGTTTAAGGTGCTGGGGAGTAGGTACAGAGGAGATGTCAGGGGTAAGTTTTTCACTCAGAGGGTGATGGATGCGTGGAATCGGCTGCCGGCGGTGGCGGTGGAGGCGGATTCAATAGGGTCTTTTAAGAGACTTTGGGATAAGAACATGGAACTTAGTAAAATAGAGGGTTATAGGTAAGCCTAGTAGGTAGGGACATGTTTGGCGCAACTCGTTTGTGCTGTAGTTTTTCCGTGCTTCTATGTTTCTAAAATGTTGGGAGAAGGTTCCAACTACATCAAAAATCAGGAAAAAAGTTAAAAGGAAGGAGAACTCCGGAGATGTTATTAATGGAAGTGTTAGAATTCAAAAAGAAGGTACAAAAACTAGTATAAGGGCACTTTATCTGAATGCTCGTAACATTTGAAACAAGGTAAATGAGGTGACAGCACAAATCATTGCAAACGAGTATGATTTGATGGCCATTACAGAGGCATGGTTACAGGATGGTCACAACTGGGAGTTAAATATCCAGGGGTATCAAACTGTTCAGAGGGACTGACAGGAAGGTAAGGGAGGTGGTGTAGCTCTGATATTTAAGGATGACATCAGGGTGGTAGTGAAAGATGATATAGATTGAATCCATTTGGGTGGAAATTAGAAATATCAAGGAGAAAAAGTCACTGATAAGCATCGACTATAGGCCACCAAATAATGACATCATGCTGGGGCGAGAAATAAACAAAGAAATAACTGATACGTGTAAAACTGGTACAGCATTTATCATGGGGGATTTTAATTTGCACAGCAGAGGCAAGACTAGGCAAGAGAATATCAGGAACTCAGAACCAAATTAAAGAACAGGTCCTCAAGGATTCTAATCTCTGGATTATTACCTGAGCCACACACAAATTGGCAAAGAGAGAAGGAGATTAGGGAGGTAAACACATGGCTAATGGAGTGGTGTGGGAAAGAGGGGTTCCAAATCGTGGGGTGCTCGCATCAGTGTTGGAACAGGAGAGAACTGTTCCGATGGGATAGGCTCCACCTGAACCAATCCAGGACCAGGACCCGAGCGGAAAGGCTAAATAGGGAAGTCACAAGGACTTTAAACTAGTTAATGCGGGGCAGGCCTTAATAAAAGTGAGTAAAGTTTCCAGAACTACTGATAGAGTAGAGAGTATGGAAACTGCAGGAATAGAACAGCCAAAGAGTGGTGAGCCTGTGGAATTCATTACCACAGGAAGTAGTTGATGCCAAAGCATTGAATGTATTCAAGAGGCAGCTGGATAGAGCACTTGGGGTGAATGTGATGAAAGGTTATGGGGAAAAAGTTGGATAATCAGCCATGATTGTAATGAATAGCAGAACAGGCTCGAATGGCCAAATGGCCTCCTCCTATTTTCTATGTTTCTATGTTTCAGGCCCAGCAGATAAAGGGACAGCTATGGAAAGGGGGGCAGTCAACACAGCACTGAGGGTGCTGTATCTAAATGCAGTACTCGCAACAAGGTAAAGGAGGTGGATTCACATTGTAATTGGAGGGTACAATATTGTGGGAATCACGGAGACATGGCTGCAAGGGGATCAGAATGTGCAAGGATATGTGTCCCATCAAAAGGGCAGGCAGATGGGTGGAGGAGACGGGATTGCCTGGTTGGTAAGAAACAAAATTAAATCAGATGATACTAAGGTTAGTGACATAGCGGACAGTGAAGAAAGTTATCTCCATTGCAATTGGGCCATTGGGCCGATGAATGGCTGATGGCACTTAATTTAGATAAATGCAAAATGATGCATTTTGGTAGATTGAACCAGAGCAGGACTTACTCAGTTAATGGTAGGGCGTTGGGGAGAGTTACACAACAAAGAGATCTAGGGGTACATGTTCATAGCTCCTTGAAAGTGGAGTCACAGGTGGACAGAGTGGTGAAGAAGGCATTCAGCATGCTTGGTTTCATCGGTCAGAACATTGAATACAGGAGTTGGGACGTCTTGTTGAAGTTGTACAAGAAATTGGTAAGGCCACACTTGGAATACTGTGTATAGTTCTGGTCACCCTATTATAGAAAGGATATTATTAAACTAGAAAGAGTGCAGAAAAGATTTACTAGATGCTAATGGGACTTGATGATTTGAGTTATAAGGAGAGGCTGGACAGACTGGAACATTTTTTTCTGGGGTGTAGGAGGCTGAGGAGTGATCTAATAGAGGTTTATGAAATCATGAGGGGCATAGATCAGCTAGATAGTCAATATATTTTCCCAAAGGTAGGGGAGTCTAAACTAGAGGGCATAGGTTTAAGGTGAGAGGGGAGAGATACAAAAGTGTCCAGAGAGGCAATTTTTTCACACGGAGGGTGGTGTGTGTCTGGAACAAGCTGCTAGGGTACAGTAAAGGCAGGTACAATTTTGTCTTTTAAAAAACATTTAGATAGTTACATGGGTTCGATGGGTATCGAGGGATATGGACTAAATGTGGGCAATTGGGATTAGCTTAGGGGTTTAAAAGAGGGCAAGATACCCTAGATCTGGTCCGGTGTAATGAGATGGAAATAATTAATGATTTTACAGTTAGGGATCCTCTTGGAAAAAGCAATCACAATATGGTTGAATTTAAAATACAGGTGGAGCGTGAGAAGATAAAATCTAATCCCAGTGTCTTGTGTTTAAACAAAAGAGATGAGAGAAGAGTTGGCTAACGTAGACTGGGAGCAAAAACTTTCTGGGTGGGAAAATTGAGGAACAGTGGAGGACTTTCAAAGTGAACTTTCACAGTGCTCAGCAAAAGTCTATACCAGTGATAAGGAAGGACTGTAGAAAAAGAGATAATCTACCATGAATATGGAAGGAAATAAAAGAGGGTATCAAATTGAAAGAAAATGGATACAAAGAGGCAAAGATTAGTGGGAACCTTGAGGATTGGGAAATCTTTAAAGATCAGCAGGAAGCCATGAAAAATCTATAAAGAAAAGTAAGATGGATTATGAGAGTAAACTAACGTAGAATACAAAAATAGATAGCACAAGTTTCTACAAATATATAAAATGAAAAAGAGTGACTAAAGTAAACATTGGTCCTTTACAGGATGAGAAGGGGGATGTAATAACAGGAAATAAGAAAATGGCTGAGGCATTGAACAGGTATTTTGTGTCGGTCTTCACAGTGGAAGACACAAATAACATGCCAAAAACTGATGACAGGAAGGCTCTAGCAGGTGAGAACCGAGAAACTATCATTATCATGAAAGAGGTAGTGTTGGATAAGTTAATGGGGCTAAAGATACACAGGTCTCCTGGTCCTGATGGAATGCATCCTAGGGTATTAAAAGAGATGGTGAGAGAAATAGCAAATGCACTAGTGGTAATTTACCAAAATTTGCTGGACTCTAGGGTGGGCCTCGCAGACTGGAAAACATCAAATGTGGTGCCATTGTTTAAAAAAAGAGGTAGACAGAAGGTAGATAACTATAGGCCGGTTAGCTTAACTTCTGTAGTAGGGAAAATGCTTGAATCTATCATCAAGGAAGAAATAGCGAGTCATCTGGATAGAAATTGTCTCATTGGTAAGACACAGCATGGATTCATGAAGGAAAGGTATGTTTGACTAATTTGGTGGAATTCTTTGAGAACATTACATGTGCAGTGGACAATGGGGAACCTGTGGATATAGTGTATTTGGATTTCCAGAAAGCATTTGACAAGATGCCGCACCAAAGACTGCTACATAAGATAAAGGTACATGGTGCAACAGGTAATGTATTAGCATGGATAGAGGATTGGTTAACTAACAGAAAGCAAAGAGTGGGGGTAAATGGGTGTTTTTCTGGTTAGCAATCAGTGACTACTGGTGTGCCGCAGGGATCAGTGTTGGGACCACAGTTGTTTACGATTTGGAGTTGGGGACCAAGTATACTGTGTCAAAATTCACAGATGACACCAAGATAGGTGGCAGAGCAAAGTGTGCAGAGGGTACTGATAGTCTGCAAAGGGATATAGATAGTTTAAATGAATGGGTGAGGGTCTGGCAGATGGAGTACATGAGAACATAAGAACATAAGAAATAGGAGCAGGAGTACGCCATCTAGCCCTTCGAGCCTGCCCCGCCATTCAATAAGATCATGGCTGATCTGAAGTGGCTCAGTTCCACTTTCCTGCCCTCTCCCCATAACCCTTAATCCCCTTGCCTATCAAAAACCTATCTACCCACGTCTTAAATATATTTAGCGAGGCAGCCTCCACCACTTCAACGGGCAGAGAATTCCAGAGACTCACCACCCTTTGAGTGAAGAAGTTCCTCCTCAACTCCGTTCTAAACTGCCACCCCTTTATCTTGAGGCTGTGCCCTCTAGTCCTACTGTCCTTTCTGAGCAGCAAGAGCCTCTCCACCTCTATCCTATCCATCCCATTCATCATGTTATATGTCTCAATGAGATCTCCCCTCATTCTTCTAAACTCTAACGAGTACAAGCCTAGTTTATTCAGCCTCTCCTCATAGTTCAACCCCCTCAACTCCGGTATCAGCCTAGTAAACCTCCTCTGCACTCCTTCCAAGGCCAAAATATCCTTACGTGAGTGCGGCGACCAAAACTGCACACAGTACTCCAGCTGCGGCCTCACCAGTGCCCTGTACAGTTGCAGCAAGACCTCCCTACTTTTATATTCAATCCCCCTCACTATGAAGGCCAGCATCCCATTTGCCTTCCTGACCACCTGCTGCACCTGCAGGCTGGGTTTTTGCGACTCATGCACAAGGACCCCGAGGTCCCTCTGCACCGTTGCCTGCTGCAGTTTTTCGCCATGTAAGTAATAGTCCTTCCTACCATTATTCCTACCAAAGTGGACAACTTCACACTTGCTAACATTAAATTCCATTTGCCAGTTCCTGGCCCATTCGCCCAGCCTATCTAGATCCTTCTGCAGACTTTCCACACCCTCTGCACAATTTGCTGTTCCACTAATCTTGGTGTCATCAGCAAATTTCGACACCATACACTCGGTTCCCTCCTCCAGATCATCTATATAAATGGTAAATAGCTGAGGCCCCAGCACCGATCCCTGGGGCACTCCACTAGTCACCAACCGCCAATCCGAATAGCACCCATTAACCCCCACTCTCTGCCTCCTATTTGACAGCCAATCCCCGATCCACGCTAACACCCTACCCCCAACTCCATGCCCCCTGACCTTCTGTAATAACCTCTTGTGCGGCACCTTATCAAACGCCTTCTGAAAATCAAGAAACACCACATCTACTGGCTCTCCTCTATCCACCGCCCTAGACACATCCTCATAGAACTCCAATAAATTCATCAAACACAACTTCCCCTTAACAAAACCGTGCTGCATCTGCTCTATCAAACAATTCTCCTCAAGATGCCTCGCTATTTTCTCCTTGATCACGGATTCTAGCATTTTACCTACAACAGACGTTAAACTAACCGGCTTATAATTCCCTGCCTTTTGCCTGCCACCCTTTTTAAATAACGGCGTAACATTAGCCGTTTTCCAATCTTCCGGCACTTCCCTGGAATCCAGCGAGGTTTGGAAAATAATCATCAAAGCATCCACTATCACCTCCGCCATTTCTTTCAGAACCCTTGGATGCATTCCATCCGGTCCTGGCGACTTGTCTTCAATCAGTCCCCCCAGTCTGTCGAGCAATGTTGGTAAATGTGACGTCATCCATTTTGGTAGGAGTAACAGCAAAATGGATTATAATTTAAATGGTAAAAAATTGCAGCATGCTGCTGTGCAGAGGAACCTGGGTGTCCTTGTGCAGGAATCTCAAGGAGTTGGTTTGCAGTTGCAGCAGGTAATTAAGAAGGCAAATGGAATTTTGTCCTTCATTGCTAGAGGGATGGAGTTCAAAAACAACGAGGTTATGTTGTAGCTGTGTAAGGTGCTGGTGAAGCCACACCTGGAGTACTGTGTACAAGTTTTGGTCTCTTTACTGGAGAAAGGAGATACTGGCACTGGAAGGGGTGCAGAGGAGATTCACTTGGTTGATTCCAGCATTGAGAGGGTTGGCTTATGAGGAGATACTGAGTAGACTGGGGCTATACTCATTGGAATTCAGAAGAATGAGGGGAGATCTTATAGAAACATATAAGATTATGAAGGGAATAGATAAGATAGAAGCAGGGAAGTTGTTTCCACTGGCGGGTGAAACTAGAACTAAGGGGCATAGCCTCAAAATAAGGGGGAGCAGATTTAGGACAGAGTTGAGGAGGATCTTCTTCACACAAATAGTTGTGAATCTGTGGAATTCCTGCCCAGTGAAGCAGTTGAGGCTGCCTCACTGAATGATTTTAAGGCAAGAGTAGATAAGTTTTTGAACAGTAAAGGAATTAAGGATTATGGTGAGCAGGCTTAGTCCACAAACAGATCAGCCATGAACTTATTGAATCGAAGGGCCAGTTGGCCTACTCCTGCTTTTAGTTCTTATGTTTTTATAACCACTAAGTAAACATGATCTGTAAAAATGTTGATAACACAGACCTTCTGTTTAATGACAGTACTGTTTTTCCAGGGCTGTTTTATCAGATACTGCAGGACAATCCTGGGTGACTGTCTCCATGACCACGGGTAAATGGGCACAGGAAATCTCCTCCCCATTTATATAGGAGTCAATATATGGCATGCTGATAAACCTTGCAGGGCGTAATCACACTCTCAACAGGGAAAAGGAGATGTTAGCTGGCAATGCTACCAGTGAGGAGTAAATAGGAGAGGAGGTTCTCAGAGAGTGCTCCTGGGGAAGGATTGATACGTGATCAACAAAATATACTCGAGGTTCCTGTATTGAGGACAACATACATATTTCTGCAGAGTGAGCTGGATTAGACTGCACAGCAGAGTAAAAGCCCCGTCTGTCCAGAACTGCATCATTTGGAGTTTCAACCACACTGATGCCATTATTCCTTCCCACAAGAGCTGTGGAGGTGTAATGAAGGGAATGGTTTTATCACAGCCAGCAGGGAGAGAGAGCTCTGAACACTCAGTGAGTGTGAGTGATGACATCAGATCCCCTCCTGAAGTGAAATATTGCAGCGCCGATCTCTGTTATCATTCAAAAACACAATCACACCACATTTGTAAATCAAAGAGTCTTTGCTGTCTTCTTGGAGTGAATGAGAAATCACTCCCGCTTCACGAGCTGATTGTGAGCATGTCGGTGGGATGACTTGGTTCTGTAGACCATTCACAGTGGGTAGCTACTGAGAGTTAATCATCTTAGCTCCAGGACATCACTGCAGGAATTGCTGCCCACACCAGACCAAGGAATATAAAGTATGAAAATACCCCACACCCCTCACTGTAACACTGATATACCCCACACCCCTCACTGTAACACTGATATACCCCACACCCCTCACTGTAACACTGATATACCCCACACCCCTCACTGTAACACTGATATACCCCACACCCCTCACTGTAACACTGATATACCCCACACCCCTCACTGTAGGGGCTAGATGGCCTACTCCTGCTCCTATTTCTTATGTTCTTATGTTCTTATGTACCCCTCACTGTAACACTCTGATATACCCCACACCCCTCACTGTAACACTCTGGTATACCCCACACCCCTTACTGTAAAACTCTGATATACCCCACACCCCTCACTGTAACTCTGATATACCCCACACCCCTCACTGTAAAACTCTGATATACCCCACACTCCTCACTGTAACACTCTGATATACCCCACATCCCTCGCTGTAACACTCTGATATATCCCACACCCCTCACTGTAACACTCTGATATACCCCACACCCCTCACTGTAACACTGATATACCCCACACCCCTCACTGTAAAACTCTGATATACCCCACACCCCTCACTGTAACACTGGTATACCCCACACCCCTCACTGTAACACTGATATACCCCACACCCCTCACTGTAACACTGATATACCCCACACCCCTCACTGTAGGGGCTAGATGGCCTACTCCTGCTCCTATTTCTTATGTTCTTATGTACCCCTCACTGTAACACTCTGATATACCCCACACCCCTCACTGTAACACTCTGGTATACCCCACACCCCTTACTGTAAAACTCTGATATACCCCACACCCCTCACTGTAACTCTGATATACCCCACACCCCTCACTGTAAAACTCTGATATACCCCACACTCCTCACTGTAACACTCTGATATACCCCACATCCCTCGCTGTAACACTCTGATATATCCCACACCCCTCACTGTAACACTCTGATATACCCCACACCCCTCACTGTAACACTGATATACCCCACACCCCTCACTGTAAAACTCTGATATACCCCACACCCTTCACTGTAACACTGATATACCCCACACCCCTCACTGTAACACTGATATACCCCACACCCCTCACTGTAGGGGCTAGATGGCCTACTCCTGCTCCTATTTCTTATGTTCTTATGTTCTTATGTACCCCTCACTGTAACACTCTGATATACCCCACACCCCTCACTGTAACACCCTGGTATACCCCACACCACTTACTGTAAAACTCTGATATACCCCACACCCCTCACTGTAACACTCTGGTATACCCCACACCCCTTACTGTAAAACTCTGATATACCCCACACCCCTCACTGTAACACTCTGATATACCCCACACCCCTCACTGTAACACTGTGATATACCCCACACTCCTCACTGTAACACTCTGATATACCCCACATCCCTCGCTGTAACACTCTGATATATCCCACACCCCTCACTGTAACACTCTGATATACCCCACACCCCTCACTGTAACACTGATATACCCCACACCCCTCACTGTAACACTGTGATATACCCCACACCCCTCACTGTAACACTGTGATATACCCCACACCCCTCACTGTGACACTGATATGCCCCACATCCCTCACTGTAAAACTCTGATATACCCCACACCCCCCACTGTAAAACTCTGATGTACCCCACACCCCTCACTGTAAAACTCTGATATACCCCACACCCCTTGCTGTAACACTGTGATATACCCCACACCCCTCACTGTAACACTGTGATATACCCCACACCCCTCACTGTAACACTGTGATTTACCCCACACCCCTCACTGTAACACACTGATATACCCACACCCCTCACTGTAACACTCTGATGTACCCCACACCCCTCACTGTAACACTCTGATTTACCCCACAGTCCTCACTGTAACACTCTGCTGTACTCCACACCCCTCACTGTAACACTCTGCTATACCCCACACCCTTCACTGTAACACTCTGATAGACCCACACCCATCAGTATAACACTGCTTTTCCTCACATCCCTCATTATAACTCGTTGATATACTCCAAGCCCCTCATTGTAACACTCTGATATAACCCACACCCCTCACTGTAACACAGGTATACCCCACACCCCTCACTGTAACACTCTGATGTACCCCACACCCCTGTCTGTAACACTCTGAATACCCCTCACCCCTCATTGTAACACTCTGATATACCCCACACCCCTCACTGTAGCAGTCTGATATACCCCACACCCCTCACTGTAACACTCTGATACACCCCACACCCCTCACTGTAACACGCTGATATATCTGACACCCCTCACTGTAACATTCATTTGTATATCACACCCCGCATTGTTACACTGATATATCACACACCCCTCACTGATATACCGCACACCCTTTACTGTCACACTCTGATGTACCCCATACCCCTCACCAAAACAATCTGATAAACCCCACACCCCTCACTGTAACACTCTGAATACCACACACCCCTCACTGCAGCACTGATATACTCCACACCTCTCACTGTAACACTTCAATATACCCCACACACCTCAATGTAACACTGATATACCCCACATCCCTCACTATAACTCTTTGATATACCCCAAGCCCCTCATTGTAACATTTGTTTGTACACCACACCCTGCATTGTAATACTGATATATCACACACCCCTCAGTGTAACACTGATATACCTCACATCCCTCACTATAACTCTTTGATATACCCCAAGCCCCTCATTGTATCATTCTGAAATAACCCACACCCCTCACTGTAACACTGATATACCCCAAACCCCTCATTTAACACTCTGATATAACCCACACCCCTCACTGTAACACTCTGATGTACCCCACACCCCTCTCTGTAACACTTTGATATACCCCACACCCGTCATTGTAACACTCTGATATACCCCACACCCCTCATTGTAACACTCTGATATAACCCACACCCTCACTGTAACACTCTGATATACCCCACACCCCTCACTGTTACAGATTGATATACCCCACACCCCTCACTGTAACAGTCTGATATACCCCACATCCTTCACTGTAACACTCTGATATACCCCACAACCCTCACTGTAACACTCTGATGTACCCCACACCCCTCATGGTAACACTCTGATATATCCCACACCCCTCACTGTAACACTCTGATATATCCCACACCCCTCACTGTAACACTCTGATATACCCCACACCCCTCACTGTAACACTCTGATATACCCCACACCCCTCACTGTAACACTCTGATATACCCCACATCCCTCACTGTAACACACTGATATACCCCACACCCCTCACTGTAACACTCCGATATACCCCACACCCCTCACTGTAACACTCTGATATATCCCACACCCCTCACTGTAACACTCTGATATATCCCACACCCCTCACTGTAACACTCTGATATAACCCACACCCCTCACTGTAACACTCTGATATAACCCACACCCCTCATTGTAACACTCTGATATATCCCACACCCCTCACTGTAACACTCTGATATAACCCACACCCCTCACTGTAACACTCTGATATACCCCACACCCCTCACTGTAACACTCTGATATACCCCACACCCCTCACTGTAACACTCTGATATACCCCACACCCCTCACTGTAACACTCTGATATACCCCACATCCCTCACTGTAACACTCTGATATACCCCACAGCCCTCACTATAACAATGAACTCCATAGAACCCCGACAGTGCAGAAAGAGGCCATTCGGCCCATCGAGTCTGCAGCAACCACAATCCCACCCAATCTCTACCCTGTTACCCCTCCATGTTTTACTCACTAATCCCTCTAACCTATGCATCTTAGGACACTAAGAGGCAATTTTAGCATTTCCAATTATCCTAACCCGCACATATTTAGTCTGTGGGAGGAAACCGGAGCACCTGGAGGAAACACATGCAGACACAAGGAGAATGTGCAAACTCCACACAGACAATGACCCAAGCCGGGAATCGAACACAGGTCCCTGGAGCTGTGAAGCAGCAGTGCTAACCACTGTGCTACCGTGTCACCCCCTGCTACCGTGCCGTACCGTATGATATACCTCACACTCCTCACTGTAACACTCGGACATACCCCATTCCCCTCACTGTAACAGTGATATACCCCACACCCCTCACTGTAGTATTGATATACCCCACACTGCTCACTGTAACACTTTGATATACCCCACACCCCTCAGTGTAACTCTCAGATATACCCCATACCCCTCACTGTAACACTCTGATGTACCCCACACCCGTCACTGTAACACTCTGATATACCCCACACCCCTCAATGTAACACTCTGATATATCCCACATCCCTACCGGTAACACACTATACCCCACACCCCTCACTGTAACACACTGATTTATCCCACATGCCTCAATGTAACACTCTGATATATCCCACACCCCTCACTGTAACACTCTGATATACCCCACACTCCTCACTGTAACACACTGATATACCCCACACCCCTCACTGTAACACTCTGATATATCCCACACCCCTCACTGTAACACTCTGATATACCCCACACTCCTCACTGTAACACACTGATATACCCCACACCCCTCACTGTAACACTCTGATATACCCCACACCCCTCACTGTAACACACTGATATACCCCACACCCCTCACTGTAACACACTGATACATCCCACACGCCTCAATGTAACACTCTGATATATCCCACACCCCTCACAGTAACACTCTGATATACCCCACACTCCTCACTGTAACACACTGATATACCCCACACCCCTCACTGTAACACTCTGATATATCCCACACCCCTCACTGTAACACTCTGATATACCCCACACCCCTCACTGTAACACTGATATACCCCACACCCCTCACTGTAACACTCTGATATACCCCACACCCCTCACTGTAACACTCTGATATACCCCACACCCCTCACAGTAACACTCTGATATACCCCACACCCCTCACTGTAACACTCTGATGTATACCTTCCCTCTTTGAAAGTAATCACAATCATGGGTATTTCTTTACAATGGCTTTGCATTCACTTCACACAACCTCAACTTCATCATAGAACATAGACCAGTACAGCACAGTACAGGACCTTCGGCCCTCAATGTTGTGCCGAACTATGTCTGAACCCAAGATCAAGCAATCCCACTCCCTTTCATTCTGGAGTGCTCCATGTGCCTATCCAATAACCGCTTGAAAGTTCCTAAAGTGTCCGACTCCACTATCACAGCAGGCGGTGCATTCCACACCCCAACCGCTCTCTGAGTGAAGAATCTACCTCGGACATCCCTCCTAAATCTCCCACCATGAACCTTATAGTTATGCCCCCTAGTAACAGCTGCATCCACCCGAGGAAATAGTCTCTGAATGCCCACTCTATCAATCCCTCTCATCATCTTATAAACCTCTATTAAGTCGCCTCTCATCCTCCTCCGCTCTAAAGAGAAAAGCCTCGGCTCCCTGAACCTTTCCTCATAAGACCTACCCTCCAAACCAGGCAGCATCCTGGTAAATCTCCTCTGCACTCTCTCCAATGCTTCCACATCCTTCTTATAGTGAGGTGACCAGAACTGAACACAATATTCCAAATGTGGTCTCACCAAAGTCCGGTATAGTTGCAGCATAACCCCACGGCTCTTAAACTCAAACCCCCTGTTAATAAACGCTAACACACTATAAGCCTTTGTCACGGCTCTGTCCACTTGAGTGGCAACCTTCAGAGATCTGTGGATATGAGCCCTAAGATCTTTCTGTTCCTCTACATTCCTCAGAACCCTGCCATTGACCCTGTAATGCGCATTCAAGTTTGTCCTACCAAAATGAATCACCTCGCACTTTGCAGGGTTAAACTCCATCTGCCACTTTTTGGCCCAGCTCTGCATCCTTTCATGTCTTTTTGCAGCCTATAAAAGCCCTCCACCCCATCCACGACTCCACCAATCTAGGTGTCATTAGCAAATTTACTAACCCACCCTTCAGCCCCCTCTTCTAAGTCATTGATAAAAATCACAAATAGCAGAGGACCCAGCACTGATCCCTGTGGTACACCGCTGGTAACTGGCCTCCAGTCTGAAAATTTTCCCTCCACCACCACCCTGTCTTCTATGATACAGCCAGTTACTTATCCAATCAGCCAAATTTCCTTCTATCCCACATCTCCTTATCTTCTTCATTAGCCTACCATGGGGAACCTTATCAAACGCCTTACTAAAATCCATGTATACGACATCAACTGCTCTACCTTCGTCTACCCACTTAGTTACCTCCTCAATGAATTCAATCAAATTTGTGAGGCAGGACTTACCCCTCATGAAACCGTGCTGACTATCCCGGATTAAACTGCATCTTTCTAAATGGTCATAAATCCTATCTCTCAGGACCCTTTCCATCAACTTACCGGTTAACGTATCAATATCTAAAATGGTAGCTGACTGCATCATACAAGTAAACATTGCGTATTATTTCACAATGTCACTTCGTTATGTATGATTGCAACGATTTATCAACAGTAAATGTAACAAAATTATCCAAATTTGTATATTATACCATTTAGTTTTTCTTTTTCTTCTTATTCCCAGTCTTTAACTCAGAGAAGAAGTGTCATTGAATTCTATAATCCAATTGTCCTTTTCGTTAACGGTAGATATAATTCCATTCTCAAGCTTATTCTCCAAACTCAAAAGTGCTAAACTGTCATTTTGATTTAGCAAAGTTAAAATGGCATTTGTATGCATTAACATCTATTATTTTCTCTGATCAAAATTTCTTTTAGTTGCTTCAAGAATGTTGTTGAAAGTTCCTCATCATCACTCAGAGTGTTTGATATTCCTGCTTGCTTGTCCTCTGAACATTATGTGATCTTGTTGTTTCTGCCAGTTTGATTTGGAACTGATCTTTTCTGCTTCTTTTTGAGCGTCATCAATTTCCTTCTCTTTCTGCAGTTTTATTGTTTGTTCTAACCCTTCAACACTTTTGCATGATTCATGAACTCTATCAATCCAGCCCTCAGCAGTTTTTGAATGGTCTTTTGCAAACTGTCCACTTGCCTGCATTCCAGCTGTTACAGTGTGTGTTCTAGCATTAGGGTAGCATTAGGAAGTAGTGTCTTTGGTCATCCAACTGATTACTTTGTAATTTCAGCCCACCCTGTTGCCCTTCATAATCTCCAATTTTGTAGGTTCTTGAGTTATTTCCCTGTTATCTTTTATGGAGTTTGATACAACAATAATCCTTGGATCAGTTTTTTGATCACCTGGATCACAATTTAGCAATGGGTTTTTATGCACAGGAAGAGCTTTGGAACTCTGCCTCTCCATACCTCTTCTCTCCTTCAGCTTCTCCAGTTTGCTCCTAAGTTCAAGAATCTCATTTTTCTTTTCAAGACAAAGTTTTAACAGTTTGTTTTGGAATTTAATTCTACATTCAACCAATCACTCTGATTTCTCACCAATTCTTTTTTATGTCCAAGGCATTTTCCATGTTCAAGGGATACCTTTGAACTTGTATAATGTTTGAAATGATACTTGAAACTTGCACATCTGATGTGCTAAGTGTAATTTTACAAGATGTAAATTTTAAATTTAATGGTGACTTCGTAGAGACTCTAATGCTTGAAATTTTCATTGCAGATCAATGTTCGCTGAGTTTGCTTCTGCATCTTTATAATTTCAACAGCTCCAAGTTCTCAATCAAGTGATCCACTCTCCACTTTAGATTTAGAAATAATTCCCTCCCTAACAATTCTATTTACAAAGTGACTTCTTAAATTGACTCATACAAAGAAACAGCTTCATAAATTCCATTGATTTTTTTTCTTCATAAAATTTCCTGAAATATATATTGTGTCACCAACCACCACCAGTGATTGGTCTGCCCCTGTATCGCTTTACTGATTCTCAAGTGTTCTCAATAATTCCTTTTTAATCTGCAAAATTTTCATACGTGAACATTGATGTTCCGCATTAATCAAGGTTTCCTTTGATTGTTTGCTATCAGCATTAGGCATCTCACGTTTGTCTACAGTAGTTTTCAAGAGTTGTTAAGAATACCCTGATTAATCATCTGCTGGGATACAGTTGTCACCATATTGCTGTCTCCCAGAGCCAAATCATTACCCGGAATAAAATCTAGCCCTCCAATAGTGATTTAGAAATAATTCCCTCCGTAACAATTCTATTGATAAAGTGACTTCTTAAATTGACTTCATAAAAAGAAAGAGGTTCATAAACTCCAGATGGAGCCAATATTAGCATGTTTTTCTTCCTACAACTTCCTGAAATACATATTGTGTTATCAACCACCACCAGTGATTGAACTGCCTCATATCTCTTAAAATTTTAATGTTTTATTTTATTTTTGGATGGGTATGGGAACACTTCTCCTTTTGAAATGAAACATGCAGAACTTCTAATAGCATGGCTTCCTTCAGTCAAATAATTCTCGGAAATATGTTGAATCATAATCCTCCTTTCTCATAGATCCTGTGGGAACCTGTTTCCTCTGTACCACTGCTGCTGCCATTTCTTTTCAGGTGCTACCTTTCCTGTGACAGCAATTGGTCTCCCATTTAGTTTCCAGTAATCTTCCCAAAGATGTCCCACCTTGTTACAATGGAAACTCTTAGGCCTTCAACTGTCACTTCCACCCTCCGAACTTTCCAATCTCTGGTGAAATTCCCTGACCATTCCCAATTAAGAACAAAGAACAAAAAAAATTACATCACAGGAACAGGCCCTTCTGCTCTTCAAGTCTGCACTGACCATGCTGCCCGGCTGAACTATCCTTCCTCTATTCCCATCCTATTCATGTATTTGTCAAGATGCTCTTTAAAAGTCACTATTGCATCTGCTTCCACCATCTCACTCAGCAATGAGTTCCAGGCATCCACCACCTTCTGTGTAAAAAATCTGCCTCATACATCTCCTTTAAACCTTGCTCCTCGCATCTTAAACCTGTGCCCCTAGTAATTAACTCTTCCACCCTGGGAAAAAGCTTATGACTATCCACTCAGTCCATGCCCCTCATAATCTTGTAGACTTCTATCAGGTTGCCTCTCAACCTCCAGTGAGAACAAAGCAAGTTTCTTCAAACTCTCCCCATAACTAAGGCCCTCCATACGAGGCAACACTCTGCTAAATCTTTTCTGTACCCTCTCCAAAGCCTGCACATCCTTCTGGTAGTGTGGTGACCAGAATTGAACACTATATTCCAAATGCCACCTAACTAGGGTTCTATAAAGCTGCAACATGACGTACCAATTTTTATACTCAGTGCCCCAGCCAATGAAGGCAAGCATGCCGTATGCCTTCTTGGCTACCATCTCCACCTGCGTTGACACTTTCAGTGACCTGTGTGCCTGTACACCCAGATCCCTCTGCCTATCGATACTTTTCATGGTTCTGTCATGTACATTGCATTTCCTATCTGTATTAGATCTTCCAAAATACATTACCTCACATTTGTCCATTCTCTTCCCTGACCATTTGTTTTCCTTTCACTTTCCCACACTATATCCTTCTTGGGTTATAGGGATGACAGAATAAAGATTTGATTCTATTGACCCAAGCAGCTCATAATCATCAGTCATCTCTGCTGCTTGTCCAACCATTTTAACCTTCTGTTCTTCCATACATAGAACATAGAACATTACAGCGCAGAACAGGCCCTTCGGCCCACGATGTTGCGCTGACCAGTTAAAAAGCAATGACCCTCTAACCTAAACCAAACCCTTTCCATCCATAAACCTATCCACGGATCTCTTAAACGCCCCCAAACTAGGCGCATTTACAACTGCAGGAGGCAGGGCATTCCAATCCCTCACCACCCTCTGGGTAAAGAACCTACCCCTGACGTCCGTCCTATAACTACCACCCCTTAATTTAAAGCTATGCCCCCTCGTGCTAGCTTTCTCCATCCGAGGAAAAAGGTTATCACTGTCCACCCTATCTAAACCGCTAATCATCTTATATGTTTCAATAAGGTCCCCTCTTAGCTGCCTTCTTTCCAACGAAAACAACCTCAAATCCCTCAGTCTCTCCTCATAGGACCTCCCCTCCATACCAGGCAACATCCTGGTAAACCTCCTCTGCACCCTCTCCAAAGCCTCCACATCCTTCCTATAATGTGGGGACCAGAACTGCACACAATACTCCAAGTGAGGCCACACCAGAGTTTTGTACAGTTGCAACATGACGCTGCGGCTCCTAAATTCAATCCCCCTACCAATAAACGCCAAGACACCGTATGCCTTCCTAACAACCCTATCTACTTGATTCCCAACTTTCAGGGATCTATGTACACATACACCTAGATCCCTCTGTTCAGCCACACTATTCAGAGTCCTACCGTTAGCCCTATACTCTACACATCTGTTGTTCCTGCCAAAGTGAATTACCTCACACTTCTCCGCATTAAACTCCATCCGCCACCTCTCGGCCCAGCTCTGCAACCTGTCCAAGTCACCCTGTAAACTAAGACACCCTTCCTCACTATCTACCACACCTCCGACTTTGGTGTCATCAGCAAATTTACCAATCCACCCAACTACACCCTCATCCAGATCATATATAAAAATTACAAATAGCAGTGGCCCCAAAACAGATCCCACCACTCGTAACTGAACTCCATGACGAATACTTACCATCAACCACCACCCTCTGTCTCCTATCCGCCAGCCAATTCCTGATCCAATTACCTAAATCACCCTCAATCCCATACATCTGCATTTTCTGCAGAAGCCTTCCATGGTGAACCTTATCAAACGCCTTACTAAAGTCCATATATACCACGTCAACTGCCTTACCCCCATCCACCTCTTTGGTCACTTTCTCAAAAAACTCAATAAGGTTAGTAAGGCACGACCTACCCTCCACAAAACCATGCTGACTATCTCCAACGGATCCAAACTATACGGATCCTAACTATTGAAGGTAATTAATCTTTAAATTCTTTCATGTGGATCACTTTCCTACGACATTTGTATGTTGTCTTTACCTTTAATGCATGTATTTAAATGGTCAAATTACTTTGCTTTATCCTCTCAAATTCAATATAGACCTGTTAAGGCTGTTTTCTCAAATTCTGAAATTACTGCATATACACCTGAAGAACCAACTCATACACACTGAGTTCTCTTCACTGCATTATACTTCACAGTTATCTCTCCTGACAGCAATGCATACACTTCATCAGCTCCAGCTGTCAACTTACTTTGTAATAGCAACGTCCAGATTACTTTTGGCCAATTCATCTGCTTAGCTACATTTTCAAACAAAATAAAGAATCTCGCACATCCCTTTCAACAAAAATTGGCAAGGCTTGTACAAATTTAAACATGTTCCTAATGGATACTGGTTTGGAAAGAAAGGTGTTCCTCTCCAACTTCTGGTGTTTTGCATTTAATTGCCAGCATTTTAAACTCTCTCCCTTTCTCTTTCTGGCTGGCAGTCATTCTATGGTTGGAACACTGCTTTTTGTGCATTTAAAGAATGTCATTTTGATGTAAACAATGTATTTGTTGCAAATGTTAGTTGTTGCCTGTCATCATCACATCTTTTAATGTATATTCCCAATACACCAGAGTTAATTTGCACCACATACCTTAGTTTTCTTTGTTTAGATTTAAGACCTTAGTTTCTCATTGAACTGCATCACTTTCAGACTTGATGTCAAATTCTATCATATTATGGTCACTCTTTCCTAAAGGCTCTTTTACAACTGAATTATTAATTCACTTTTTTATTGCATATACCTCCCCCTCACCTGCCCTACACACACACACACACACACACACACACACACAGAGTAATGCTCTGATAAACCTCACTCTAACTTCATCACTCAATGTGTGGAATGTGGGCAGGGGTCTATCTCAGTTTGGATTTTGTGAGAGAAAAGCAGCTGAGGATTTGCATTTGCGTGCAGTTTTATGAATGTTGCACCCATTGTGCAAAGTTAATCTTTTGTTGTGGTTTAACTCTTCAACATAATAATATTTCTCAGGTATTGCATCACTACAGTTGGGAGGTCAACTAGGTTCCATGGATGGAACAGTTTGGGAAAATCTGCTTTAGTGCACTCAACAATTTATTTTATATTCTTCCTCCGATCATCTGATCAAAGCCAATAATTGACTTGTATTTTCAGTCCTCTGTGTGACTGTGTTCCTCTCGAATGACCTGCACATCCACTCTCATGTCCCTCTGTTGCTCTATTCCAGGTAACCACCTTTCCTTTATTTGCAAAATGTATCACTGCATATTATATCCATGTTCAATTTCATCTACCTCTTACGCAGCCTTCCTGTCCACAGCAACTGTCATCTTTCTTAATCTGGTGAGAGATTTCTAGCTGGTTATCGTGAATTAACTCCTTCATTCTCAATCCACGACATTTACAGAATTGAGAAAAAGAGTGAGGTTGGACAGCAGTCCTATCGAACTCCACTCACTGCTCTTTCCAAGTTTTATTTCCCTCTGCCCTGCAGCCATGTCTCTGTCTCGGAAATCATATTCCTCTGAATGCAATGACCCAGTAATTTTGCCCCTCATTATTGACTAAGCTCACACCTCGACATACTGCAATGGGCATCTCCATTCATACACCAGAAGGTAAATATTTTGGGGCTTTTCGGTATCTCTAATGCCATAAGACCATGAGATATAGGAACGGAAGTAGGCCATTCGGCCCATTGAATCTGCTCTGCCATTCAATCATGGCTGATATGTTTCTCATCCCCATTCTCCTGCCTGTTCTCCATAATCTTTGATCCCCTTACCAACAAGAACCTATCTATCTTTGTCTTAAATACACTCAGTAACCTAACGTCCACAGACTCCTGTGGAAATGACTTCGACAGATTCACCACTCTCTGGCTGAAGAAATTCCTCCTCATCTCATGCTAAAGAGTAGTCCCTTTACTCTGAGGCCGTGTCCTCGGATCCTAGTCTCTCCTACTAATGGGAGCATATTCCCCACATCCACTCTATCCAGGCCTTTCAGTATTCTGTAAGTTTCAATGAGATCCCCCCTCATTTTTCTAAACCCCATCGAGTACAGACCCAAAGTCCTCAAACGCTCCTCGTACATCAAGCTTTTCATTCTGGGGACCATTCTCATGAACCTCCTCTGCCCCCTGTCCAAGGCCAGCCGTTCTTCCTTAGATACGGGACCCAGAATTGTTCACAATATTCCAAATGTTGAACGCTCGCAAGCTGTATCAGGTAATGGACTCCGCATACTGTGTGTGTGGGCGATTCTGCGTCTGATGCAACTTGAGAATGTTTATTATAGAGGTAGATGTGATTCACCCACGTTTCCACTCTGTGATCTGCTAACTTGTTCAGATATGTGGCCATGTGCTCATTGTAACTACAGATGGAACACACGCCACAACTCCTTCCCAGAACATTCCAAGGACAAACAGCATTTATCACAATAGGAGGCCTTCACAAAAGGCAGAATGAACAGGACAAGTAACACAATCTTTGCTCTTTGGATCTCTATTCTTTCTGAAGCTTCTGTCTGAGGTTACTTTATGTTAAGTGACATTAAAATTTTTCACAATTTAATAAAGGGATTGTGGGGTAAGATGGGGATGAGTTGGATAGATTGACACAGGATAGGGCTGGGGGAGACGGGGAGGGATGGATTTACATATAGAATGGCAGAGAGGCTGGAGTTATATGATAAATCCCAATATATTCTATATATAAACTACCCCAAACCCCACGATTAGATTCCAGTCTATAACCCACTCCCGGGTATCTGTTATTTTATATATAAATCTAATCGAGGGGTTCGGGGTGGTTTATATATAGAATAACAGATACCCAGGAGAGTGTTACAGACTGGAATCTAATCGAGGGGTTCGGGGTGGTTTATATATAGAATAACAGACACCCGGGAGTGAGTTACAGACTGGAATTTAATCAAGGGGTACGGAGTGTTTTTATATCATAACAAATGATCTATGCAAGCACTTCCAGGTTTTTCAATACTTGACTCAATCTCCTTTTCTGCTCTAAGGAGAAGAACCCTAGCTTCTCCATTCTCTCCACATTCACCAAATTCCCTCACCCTTGGCACCAATCCAATATATCTCCCTCAGACCCTCTCCATTTCATTACACCCATCCTAAAGCAGGGTGACCACAATCAACCACAACTTCAATCAAGAAAATCACGAAAAGGGACGAAAAGGGATTGGTATAGGCTAGTGGGTCATTGTTTTTGTAACTGGTCGGCGCAACATCGTGGGCCGAAGGGCCTGTTCTGCGCTGTAATGTTCTATGTTCTATGTTCTAATCACAAGAATATGAAGCAAGAGAGTTGGATAAACAAGTTGGTAAAATGGGTGAAAGTGGGGAAGCAGTGGCAGACCTTTAAGGAGATATTTTATAATACTCAGCAAAGAATAAAGGACTTTTTGAGAAAATTGCATCATCAGTGGTTAACCAGGAAAGTTAAGAATAGTATTAAATTGAAGTAAAAATCTATAATGATGCAGAGATTAGTGGTGGGTCGGAAGGTTGGACAGATTTTAGAAATCAGCAAAGAATGACTGAACATAAGAACATAAGAAATAGGAGCAGGAGTAGGTCATCTAGCCCCTCGAGCCTGCCCCGCCATTCAATAAGATCATGGCTGATCTGTCGTGGCTCAGTTCCACTCTCCCACCCTCGCCCCATAACCCTTAATCCCCTTGCCTACCAAAAACCTATCTACCCATGTCTTAAATATATTCAACGAGGTAGCCTTCACCACTTCAATGGGCAGAGAATTCCAGAGATTCACCACCCTTTGAGTGAAGAAGTTCCTCCTCAACTCCATTCTAAACTGCCCCCCCCGTTATCTTGAGGCTGTGCCCTCTAGTCCTGCTGTCCTTTCTGAGCAGGAAGAACCTCTCCACCTCTACCCTATCCATCCCCTTCATCATCTTATACGTCTCAATAAGATCCCCCCTCATCCTTCTGAACTCTAACGCGTACAGACCCAGTCTATTCAGCCTCTCTTCATAATTCAACCCCCTCAACTCCGGTATCAACCTCCGGTATTCAACCTCCTCTGCACTCCCTCCAAGGCCAAATAAAAGGGAAAAAGAAGGAAATAAAAGGAAAAATTAGAATTTGAGAGGAAACTAGCTGGAAATGTACAAATAGATAGGAAGGCTAGAATTTTACCACCCCTCCCACCAAAGGAATCGGAACAAGCGAGGGGCGGACAACTGGAAGGTCTGTTGACCTCGGGTGGAATTTTAGGGTTTCGGGACAAGTGAGACTTTAACATCCTGTCCCAAGTGTTTTCCCGGATGTGGAAGAAGTCATTTGGGGAGGTTTACAAAAGGTGGTTGAAATAAGGCTTTCTTGGAATTGGCAGTTGACGATATCCGAAGGGGCGAGGAACGCGGAGATAATTTCAGTGATAGCTCAGAATTTAAAATTGTCAGTAACATAGTCAGCACTGGAATTGGCTAAACTCCAATTACAATGAAAGAGCCGGAATTACAAGCAGTTTGACAGCCTGACAATGCATAGACAAGGAATGAGAAAGAATATCCTTGGCAGAACAGAGAAGAAAAAAGAGAATTCGAACTTCATGAAATGGAAGACAATTAAACATGAAATATTAGAAGTACAAATGTGTAAGACTGTGAGTGTAACAGCAAAAAGGACAGATGATTATGACTTAATTCATAAAACAAAGAAAATCTCAAACTATTATCCAGTCAGTGTCACTGGGTATAGGGGGAGAGGTCAGAGTGTCACTGGGTGACAGGGAGAGGTCAAAGTGTCACTGTGTGTAGGGGGAGAGGTCAGAGTGTCACCGTGTAGGGGGAGAGGTCAGAGTGTCACTGGGTGTAGGGGAGAGGTCAAAGTGTCACTGAGTGTAGGGAGAGATCAGCGTGTCACTGGGTGTAGGGGAGAGGTCAGAGTGTCACTGGGTGTAGGAGGAGAGGTCAGAGTCTCACGGGGTGACGGGGAGAGGTCAAAGTGTCACTGAGTGTAGGGGGAGAGGTCAGAGTGTCACTGGGTGTAGGGGGAGAGGTCAGAGTGCCACTGTGTAGGGGGAGAGGTCAGAGTGTCATTGGGTGTAGGGGAAAAGGTCAGAGTGTCACTGAGTGTAGGGGGAGAGGTCAGAGTGTCATTGGGTGTAGGGGGAGAGGTCAGAGTGTCACTGGGTGTAGGGGGAGAGGTCAGAGTGTCACTGGGTGTAGGGGGAGAGGTCAGAGTGCCACTGTGTAGGGGGAGAGGTCAGAGTGTCATTGGGTGTAGGGGGAGAGGTCAGAGTGTCACTGGGTGTAGGGGGAGAGGTCAGAGTGCCACTGTGTAGGGGGAGAGGTCAGAGTGTCATTGGGTGTAGGGGGAGAGGTCAGAGTGTCACTGGGTGTAGGGGGAGAGGTCAGAGTGTCACTGGGTATAGGGGAAAAGGTCAGAGTGTCACTGAGTGTAGGGGGAGAGGTCAGAGTGTCACTGGGTGTAGGGAGAGAGGTCAAAGTGTCACTGGGTGTTGGGGTGAAAGGTCAGAGTGTCACTGGATGTAGGGGGGGAGGTCACAGTCTCACTGGATGTAGGGGGAAAAGGTGAGAGTCTCACTGGGTGTGGGGGGGAAAGGTCAGAGTCTCACTGGGTGTTGGGGTGAAAGGTCAGAGTGTCACTGTTGGGGGGAAGGTCAGAGCGTCACAGGGTGTAGGTGGAAAGGTCAGCGTGTGTTTCTGTAAAATTTAATGAGTAGTTACATTATTTTTCAGTGAGTTTTTATTTGTACGTGTTTCCTAGCAACTTGTACTGGAAAGAAAGCCCTCGGCAGTTTAGAATCCAATTGACACGATCCATTTCGGAACACTTGGCAAGGGATTAATGTCTTCATTTTGTGACATCAATTTCCCTTTTAATAAAGGCCAATATTTCCAGCTCTGTTCTTGTATGGAGCTTTAGGAAAGGTTAACTCTGTATGGAAAAGTTACTCTCTGAAATAATCACTGTCTGGAATAACGTCACCATGTAATATTTACCCAAAAGAACATATAAACTGATGAGTTAAGAGGAGTAGGCCATTTGACCTAATCTCTCTTTAGAATAATTATCCAATAGAATAAATATCCTATAGAATAATTACCCTATAGAATAGTTACCCTATAGAATAGTTACCCTATAGAATAACTATCCTACAGAATCCAGTCATGCAAAGGAAATGTTATAGTTGGTGTAACCTGATACAGACATTGTTCCAACTTCCTGCTCCTAACATTGAGCCCTTTCCCTGGGAATGAGTGTCAGGCATAGCAGAATTCCCACCTTACAATCCTAATGGATGCACAAGGAAAACTTCACTGGGGAATCCCTCCTTGGGAATCTCTCATTGGGGAAATCTCTCACAGAAACCAGAAGCAGGGATAGGCCATTTGGCCCTTTCAGCCTGCTCCACCATTCATTCTGATCATGGCTGCTCATCAAATTCAATATCCTGATTCCCTCCTTTTCTCCCATGTCCCTTGATCCCTTTAACTCCAAAAGCTAATTTCTTCTAATTTCTAATTTCTTCTTGAAATCACACAATGTTTAGGCCTCAACTACTCTCTGTGGGAGTGAATTCAACACATTCCCCACCCTCTGGGTGAAGAAATTTCTCCTCACCTCAGTTCTAAAAGGTTTACCCCTTATCCTCAAACTATGACCCCTAGTTCTGGACTCCCCCATCATTGGGAACATTCTTTCTAAATCTACCCTGTCTAACCGTATTAGAATTTTATAAGTTTCTATGAGATCCCCTCTCAGTTTTCTAAACTCCAGTGAATATAATCCTAATGGACTCAGTCTCCTCATATGACAGACCTGCCATCCCAGGAATCAGCCTGGTGAACATTCGCTGCACTCTGTCTTTAGCAAGGATATCCTTCTTCAGAAAAGGGCACCAAAACTACACACAGTACTCCGGATGTGGCCTCACCAACACCCGATACAATTGCAGCAAAACATCCCTATCCCCAAACTCAAATTCTCTCGCTATGAAGGCCAACATACCATCTGCCTTCTTTACTGCCTGCTGTACCTGCGCGCTTACTTTCAGCAACTGTTGCACAGGGATCCCAAGGTCTCGCTGAGTATCCGCCTCTATCAATTTACGCCCATTCAAGTAATAACCTGTCTTCCTGTTATTGCTATCAAAGTGGATAATCTCACATTTATCCACATTATACTGCATCTGCCATGCAGATGCCCACACACTCAGCCTGCCCATCTCTGCATCCTCTTCACAGCTCATCCTCCCACCCATCTTTGTATCTGCACATTTGGTGATAATACATTCAGTTCCCTCTTCCAAATTATTAATATATAATGTGAACAGTTGGGATCCTAGCACAGGAAGCTTTTCAGACTGGAGGCCAGTTACCAGTGGTGTACCACAGGGATCAGTGCTGGGTCCTCTGCTATTTGTGATTTTTATCAATGACTTGGAAGAGGGGGCTGAAGGGTGGGTTAGTAAATTTGCTGATGACGCCAAGATTGGTGGAGTAGTAGATGAGGTGAAGGGCTCTTGTAGGCTGCAAAGAGACATTGATAGGATGCAGAGCTGGGCCAAAAAGTGGTAGGTGGAGATTAACCCTGATAAGTGTGAGGTGATTCATTTTGGTAGGACAAACTTTAAGGCGGATTGCAGGGTCAACGGCAGGGTTCTGAGGAAGGTGGAGGAACAGAGAGATCTTGGGGTTCATATCCACAGATCTCTGAAAGTTGCCACTCAAGTGGATAGAGCCGTGAAGAAGGCTTATAGTGTGTTAGCGTTTATTAACAGGGGGTTTGAGTTTAAGAGCCATGGGGTTATGCTGCAACTGTACCGGACGTTGGTGAGACCACATTTGGAATATTGTGTTCAGTTCTGGTCACCTCACTATACGAAGGATGTGGAAGCATTGAAGAGAGTGCAGAGGAGATTTACCAGGATGCTGCCTGGTTTGGAGGGTAGGTCTTATGAGGAAAGGTTGAGGGAGCTGGGGCTTTTCTCTTTAGAGGGAGGAGGATGAGAGGATACTTAATAGAGGTTTATAAGATGATGAGGGGGATTGATGGAGTAGACGTTCAGAAACTATTTCCTCAAGTGGATGTAACTGTTACTAGGGGCATAAGTATAAGGTTCATGGTGGGAGATATAGGAGGGATGTCCGAGGTAGATTCTTTACTCAGAGAGCGGCTGGGGTGTAGAATGCACTGCCTGCTGTGATAGTGGAGTCGGACACTTCAGGAACTTTCAAGCGGTTATTGGATAGGCACACGGAGCACACCAGAATGATAGGGATTGGGATAGCTTGATCTTGGGTTTGGTCATAGCTCGGCACAACACTGAGGGTCGAAGGGCTTATACTGTGCCGTAATGTTCTATGTTCTAGATCCCTGCCAAACCCCACTAGTCACTGACTGCCAATCAGAAAAAGACCCAATTATGCCAGCTCTTTGCCTCCTGCATGCTAACCAGCATTCTATCCGTCTCAAGGCACTACCTGCAATCTCATGCGCTTTAACTTTACATTGTAGTCTGTTATGTGAGACCTTGTTGAAAGCCTTCTGAAAGTCTAAATAAACCACATCCACTGATTCTCCTTGGTCAACTAGTTATATCTTCAAAAAATGCCAATAGAGTCATAAAGGTTTACAGCGTGGAAATTTGTCCATGCCACCCTTTTTTTTAACCTCTGAAGCTAGTCCCAGTTGCCTGCATTTAGCCCATATCCCTCTATACCCATCTTACCCATGTAACTGTCTAAATGCTTTTTAGAAGACAACGTTGTACCAGCTGCAATAGGTGGGGGGAGGGAGGGGGGTCTACTGTGCACTCTGCATGCAATGGGTGCAAGGGCGTTGTGGGGAGGAGGCAGGCAGCGGGGCTACATTTTCGGGCGGTGTAGGGCTCCCTGCGATTGCAGGGGTGGTTTGGTTTGGGCTGGCTCCAAGAGCAGAGGCCTGACAGCTCTCACTCTCTCTGTCAGGCCTCTGCTGTGGGAATTGCGCATGTACAGACACAGAGGTCTGCCTGGGTGCAATAGTTCCCTCTGCTGCTGGCTGGCGAGTTTAGACCTGCCCCCTGTCTCTAGTAGCTGGAAACATCAAGCCCATTTTTTCATGCACTTTGTGTACAAGAGTGGGAGTAAAAACCTGCTTAGAAAATGGACCTGTAACTCTCATTTTCACGCTAGCTGGAAATTTAGAATTTTTCTTGTAAATTTCCACCCAATGTTTCTAAAGTCCATTTTTGTTTTAAACAGAGTCTCAGATCTACAGTCAGAACAGATTCCCAGCGGAAGTAAGTACATTTAAGAAACTTTCATAAGAAAAAGCTGAACTATTTTTTGGCAGGGGGACAGTTTATCTCTTTATTCCATCCTTCCTCCTTTCTCCCCCTCTATTCCTGGTGTCGTTCTCACAGTGAACTCACACTTCACCTCTGCTTCACTGAGCTGGTTTTTCTGACGAAGTCTTGAATAAGGTTGACAAAAAACTGTGTACAGATTTTGTCTCGATGAACTTCCAGAACAGGCTGGATTTTCACGGTGACTTCATTGCAGTATTGACGGAAGCTGGCTTGTGACATGAATGAATAAAGTTTAAGCTTTAAACTGGATAAAGTTCCACACCAATGTTTATTTCTAAAATGTGGATGAGGTCATGTGGTCATCTTTAGACAGGGAGAAGGGGAGAGTGAGATTGAATGAAGGGTCTGGTTGGCGGAATGTAACCACGACATTCCGCAGAGATCTATTCTGGGATGTGTTTTCACCGTATTTAGTATTTTCACTGCATTGACCCAGTTCAATGTGAGCAAGTCTGAGGCTATTTGTTGTGGATTAGAGAAAGATATATTGAAATATTTCCAAAGCACTGAGGGACTGGGAACTGAAGCAAAGTAATTTTGGGATCCATTAACCCAAACACACAGGTACCAAAGTTATCAAAAAGGCTGAAGGAGTTTTAGACTTCTTCACAGCGGTTAGAGTACAATTCTTCAAGGAGGGCCAGCCTCAAAAAGAGTGCAGTACCGATTCATCAGGACAATACTGGTACTCAGACGGTTAAATCATGAGAGCCAGTTGTAGAGATTTAACTTAAAGTCACTTGAGTTTATAAGGTTGAGGGATGATCATATTAAGATGTCTAAAATGATAAAGAAATTCAATAGGATCATTACAGAGAAACATCCTCACTGTTGGCAAATCAATAACTGAGGATGGAAGCATGAACGGACATGTGAATGAAGAAGAAATTCAGAATGAACATTTTTGCAGGGAATTGGTGACCATCTGGAACCAAAGATTCTGGCCCACACTGTGTGTTAATTGGAACTTACAAGGCCAAAGGTTGGGTGAAGGGATTGAGATATAGAAATTCGGTCCACCTTGTTGTCCAACAAGGGGCATACATGCAGTGGGTCATGCAAGGGCTGCTCTTGGATGTTTCGAGAGTAGCCTAGTGCTTCATGTCATTAGTGTACGCTTAAACTGGACCAGCTGCTGGGCAAGACGACAGCTCAGTGACTATCACTGTTTGCTGTGCAGATACATGGATTTGGGCCAGTGTCTGTGGGAGTTTGCACATTCTCCCCGTGCTTGCGTGGGTTTTCTCCGGGTACTCCGGTTTCCTCCCACACCCCAAAGATGTGCTCTTAGGCTGATTGGTGTAACAATTGTCCCTAAATTAGTCTCCCCTCAATCTGGTTTCCAATGTGGAGTGCCATAAGCATAGACAAGGGTCACGGGTGGAGAGGGGACTCATAATGTTGAAATGCGGCGCGGGCTCGTTGGGCCGAAGGGCCTGTTTCCTGTGCTGTGTTGTTCTTTGTTCTTTGTTCTTTGTAAAATGGGTGTAATGTAGTTGGGGAGCAGAGACACAGAATCGAGTGGGTTAGAGAGAAGGTCAAAGAACAATCTTGTAAATGCATTTCATAAACCTTCCAAAACTGCAACACTAAATATTGGTACAGGAGCAATGTGGGTCAGGTGTGGTTGGGATGTGGTTCAGTATGTGGGTCAGTATGTGGGTCAGTATGTGGGATCAGTGTTTCGAAGGGACATTGGTAGGGTCAACATGGGAAAGAGACAGTGTAAGGGTGAATCAGTGTGGGAGGGTTAATGAAGGGAAGGGTCACTGCATGGGATATACACAGTGACTGCAATTAATTTAATAAGAAGTCTGACAACACCAGGTTTCAGTCCAACCGGTTTATTTGATAGTAAACTCACTAGCTTTCGAGGTTACCCCCTTCATCAGGTGAATGGAGAGTTCTGGCCTCAGACAGAGCATATAAAGCAGACAGTTTACAGATTACTGATTAGAATGCAAATCTTTACACCTAACCTGCTGTTCAAGTCTTAAAGTGGCTGATAATGTGTGTGGAAGGAGCACTGATCACAGGTTAAAGAGATGTGTATTGTCTCCAGACAGTACAGTGAGTGAGGTTTTGCAAACACAGGCAAGTCACGGGGGTTACAGATAGTGCGACATGAACCCAAGATCCCTGTTGAGACCATCCTCGTGTGTGGAACTTGGCTATCAGTCTCTGTTCAGCAACTCTGCGCTGTCGTGTGGCTATCAGTCTCTGCTCAGCGACTCTGCGCTGTCGTGAGCATTCTCTAGAATGTACACAGGGACTGCTATTCTCTATAATATACACAGGGGCTGCTATTCTCTATAATATACACAGGGGCTGCTATTCTCTATAATATACACAGGGGCTGCTATTCACTGTAATATACACAGGGACTGCTATTCTCTATAATATACACAGGGAGTGCTATTCTTTATAATATACACAGGGACTGCTATTCTCTATACTATACACAGGGGCTGCTATTCTCTATAATGTACACAGGTGCTGCTATTCTTTGTAATATACAGTTACTGCATTCTCTATAATATATGCAAGGCCGCTACACTCCACCATATACATTGAGGCTCCCCATAATATACAATGAGATTGCTATTCTCTACAATATACACAGGGACCTCTTGTTCTACATTGCCCCATAACAGGAAACATTTGGCTACATTTACTTTATCGATGGAAGGGGGTTTTTCAGAATGGAGATCTGTAGCTAGTGGTGTTCCGCAGGGATCAGTGCTGGAATCTCTGTTGTTTGTGGTATATGCAAATGATCTGGAGGATGTGGGTGGTCTGATTAATAAATTTGCGGATGTCACAAAAATTGGTGGTGTTGCTGATAGTGCCAAGGATTGTCAGAAGATACAACAGGATGTAGATAGATTAGAGACTTGGGCACAGAACTGGCAGATGGAGTTTAATCTGGATAAATGTAAGATGGTGCATTTTGGAGGATCAAATTTAGAACATAGAACATTCCAGCGCAGTACTGGCCCTTCAGCCCTTGATGTTGCGCCGACCAGTGGAACCAATTTAATGACCCTCTAACCTAAACTATTCCAATGTTATCCATATGACTATCCACTGACCATTTGAACGCCCTTAAAGTTGGCGAGTCCACAACTGCTGCAGGCAGGGCATTCCACGCCCTTACTACCCTCTGAGTAAAGAACCTACCTCTGACATCCGTTCTATAACTACTACCCCTTAATTTAGAGCTATGTCCCCTTGTGTTAGCCATCACCATCTGAGGAAAAAGGCTGTCACTGTCCACCCTATCTAACCCTCAGATCATCCTGTATGCCTCAATTAGGTCATCTCTTAACCTTCTTCTCTCTAACGAAAATAACCTCAAGTTCCTCAGCCTTTCCTCATAAGACCTTCCCACCACACCAGGCAACATCCTGGTAAAATTTAGGTGTGAATTATACTGTAAATAACAGAACCCTGAGCAACATTAACATACAGAGGGATCTGGGCGTGCAGGTCCATAGTTCCCTAAAAGTGGCAACGCAGGTGGCCAAGGTGATTAAAAAGGCATACTTGCCTTCATCAGCCAGGGCATTGAGTACAAGAGTTGGGAAATCATGTTGCAGCTGTATAAAACCTTGGTTAGGCTGCATTTGGAGTATTGCGTGCAGTTCTTGTCACCAGACTACCGGAAGCATGTGGAAGCTTTGTAGAGAGTGCAAAGAAGGTTTACCAGGATGTTAAGTAGAAAACGCTGGAAAATCTCAACAGGTCTGTCAGCATCTGTGGGGAGAGAATAGAGCCAGTGTTTCAAGTCTAGGTAATTCTTCGTTGGCTCTGGTCTCGAGGGTTTTGGCTATGAGGAGAGACCATGTAAACTAGGATTATTTACTCTGGAAAGACCAAGGATGAGGGGCGACCTGATAGGGGTCTACAAAATTATAAGAAGCATAGACAGGGTGAATAGTCAGAGGCTTTTTCCAAGGATGGAAGTGTTAATGACAAGGGGACACAGGTTCAAGGTGAGAGGGGGAAAGTTTAAGGGAGATGGAGGGGAGGAAGTTTTTCACGCAGTGAGCGGTGGGTGCCTGGAACGCACTGCCAGAGGCAGTGGCAACATTTAAGGGGCATCTGGATGGATACATAAATAGGGAGGGAATAGAGGGATACCCACTGACTAAGGACAGAAGGTTTTTTTTAGTTTAATTAAAGCATCATGATTGCTACAGGCTTGGAGGGCTGAAGAGTCTGTTCCTGTGCTGTACTTTTCTTTGTTCTTTATTCCTTGTACCCGAACAGGTGCTGGAGGGTGGCGACTCAGGCATTTTCACAGTAACGTCATTGAAATATTAATGTAAGCCTACTTGTGACACTAATAAATAAACTTGAAAGCTTTATCATTATCCTCTCCTTAATAAGCACCTATCCAAACGACTGGTTATTTACTCGAGCTTTGTCTGCGCCTTTTAGAATATATCACTCTCGTGTTCATATTAGGCCCCACTAGCTGTTTATTATTTATATGTTGGTGGAATTGATAGACATTTCATTCTAATGTTCTCTCCTCCAGTCTTATTTTCTCCACATCCATTATCAACTTAATTGAAATTGGTTAAGCTTTTGGTTGAAACATTTATTGGATGGGCATTATGCTCCCTCGTTCAGTTTGCCTGGATTCCTTGGTTCCTGCTTTTCACTCTTGCTGTATTGCCCCCAGCCAATGTCTGAAACCATTCTTTCGGGAAGACCACCAGTTGTTCCATTTGCATTTTTTTCTGTTTTGCCTAACTTTGGAAAGGCACAGACACATTTCACAGGGGAGGCGAGGGCCTGGTGTTGTTACTCACTAGACTATTCATTCAGAAATTCAGCTTATGTTCTGGGGACCTGTGCTCAAATCTTGCCACAGCAGATGGTTGAATTGAATTCAATAAAACAAAATTTGGAATTAAGAATCTACTGATGACCATTGTCGATTGTCGGAAAATCCCATCTGATTCACCAGTGTCCTTTAGGGAAGGAGCTCTGCCGTCCTTACCCCGGTCTGGCCTACATGTGACTCCAGAACCACAGCAATGTGGGTGACTCTCAACTGTCCTTCAAGGGCAACTAGGGATGGACAATAAATGGTGACCAACCAGCGATGCCCGTGTCCCACGAATAAATAATTAAAAAAGATTATTGAGTTTGGTTGCTGGTTTTATTATCATTAATAATGTTTCTTGCTATTTGTTGCTCATTTTGTGTTTAATTTCACCCAGGCGTTTACTGCAGCCTCTGACGTGCTGTTGACACACATTTTAATGAATTTGTTACTATGACGATGAATGTTTTTATTTAAAATGCTGAATGTCAGCAGGCAATGATGGGAATTGTTTTTGAACAAAATAGCCTCCTGCCGAACATCACCAAATATGAGTTATAAAGACAACCCCCCCGCTGAACAGGAGGATGCTTCATGACTGCTTTTCAACTCCCCTTTGACGCCACTTTGACTCTGTGTAATGATCACTGGGAGGCTCTGAAGCAGACGCCACTGTTTTGAGAGTGGAAGCTGATTTAATCAGACCTTTCACTTGCCTCATGCAATGCATTGATCACATTGCAGACTTCACACTCAATGCTGGCTCTTAGACTGTCTGGATTCTGCCAGAGAGTGAAACACAGAACACCTCAGAGAGATTGTCAATTTGGAAGGCGAATATTATGTTAGCCTTTATTGCAAGAGGATTTGAGTACAGGAGTGGTGAGGTCTCCTCGCCACTTCAATTATATAAAATCATAGAATCCTTACAGTGTAGATGGAGGCCATTTGGCCCATCAAACCTGCACTGACAACAATCCCACCCAGGCCCTATCCCTTTAACGCCACGTTTACCATGCTAATCTTCCTGACATTAAAGGACAATTTCGCATGGCCAATCCGCCTAACTTGCACATCTTTGGGCTGCTGGAGGAAACCAGAGCACCCGGAAGAAACCCATGCAGACACGGGGAGGATGTGCAAACTTCACACAGACAGTGACCCAAGCTGGGAATTGAACCCAGGTTGCTAAGCACTGTGTCACCCCGCTGGGAGCTTGGTTAGACCTCACCTGAAGCATTGTGTGCAGTTTTAGTCCCCTTACCTCAGAAAGGATAGGATTGTCATGGAGGGAGTGCAACACAGGTTCACCAGACCAGTCCTGGGGATGGTGGGACTGTCTGTTGAAGAGAGATTGGGCAAACTGGGCCGGTGTTCTCGAGAATGAAAGGTGATCTCATTGAAACCTACAAAATATATAAAGCAATAGACTGGGCAGATATGGATAAGAGGTGGGGAGTTTAGACAGTAAGTAGTCTCACAACACCAGGTTAAAGTCCAACAGGTTTATTTGGTAGCAAAAGTGGTGTTTGCTATCAAATAAACCTGTTGGACTTTAACCTGATGTTGTGAGACTTATTACTGTGTTTACCCCAGTCCAATGCCAGCATCTCCACATCATGGGGAATTTAGAAGCAGGGACACAATTTCAAAACAAGGGGGAAGCCACTTAGGACCAAGATGTTGAGAAACTGTTTTTAGTCAGGGTTGTGAATCTTTGGAATTCGCTATGTGAGACTGTGGAAGCTCAGACACTGAGACTATGTGAAACAACAATTGACAGACTTCTGAATCCCAGTGACAGAAAGGGATATGGGGATAGCATGAGGGAAAAACATTGAAGTGGATGATGGGTATTGAATGGGATAGCAGGCTTCATGGGCTGAGTGGCTACTCCTGTTCCTATATTTCTATTTTCCTAAATAAACTGCAAGTGATCTCTAAGATGCCCACTGTAGTTACAATGTACTTTCATTGTTCTATAGAGCCATCCCTGGGAATAGAGAGAATAGAGTGGGGAGAATGAGGTTTCCTGATAATCCAATCACTAGCCTCCTCTGCTGGAGTCTCTCTTGGGACAAAACTTCAACGTTTGTGCTATGCCAGAAGAGCATTCTCTGTCTGAGCAAACACTACCTGTTACACTGCTCCCTATTACATCCCACCCATTACACACTACCCCATTACACACTCATCCATCACACATTGCCCCATTACACACCTATCCATTACACACTGCCCCATTACACACCCATCCATTACACATTGCCCCATTACACACCTATCCATTACACACTGCCCCATTATACACCCACCCATTACACACTGCCCCATTATACACCCATCCATTACACATTGCCCCATTATATACCCACCCATTACACATTGCTCCATTATACACACATCCATTAGAGTATTTCCTCAGGGATCAGTGCTGAGACGTTTGCTGTTTGTAATATATATTAATGATTCAAAGGAAAATGTAACTGGTTTGATTAGTAAGTTTGCGGACGACACAAAGGTTGGTGGATTTGCAGATAGTGATGCGGACCATCAGAGGATACAGCAGGATATTGATCAGTTGGAGACTTGGACGGAGAGATGGAGTTTAATCTGGACAAATGTGAGATAACATATTTTAGAAAGCCTAACACAGATAGGAAATATACAGTAAATGGCAGAACCCTTAAGGCAAAGAGATCTGGGTGTACAGGTACACAGGTCACTGAAAGTGGCAATGCAGGTGGAGAAGGTAGTCAAGAAGGCATACGGCATGCTCGCCTTCATCGGCCAGGGCACTGAGTTTAAAAATTGGCAAGTCATGTTGCAGCTTTGTAGAACCTTAGTTAGGTCGCACTTGGAATATAGTGTTCAATTCTGGTCGCCACACTACCAGAAGGATGTGGAGGCTTTGGAGAGGGCACAGAAAAGATTTACCAGGGTGTTGCCCGGTATGGAGGGCATTAGCTATGAGGAAAGATTGGAGAAACTTGGTTTGTTCTCACTGAAACGATGGAGGTTGAGGGGCGACCTGATAGAAGTCTTCAGGATTATGAGAGGCGTGGACAGAGTAGATAGTCTGAAGCCTTTCCCCAGGGTGGAGGAGTGAATTACTAGGGGGCATAGGTTTAAGGTGCAAGGGGCAAGGTTTAAAGGAGCTGTACGAGGCAGATTTTTTACACAGAGAGTAATGGGTGCCTGGAACTCATTGCCGGGGGAGGTAGTGGAAGCGGATATGGTAGTGACTTTTAAGGGGTGTCTTGACAAATACATGAATGAGATGGGAATAGAGGGATATAGTCCCCAGAAAGGTAGGGGGTTTTAGTTCAGTCAAGCGGCATGGTCGGTGCAGACTTGAAGGGCTGAAGGGCCTGTTCCTGTGCTGTAATTTTCTTTTTTCTTTGTTCTTTGATACTGTGCCTTTAAGAAATGTGAGGTGTGTTTAAAATTCAGCTGTTTCACATGGTGCCTATTTGTCTACACGAGGCAGCTCACATGCTGAGAAGGCAGGCTTAATTAATAAGTTAAGCTAGTTTACCTTAATCAGTGTTAATGGATTTTTGTTTACTTTGGTTTTTCCCAGGGGGTTTCAGAGCAGAGTTTTGGTTAGGTTGATTGACAGTCATGGGTGGCGCTATGTTTGCAGGAGAGACAGTGCTTTTGAAATCAACAACAGTTTCTACTTGATTCTGAAAGAAGCAAGAGGTGGGTCTCTTTCTGTCTCTCTGGAGGTTGCTGTTTGGGGCTATCAGAAGACAGATGTCTCTCTGTCTCTTGCTCTGGGGAGGTTAAGATGCTCTAGTACTGTTAACAAGTACAACCACATAAGCCTAGGGGTTTGCTGACTGATTTTGAAGAGGAATTTAAGTCTACAGGAGAAATATTGCTTAAATTGGAACTAATAAAGATAGTTAGGAGTTAAGAATTGTATCTTGTCATGTTTAATAATTGTTCAAATATTAAAAGTAAAGCTGGTTTATTTGTTATTGTTAAACTGTATTGTTACCATAACGTTTGCTTTGATAACAGCTTCCCAGTTTGTCAATAAAATCATATTTGGAGTGAAGCACATTACCCTCACACTAATGCCAAAATAGCAAAACTGTTGGGCACTAGTCAGGCTTCAGGTTCCTGCTGTGGTACTCTACAAAAATTGGGGGATCACCTTGGATTAACAACTATAAGACAGTGGGTGTGGAGTATTGGTGTTTCTAGGTGTTGCATTCGGTTAGATTTATTCGGGAATTGGCTCTTGCAGTAGCTAAAGATTTCCTGGGTGTGGAAGTCACTCAGAGTAGTTTTCAAAAAGTGGCTGAAGCAAAGCTTTTGGAATTGGCAAACAAGCTTCAGTTGAAGATACCGGAAGGCGGAGACAATTTTGGTGATAGCTCAGCATTTAAAACTGCTAGAAACACAGTCAGAATCATTGGAAATGGCTAAAATTCAATTACAAATGAAAGAGTTGTAACAAGCAAAGGAAATGAAACAGCCTGAAGGGAAAAAGAAAAAGAGAGAGAAGGAAGGGGAAGGAAGAGAACTTTTCAACTTTGGAAAGTGGAACTGAAAAGTGAACATCAACTTAAACTGGCAGAGGCAAATGCAAAAGTTGGGAGTGATAATAAGGATAGTGAACAAACATGGAGATAGCTGCAAGGAAAGTGAGCTGATTTAGAACCTGTTCCTGAATTGTTGAAATTAACTGAACATAAACTACAGGATTATCAACAACAGCTCACCATCGATTAGAACCATCAAGAGTATAGAAACACAGAGGGACCTAGGTGTGCAAGTCCACAAATCCGGCATAGGGCATGCTTGCCTTTATAGGACGGGGCATAGAGTATAAAAACCGGAGTCTGATGTTGCAGCTGTATAGAACGTTGGTTAGGCCACATTTGGAATACTGCGTCCAGTTCTAGTCGCCACACTACCAGAAGGACGTGGAGGTTTTGGAGAGAGTGCAGAGAAGGTTTACCAAGATGTTGCCCGGTATGGAGGGTCTTAGCTATGAGGAGAGATTGAGTAAACTGGGGTTGTTCTCCCTGGAAAGACAGAGAATGAGGGGAGACCTAATAGAGGTGTATAAAATTATGAGGGGTAAAGATAGGGTGAACAGTGGGAAGCTTTTTCCCAGGTTGGAGGCGACGATCACAAGGGGTCACAGGCTCAAGGTGAGGGGGGCGAAGTATAATTCAGATATCAGAGGGACATTTTTTACACAGAGGGTGGTGGGGGCCTGGAATGCACTGCCAAATAGGGTGGTGGAGGCAGACACACTGGCATCGTTTAAGACTTACCTGGATAGTCACATGAACAGACTGGGAATGGAGGGATACAAATGAATGGTCTAGTTGGACCAATGAGTGGCACAGGCTTGGAGGGCAGAAGGGCCTGTTTCCTGCGCTGTACTGTTCTTTGTTTTTTTTTGTTCTTTGAGAAGAAAAATGTAGATTAATTAAAAGATGTCTGTGATCTCAAGATGGAGATTGAGGAACAGAAGTGTTGTACTGCTGCCGACAAAAGAAAAGGACAACGATGTGAAATAAGACTGTATGATGAAACTGTACCATCATTACTAATGAACTACTGGGATAATGAATGTATACAGCTTGCACAGAGAAACAATACTGTTCATAGCACCTGTTCAAGTGAATTACAATGGTTTTTGCAGCAGCAAACTGATTTAATTCATTATTATCACATGGATTAGTTACAGTGAAAATATTGTACTGCCACAATGATCGCTAAAACCATGATTACATCCTGACATTGAAGAAGCCAATCTATGTATATTTCTGCCAATAATATGCAGAAACAGATGATAAAGATCCAGAACAAATGAAGGAATTGGTAAACTCCCCTGGAATAGAAAGATATCCAATTGAGACTTGGGAAAGAATTTTGAGTGTACCATTTCCCAACAGAGGGTGGAGTTGGACTACCTGACAGAGCAACTAAGGCCAGTGAACAAGAAAGAGAACAGAAATAAAGTGACTCTTCTGGATGGTCCTGAACACATGGATGTGAAGTTGAGAAAGCATGCAAAGGGACAGGTGTTCTTTGACAAAGCAGCTCAACTTTCTAAAAAAGATGACTTTGTTTTGACATTTTGGAATTCTGAAAATCAAATGAACTGTTTGGACTCAGTGAAGGAAATTAAAAAGCAAATCCAAAGAGGTTTGTGTCACTTTGTACTCAATGTAATGTTATATCCTCCCAACCCTGCACAGCTCTCTGAGGACATTACCTGGACAAATTTAAAACCATAACAGCCAAATCAAGCTTGGTCTTGGAATTGAAGCAGGGTCAAGAACAGAACGAGGACTTTGAAAAAAAAGAGGAAGAAGCTGGCAACAGCAGCCTGTCGAGAAAGAGAGGATGTGATTGCTGATGCTTTATTACAGCTTTGACGGAAGAAGGAGGAATTTTCAATATTGGAAGCAAAAACACTGAACTGGGCTTTACTACTGTTATATTTGGATGCTGTCATGGAACAAATGTACGTATGTATCTTAGAGTACTAATCGTGTGAAAATTAGAGGTAGTGAAAAATGAAGCTATCATTTCATTTTATTAAGAGGGGAGGTGTGATAATACTGTGCCTTTAAGAAATATATTCATATCATGTTTCCTGTGAGGGGTATGTTTAAAAGTCAGGTCTGTTTTATATGGTGCCAGTCTGTCTCCAAGAGAGGCAGCTCATATGCTGAGAATGCAAGCTAATGATTGATTTTAACTAGGGATATGTTGGATTAGTTTATTTAATGAGTTTTTGTTTGGTTGGTTTTTGCCCTGGGGTTTCAGAGTAAGGATTTGGTTGATTGGCAGAGATAGTCATGTGTTAATGGGAGCAGTTTAGTTTGCAGGAGAGACAAGAGCAGTTGTTGTTTGGTTCTGAAAGAAGCAAAAAGTCCCTCTCTCTCTCTTCTCACTCTCTAGAGGTTGCTGTTTGGGGCTCTCAGAAGGTAGGTGGCTCTCTGAATCTCTCTGTCTCTCTCTCTTTCCAGAGATGTTAAAAGGCTCTAGTGCTGTTAATAAGTATAAGCACATATTTGGAATTTTGCTAACTGATTTTGAAGAGGAATGTAAGTCTATAAGAGGAATATTGCTTGAATTGTAACTAATAGAGACAAATTAGCAGTTAAGAATTGTAGCTTGTCGTGTTTAAAAATTGTTCAAATGTTAAATGTTAAGCTAATTCATTGGTTATAGTTAAACTGTAATGTAAAAATGAATTTTGTTTTGAACAAAGCTTTTGAACAAAGAGTCCCCGTCCCTGGACCCATAGAGCACAGAGTCCCTGTCCCTGGGAACAGCCCATAGAGCACAGAGTCCCCGTCCCTGGGCCCATAGAGCAGAGTCCCTGTCCCTGGGAACAGCCCGTAGAGCACAGAGTCCCCGTCCCTGGGAACAGCCCGTAGAGCACAGAGTCCCCGTCCCTGGGAAGAGCCCGTAGAGCACAGAGTCCCTGTCCCTGGGAACAGCCCGTAGAGCACAGAGTCCCCGTCCCTGGGAAGAGCCCGTAGAGCACAGAGTCCCCATCCCTGGGAAGAGCCCATAGAGCACAGAGTCCCCATCCCTGGGAAGAGCCCATAGAGCACAGAGTCCCCGTCCCTGGGAAGAGCCCGTAGAGCACAGAGTCCCCATCCCTGGGAAGAGCCCATAGAGCACAGAGTCCCCATCCCTGGGAAGAGCCCATAGAGCACAGAGTCCCCGTCCCTGGGCCTGTAGAGCACAGAGTCCCTGTCCCTGGGAACAGCCCGTAGAGCACAGAGTCCCTGTCCCTGGGAACAGCCCGTAGAGCACAGAGTCCCCGTCCCTGGGAAGAGCCCGTAGAGCACAGAGTCCCCGTCCCTGGGAAGAGCCCGTAGAGCACAGAGTCCCCATCCCTGGGAAGAGCCCATAGAGCACAGAGTCCCTGTCCCTGGAAACAGCCCATAGAGCACAGAGTCCCTGTCTCTGGAAATAGCCCATAGAGCACCGAGTCCCCCTGGGAACAGCCCGTAGAGCACAGAGTCCCCGTCCTTGGAACAGCCCGTAGAGCACAGAGTCCCTGTCCCTGGAAGCAGCCCATAGAGCACAGAGTCCCTGTCCCTGGAAACAGCCCATAGAGCACAGATTCCCAATCCCTGGGAACAGTCTGTAGAGCGCAGAGTCCCCATCCCTGGGAACAGTCTGTAGAGCACAGAGTCCCCATCCCTGGGAACAGTCTGTAGAGCACAGAGTCCCCGTCCCTGGAAACAGCCCATAGAGCACAGAGTCCCTGTCCCTGGAAACAGCCCATAGAGCACAGAGTCCCCGTCCCTGGAAACAGCCCATAGAGCACAGATTCCCAATCCCTGGGAACAGTCTGTAGAGCGCAGAGTCCCCTTCCCTGAAAACAGCCCGTAGAGCACAGAGGCCCCATCCCTGGGCCCGTAGAGCACAGAGTCCCCGTCCCTGGGAACAGCCCGTAGAGCACAGAGTCCCCGTCCCTGGGCCCGTAGAGCACAGAGTCCCCGTCCCTGGGCCCGTAGAGCACAGAGTCCCCGTCCCTGGGAACAGCCTGTAGAGCACAGAGTCCCCATCCCTGGGAACAGCCTGTAGAGCACAGAGTCCCCGTCCCTGGGCCTGTAGAGCACAGAGTCCCCGTCCCTGGGAACAGCCTGTAGAGCACAGAGTCCCCGTCCCTGGGAACAGCCTGTAGAGCACAGAGTCCCCGTCCCTGGGAACAGCCTGTAGAGCACAGAGTCCCCGTCCCTGGGCCTGTAGAGCACAGAGTCCCCGTCCCTGGGAACAGCCTGTAGAGCACAGAGTCCCCGTCCCTGGGAACAGCCTGTAGAGCACAGAGTCCCCGTCCCTGGGCCCGTAGAGCACAGAGTCCCCGTCCCTGGGCCTGTAGAGCACAGAGTCCCCGTCCCTGGGAACAGCCCGTAGAGCACAGAGTCCCCGTCCCTGGGAACAGCCCGTAGAGCACAGAGTCCCCGTCCCTGGGAAGAGCCCGTAGAGCACAGAGTCCCCGTCCCTGGGAAGAGCCCATAGAGCACAGAGTCCCCATCCCTGGGAAGAGCCCATAGAGCACAGAGTCCCCGTCCCTGGGCCTGTAGAGCACAGAGTCCCTGTCCCTGGGAACAGCCCGTAGAGCACAGAGTCCCTGTCCCTGGGAACAGCCCGTAGAGCACAGAGTCCCCGTCCCTGGGAAGAGCCCGTAGAGCACAGAGTCCCCGTCCCTGGGAAGAGCCCGTAGAGCACAGAGTCCCCATCCCTGGGAAGAGCCCATAGAGCACAGAGTCCCTGTCCCTGGAAACAGCCCATAGAGCACAGAGTCCCTGTCTCTGGAAATAGCCCATAGAGCACCGAGTCCCCCTGGGAACAGCCCGTAGAGCACAGAGTCCCCGTCCTTGGAACAGCCCGTAGAGCACAGAGTCCCTGTCCCTGGAAGCAGCCCATAGAGCACAGAGTCCCTGTCCCTGGAAACAGCCCATAGAGCACAGATTCCCAATCCCTGGGAACAGTCTGTAGAGCGCAGAGTCCCCATCCCTGGGAACAGTCTGTAGAGCACAGAGTCCCCGTCCCTGGAAACAGCCCATAGAGCACAGAGTCCCTGTCCCTGGAAACAGCCCATAGAGCACAGAGTCCCCGTCCCTGGAAACAGCCCATAGAGCACAGATTCCCAATCCCTGGGAACAGTCTGTAGAGCGCAGAGTCCCCTTCCCTGAAAACAGCCCGTAGAGCACAGAGGCCCCATCCCTGGGCCCGTAGAGCACAGAGTCCCCGTCCCTGGGAACAGCCTGTAGAGCACAGAGTCCCCGTCCCTGGGCCCGTAGAGCACAGAGTCCCCGTCCCTGGGAACAGCCTGTAGAGCACAGAGTCCCCGTCCCTGGGCCTGTAGAGCACAGAGTCCCCGTCCCTGGGAACAGCCTGTAGAGCACAGAGTCCCCGTCCCTGGGAACAGCCTGTAGAGCACAGAGTCCCCGTCCCTGGGAACAGCCTGTAGAGCACAGAGTCCCCGTCCCTGGGCCTGTAGAGCACAGAGTCCCCGTCCCTGGGAACAGCCTGTAGAGCACAGAGTCCCCGTCCCTGGGAACAGCCTGTAGAGCACAGAGTCCCCGTCCCTGGGAACAGCCTGTAGAGCACAGAGTCCCCGTCCCTGGGCCCGTAGAGCACAGAGTCCCCGTCCCTGGGCCTGTAGAGCACAGAGTCCCCGTCCCTGGGAACAGCCCGTAGAGCACAGAGTCCCCGTCCCTGGGAACAGCCTGTAGAGCACAGAGTCCCCGTCCCTGGGCCCGTAGAGCACAGAGTCCCCGTCCCTGGGCCCGTAGAGCACAGAGCCCCCGTCCCTGGGAACAGCCCGTAGAGCACAGAGTCCCCGTCCCTGGGAACAGCCTGTAGAGCACAGAGTCCCCATCCCTGGGAACAGCCCGTAGAGCACAGAGGCCCCATCCCTAGGCCCGTAGAGCACAGAGTCCCCGTCCCTGGGAACAGCCCATAGAGCACAGAGGCCCCATCCCTAGGCCCGTAGAGCACAGAGTCCCCGTCCCTGGGCCTGTAGAGCACAGAGTCCCCGTCCCTGGGAACAGCCTGTAGAGCACAGAGTCCCCGTCCCTGGGCCCGTAGAGCACAGAGTCCCCGTCCCTGGGAACAGCCTGTAGAGCACAGAGTCCCCGTCCCTGGGCCTGTAGAGCACAGAGTCCCCATTCCTGGGACCAGCCCGTAGAGCACAGAGTCCCCGTCCCTGGGAACAGCCCGTAGAGCACAGAGTCCCCGTCCCTGGGAACAGCCCGTAGAGCACAGAGTCCCTGTCCCTGGGAACAGGCCATAGAGCACAGAGTCCCTGTCCCTGTTGAATTGATTTGATTTATTATTGTCACATGTATTAGCACACAGTGACAAGCATTGTTTCTTGCGCGTTATACAGGCAGAGCATACCGTTCAGAAAAGGAAAAGAGAGAGTGCAGAATGTAGTGTTACAGTCGTAACTAGGGTGGAGACAAAGATCAACTTAATGCAAGTTAAGTCCATTCAGAAGTCTGACGGCAGTAGAGAAGAAGTTGTTCTTGAGTCAGTTGGTACAGGACCTCAGACTTCTGTATCATTTCTTGATGGAAGAAGGCGGAAGAGAGAATGTTTGGGGTGCGTGGGGTCAAAATTATGCTGGCTGCTTTGCTGAGGCAGCAGGAAGTTTACACTGAGTCAAGGATGGGAGGCTGCTTTATGTGATGGATTGGACTACATTCACGACCTTTTGTAGTTCCTTGTGGTCTTGGGCAGAGCAGGAGCCCATACCAAGCTGTGATACAACCAGAAAGAATGCTTTCTATGGTGCATCTATAAATGTTGGTGAGAGTTGCAGCTGCAATGCCAAATTTCCTTAGTCTTCTGAGCAAGTAGAAGCGTTGGTAGGCTTTCTTACCTATAGTATCGGTATGCGGGGACCAGGACAGGTTGTTGGTGATCTGGATAGCTAAAAACTTGAAGCTTTCGACCCTTTCTCCTTCATCCCCATTGGTGTAGACAGGGGCATGTTCTCCTTTAAGCTTCCTGAAGTCAATAATAATCTCCTTCGTTTTGTTGACATTGAGAGAGAGATTATTGTTGCCACATCAGTTCACCAGATTCTCTATCTCATTCCTGTACTCTGTCTCATCATTGTTTGAGATCCAGCCCACTATGGTGGTGCCATAGCAAATTTGAAAATTGAATTGGAGGGGAATTTGGTCACACAGTCATGGGGCGTATAAGGAGTATAATAGGGGGCTGAGAACACAGTCTTATGGGGCACCAGTGTTGAGGATGATTGTGGAGGAGGTGTTGTTGCCTATCCTTACTGATTGTGGTCTGTGATTTAGGAAGTTGAGGATCCATTCACAGAGGGAGTTGCCAAGCCCCAGGCACAGAGTTTGGAGATGAGTTTTGTGGGAATAATGGTGTTGAAAGCTGAGCTGTAGTCAATAAATAGGAGTCTGACATAGGTGTCCTTGTCATCGAGGTGTTCCAGGGTTGAGTGAGTGCCAGGGAGATGTGGACCTGTTGTGGAGCTGCTCAGGATGAACCTCGATCACTCAAAGGGTGGTGAATCTCTGGAATTCTCTGCCCGTTGAAGTGGTGGAGGCTGCCTCGCTAAATATTTTTAAGAAGCGGGTTGATGGGTTATTGATAAGAGAGGGGATTAAGGGTTATGGGGAGAGGGCGGGAAAGTGGAACTGAGCCACAACAGATCAGCCATGATCTTATTGAATGGCGAGGCAGGCTCGAAGGGCTAGATGGCCTACTCCTGCTCCTATTTCTTATGTTCTTATGTTCTTATGTCCACTGCATCTCACTCCAGACCTTCTTTGCAAAGGCACATTCCACAAGGCGGTGTGCGACTCTCCCTCCCCCCCACACCACCACCCCCCCCCGCCACTTTGAGGCTGGTGCTGAGATTCTGGGCATGCATGAAGGATCTGATGGGGAGTGCCCTTCTCACCACCAGTCAGGCTCGGTCTTGGTGCTTGTTTGAAAGTTCTGGTGATTATGACCTTGACAGAGTGCTCAGGGAGCCATCTCCTTTTCCCATAGGGTCTCTCAATGTTACATGCAGACCACTGCCTGTGGACTTGTGACCAAAGATGTTTTTCTGATCAAAACTTTCAGCGAGTGGTATGGCACAGTCTAACTACTAGGAGTGTTCCATGGCAGCATGGCCAGACCCTCTGTCACAACATGGGGGACAGGTAGAAAGCTCAGCACGTGGTGAGACTTAGTGTTTGTATATCCAGGAGGCTTGATGCAGCCACACACGACTTATTAATGATTTCAGTGCTTTGCTTGTTATGCAAATGATTATCACACTCTTTGTGTTCATTCCTAATGGAACCACACGGTGAGGTCTCTCTGGGTGAAATGAAAAACTCATTTCCTGTTGTAATCATCTGTTTCATTACCCTGATTATCAAAAATTTCCAGCTTAACGAAAGGCTCAAGTGGTAAACATTGCTGAGTTTCCGATCCACTCTTTGGATTTATTGGAATCACTTTAAGTTTGCAGTTTTGGAATTTTTCATCCCTTTTGTTTGCTGAAAGTCTGATTAGTGCAGTGAGGGGGAAACTCTTCTCATTGGAGGAAGTGGGTGGGATGAGGAAGATACTGTTTGATGTTGATTGGTAAATAACTAATACTGAGATACTAAATAACTAATACTAATAACTAATACTAATTTGAACAGAGGGGAGTACGGTAGGATGAGAGAAGAATTGGCAAATGTGGACTGGGGGAGCACGTTGGAAGGTAGGTCTGCTGAGGAGCAGTGGAGGATCTTTAAGGAGATCTTTCTTGGTGCTCAGCAGAAATTTATTCCGATGGTCAAAAAGGACAGTAGGAGGAGAGGTAATAAGCCGTAGATAACGAAGGAGGTGAAGGAAAGTGTTAAATTAAAAGCGGAGGTGTTTAGAGTAGCTAAGAGTAGTGGGCGAGAAAAGGATTGGGAGAGGTTTAAATGTGAACAAAGATTGACAAAGAAGATGATAAAGAAGGGTAGGAGAAACTATGAAGCTGGGTTAGCGCTTAATATAAAAAAGGACAGCAAGAGTTTTTATAAATATATAAAAAGGAAGAGGCTGGCTAGGGTGAACGTTGGTCCCTTAGAGGATGAGAAGGGGGACTTAGTGGTAGGGGATGGGGATATGGCTGAGGTCCTGAATAACTTTTTTGTTTCTGTCTTCACGGAGGAGGACGTGAATAATTTGCCGGGTGTTAGAGATGGAAAGGTGGTAGGACTGGAGGGTCTTAATGACATTACTGTTACTAGAGAGGAGGTGCTCGACAGACTGGAGGGACTGATTGTGGACAAGTCGCCAGGACCGGATGGAATGCATCCATGGGTTCTGAAAGAAATGGCGGAGGTGATAGTGGATGCCTTGGTGGTTATTTTCCAGACATCGCTGGATTCCGGGGAAGTGCCGGAAGATTGGAAAGCGGCTAATGTTATGCCATTGTTTAAGAAGGGTGCCAGGCAAAAGGCAGGGAATTATAGGCCGGTTAGTTTAACGTCTGTTGTAGGTAAAATGTTAGAATCCGTCATCAAGGAGGAAATAGCGAGGCATCTTGAGAGGAATTGCCTGTCCTGAATCGCCCCCCCCTCGATGCTGACACTATAATTAAGAAAACCACCAACGTTTTATTTTCTCAGAAGACTGAGGAAATTTGGGATGTCAGTTACAACTTTTTACTTTTACAGATGCACCATAGAAAGCATTCTTTCTGGTTGTATCGTAGCTTGGTATGGCTCCTGCTCTGCCCAAGGCGCACAAGGAATGTAGGCCAATTCATCACACAAACTAGCCTCCCATTCATTGACTCTGTCTACACTTCCCGCTGCCTCGGCGAAGCAGCCAGCATAATTAAGGACCCCACACACCCTTGGCATTCTCTTTTCCACCTTCTTCCATCGGGAAAAAGATACAAAAGTCTGAGGTCACGTACCGACTGACAAGAACAGCTTCTTCCCTGCTGCTGTCAGACTTTTGAATGGATCTACCTTGCATGAAGTTGATCTTTCTCTACACTCTAGCTATGACTGTAACACTACATTCTGCACTGTCTCCTTTCCTTCTCTATGAACAGTATGCATTGCCTGTATAGCACACAAGAAACAATACTTTTCACAGTATGCTAACACGTGTGACAATAATAAACCAAATCAAATCAAAATTCATTCCTGAGATCGCAGGCTACCAATGGAGGTACTTTGGGTTTTGGATCCCTTCTAGCGGTTGCTGTGGAATTTGAGGAACTGAACAGCCTGTGTTCCATGCAGAGTGCCATTCTGTGGGAAGCAGCGCTCTGTCTAAATGTTAACCTCAAGAGACATCACAGAACATTGAGAGATTGAGAACAGGTCCCTGTCTGAGCCCTGGGTCTGAACAAAGGGAAACTGAAAGTTTCAAACTGAAACTACACTCAAGTGAGATGTCCACTGATCCTGTTCCTCAACTGGTGAAGCTTTATGCAATGGAGAAGGTATGTTCTCCACCAGATGTTTGGTGCTGTTTGCCCTTTGCTGCATATACCACATTTGTATTCTTGTTGTCAGCTGCTCAGAGCTGGTTATGGGCACTCAGGATGGCACTGTCAGTAACAATAGCTGTGTGGAACTTAACGTGAAACAGTGAAGGGCGAGGCATTGTGCCGACTATGTTACCGGACTAATTATTCAGAGCAGATTCCCCCAGAGCCCCCTGTGCTTCTCTTTCGCCCAAACTGGTTGATCTCACATTCATCATGATAGAATTCTATTTGTCACCATTGAGCTCAGTTTAGGGTTTTTGGGGTTTGGAGAGTTAGACAAAGGGTTAATGGTGAGCCAGGCTGATCCTCCAGAATACTTCTTTGAGTGGACAGTCCGACTGGACCTCTTTCCCTGGTCTGAACACTCTTCTCATGATTGGATCCTATACATGGTGAGAAAGTGTTCACGCAATGACATCCTCCCTGCCCCTCTTGCTGTGTTTGCCTGAAGAGTTGCTACTTTAGAAATGCATCTTTATGTTGTGGAATGGGGTCATTCTGAGGCCTTCTTCGTTAATCATTAACCATCTCCCATTAAAACTGTCTCCACTCACAGTGTCTGCACGTTTAAAACTTAATTAGCTGTAAAAACTCGCATTCTAACCAGTATTCTGTAAACGGAGTGTGTGCCTTTATATGCTCTGTTTGTGATCAGAACTCCCCACTCACCTGACGAAGGGGCAAAGCCCCGAAAGCTAGTGGCATTTGCTACCAAATAAACCTGTTGGACTTTAACCTGGTGTTGTGAGACATCTTACTGTGTTTACCCCAGTCCAACGCTGGCATTTCCACATCCTGTCTTTAACACAGTAAGAGGTCTCACAACACCAGGTTAAAGTCCAACAGGTTTATTCGTAGCTAAAGCCGCTAGCTTTCGGAGCACTATGCAGCGTTTAAGTGCAGCAACATCTGACATGAAGCCTTTCGATCTCACCTCCCACTCATTCTAATAAAGGCTGAACTATCTGATCTGTGTTTTAACTGCATTTCCTCATTTCGCAATACAAGAAAAACCTGTTCACCTTAATCCTGATCATTTTAATCTAAAATCCACAGTATTTGAGTTTCAGGGGCGAGAGTTAGTGATTTGCACTGCCCTCAGTGTGAGGAAGTCCCGCCCTGAACAGGTGGCTCCAACTTCACAGTTCTGCCGTTTTGTTCCAGATTCCCCTTTGCCAGAGAACTGACCAGAGAACATCTCCGATCCCCCAATCATCTCCCTTCAGTCCTCGCAGGAAGAGAATCCTCGTCTGTGAAACCTGTCCTTGCAATTTAACCCTTTAAGCTCGAGGTCTCAGCCTGGTTTGTGTGTTACACCCTCTCCAGTATACCCTCCCTGAGGTCATGGCTGAGAACTGAATGATCAGTTAAGAGAGACACAGAGGTCCTGATTCCTCTGTCCTGGGGTGAAGCTGTTGTGAGGGTCATTGTGACACTATCAGAGCTGCCCTCTGTATCTAGTTCTGTATTTATTTTCTTTGCCAATCCTGGGGTACCTTCCCCCCACCTTACCCCCACCTCGTTGTCAATTCTCCCCGCTTCATCCCAAAACAGCAACAAAAACCATTGCAGTGAGCAGTGATTTAAGATGAAAGCAATCTGTCACTGACTCAGGATTGAAATGTGACTGTGGAATCTTTCAGAATTATTAATCCACTCAGTGTGGTAAACCTGAATCCCGAGCTACCATCACATGCTCTCTCTCTCTCTCTCTGTCTTTTCTGTTTTTCTCTCTGCCTTTGTCGATTTCCACCTCTCGACCTCTCCAAGCTTTGTTCTGCTGCTTGTCTCTGACTTTCAGGGTATATTAATAACAGACAGTTACATTCTGAGCAAACTGCTCTCAGTTTTTCTTCAAGCGGGGTGTGTGTTTGCTGGTGAAGGGAGCTGGAGGAGTTTACTGATGTTTTCCTGAGGCAGGTGAACAGTTAGACAGTCATCGCCTGTACTGGGCTGTGTCCTCTGCTGTGACTTGGGAGCAATGTTCCTGGGTGAGTTCCTTCTGCTGGAAAGCTTCAGAAATCAGTGGGGTATTGGTGGGGTTTCAGGATGCTGTGCGGATCCTGCAGCAGCTCTGACCTCAGAGGGAGAAATGCTACACTGACCTTATCACTGTTGCTAGGCACTTGATGATGCATTTGTGTGTGTGCCTGTGTGTGAGTATGTGTGTCTGTGTCTGTGTGAGTGTGTGAATGAGTGCATGTATGAGTATGTGTGCCTCAGAGTGAGTGAGTGTGTGTGTGTGTGTGTCTGTGAGAGTATGTGCGTATCTGTGAGAGTATGTGCGTATCTGTGAGAATGTGTGTGTGTTTGTCTGTAACTGTGAGTGGGTGAGAGTGTGAGTATGTGTTTGATTTGATTTATTATTGTCACATGTTACAACATGGACAAGCTGGGCCATTGGGCCTGTTTCCATTACTCTATATATTGGGATACAATAAGAAGTATTTTTTCTTGCTTGTTCTACAGACAAAACATACCATTCATAGAGTGCATAGGGAAGAAGGAAAAAAGAAGGTGCAGAATATAGTGTTACAGTGAGAGTTATAGCTAGGGTGTAAAGAAAGATCAGCTTAATATATGGTAAGTCCATTCAAAAGTTCGATGGCAGCAGCCATTCTTGAATCAGTTGGTACGTGATCTCAGACTTTGGTATCTTTTTCCCGACGGAAGAAGGTGGAAGAGAGAATGTCGGGGGGGCAGGAGTTTGTGTGTGTGTGCTTGTGTGAGTGTGTGTGTGTGTGTTTGTGAGACAGTATATGTGTGTGTGTACGTGTGTGTGTGTGCGTGTATGTTTCTGAGAGTGTGTGTGTGAGAGAGAGTGTGAGAGTGAATGTAAGTGTGTGTGAGAGGGAGTGTGAGAGAGAGTGTGTGAGAAGGAGTGCGCGTGCACGTGTGTGTGTGTGTGTGTGTGTGTGTGTGTGTGTGTGTGTGTGTGTGTGTGTGTGTGTGTGTGTGTGTGTGTGTAATTTAAACAAAGTCTGTGACGAGGTCCCACATGGGAGATTTGTAAAGAAGGTATATTCACATGGGATACAGGGTAATTTGATAAAGTGGATACAAGATTGGCTCAGTTGTAGGAGACAGAGGGCGATGACAGAGGCTGCTTTAGTGACTGGAAGCCAGTGTCCAGTGGCGTATCGTAGGGGTCACATTGGGTCCCCAGTTATTCATCAGTTATATGAAAGACATTGATGACTGTGTGGGGGGTCGGATTAGTAAGTTTGTGGATGACACAAAGATTGGATGGATGGTTAACAATGAGATGGAGTGTTTTGGGCTACAGGAAGATATGGACAGAATGGTCAAATGGGCAAATAAGTGGCAGATGGAATTGAACCCTGAAAAGTGTGAGGTGATGCACTCAATGAATGGTAAGACACTAGTAAGTTCTGTGGGACAAAGGGACCTTGGCGTGTCTGCCTACAGATGTCTGAAGGCGGAAGGATATGTTAGTAGGGTGGTGAAAAAGGCAAATGGGACACTTGCCTTTATCAATCAAAGCAGGTTATAAAAGCAGGGAAGTCAGGTTGGAGTTGTATAGAACTTTGATGAGGCCACAGCTGGAGCACTGTGTGCAGTTCTGATCGCCACGTTATCGGAAGGATGTAATTGCACTGGAGGGGGTGCAGAGGAGATTCACCAGGATGCTGCCTGGGATGGAGCATTTAAGTTATGGAGAGAGGTTGGGTAAGACTTGGGTTGTTTTGTTGGGGCAGAGAGGACTGATGGGGCGACCTGATCAAGGTGCACAGGATTCAGAGAGACAAAGGTGTGCAGATTAGGTTGACTATGGAAATTGTCCCTTAGCGTCAGGGGGATTAGCAGGGTAAATACATGGAGTTATGGGGATAGGGCCTGGGAGGGATTGTTGTCAGTGTGGGGTCAACGGGCTGAATAGTCTTCTTCTGCACTGTAGAGATTCTGTGATTCTATACATGGTAAAAAGTCTGACAACACCAGGTTTTAGTCCAACCTATTTATTTGATAGTAAACTCACAAGCTTTCGGGGTTAGCCCCTTTGTCAGGTGAATGGAGAGTTCTGGCCTCAGACAGAGCATATAAAGCACAGACAGTTTAGAGATTATTGATTAGAATGTGAATCCTTACACCTAACCTGCTGTTCAAGACCTGAAGTGGCTGATAATGTGAGTGGAAGGAGCACTGATCACAGTTTAAAGAGATGTGTATTGTCTCCAGACAGTACAGTAAGTGAGGTTTTGCAAACCCAGGCAAGTCACGGGGGTTACAGATAGTGCGACATGAACCCAAGATCTATACATGGACAGAGTGGATAAGGAACAGCTGTTCCCCCTCTGTTGAAGGGTCAGTCATGAGGGGACATAGATTCAAGGTGAGGGGCAGGAGGTTTGGGGAGATGTGAGGAAAAACGTTTTTATCCCCCGTGGGTGGTGAGGGTCTGGAATGCGCTGCCTGGGAGGGTGGTGGAGGTGGGATGCCTCACATTCTTTAACAAGTATGTGGATGAGTACTTGGCATATTGTAACATTCAGGGCTGTGGGCCAAGTGCTGGTAGATGGGATTAGGTGGGAGTTCAGATGTTTCTAATCTCTCGGTGCGGACTCGTTGGGCCGAAGGGCCTCTTCAGCACTGTATGATTCTATGAGGTTGTTTTTGTGTGTGAGTGAGATTGTGTGTGTGTGTGTGTGTGTGTGTGTGTGTGTGTGCTCGTGAGTTTGTGTGTGTGTGTGTGTGTGTGTGTGTGTGTGTGTGTGTGTGTGTGTGTGTGTGTGTGCTCGTGAGTTTGTGTGTGTGTGTGTGTGTGTGTGTGTGTGTGTGTGTGAAAGGGAGGGGATATTTAATAAAACATAAGAACTAGGAGCAGAAGTTGGCCATTTGGCCCCTTGAGCCTGCTCCATCATTCAATAAGATCATAGCTGATCTTCTCATGGACGCAGCTCCACTTACCCGCCCGCTCACCATAACCCTTAATTCCTTTACTGTTCAAAAATTCATCTGTTCTTGCCATAAAAACATTCAATGAGGGAGCCTCAACTGCTTTACTGGGCAGGGAATTCCACAGATTCACAACCCTTTGTGTGAAGAAGTTCCTCCTCAACTAAGTCCTAAGCCTGCTTGCTGTCATTTTGACGCTATGTCCCTTAGTTTTAGTTTCACCCGCCAGTGGAAACAACTTCCCTGCTTCTATCTTATCTATTAAGAACATAAGAAACAGGAGCAGGAGTAGGCCATCTAGCCCCTCGAGCCTGCCCGACCATTCAAAAAGATCATGGCTGATCTGAAGTGGCTCAGTTCCACTTTCCTGCTTTCTCCCCATAACCCTTAATACCCTTACCTACCAAAAACCTATCTACCCGCGTCTTAAATATATTTAGCGAGATAGCCTCCACCACTTCAACGGGCAGAGAATTCCAGAGATTCACCACCTTTTGAGTGAAGAAGTTCCTCCTCAACCCCGTTCTAAACTGCCCCCCCCACCTTATCTTGAGGCTGTTCCCTCTAGTCCTGCTGTCCTTTCTGAGCGGGAAGAACCTCTCCACCTCTACCCTATCCATCCCCTTCATCATCTTATACGTCTCAATAAGATCCCCCCTCATCCTTCTAAACTCCAACGAGTACAAGCTCAGTCTATTCAGCCTCTCTTCATAGTTCAACCCCCTCAACTCTGGTATCAGCCTAGTGAATCTCCTCTGCACTCCCTCCAAGGCCAAAATATCCTTGCGCAAGTGCGGCGACCAAAACTGCACACAGTACTCCAGCTGCGGCCTCACCAGTGCCCTGTACAGTTGCAGCAAGACCTCTCTACTTTTATATTCAATCCCCCTCGCTATAAAGGCCAACATCCCATTTGCCTTCCTGACCACCTGCTGCACCTGCAGGCTGGGTTGTTGCGACTCATGCACAAGGACCCCCAGCTCCCTCTGCACCGTAGCATGCTGCAGCTTTTCACCCTTTAAATAGTAGTCCCTCCTACTATTATTCCTGCCAAAGTGGATAACCTCACACTTGCCAACATTGTATTCCATCTGCCCGGTCCTCGCCCACTCGCTCAGCCTATCTAGATCCCTCTGCAGACTTTCTACACCCTCCGCACAATTTGCTTTTCCACTTATCTTTGTGTCATCAGCAAATTTCGACACCCTACACTCAGCTCCTTCCTCCAGATCATCTATATAAATGGTAAATACTTGAGGCCCCAGCACCGATCCCTGGGGCACTCCACTAGTCACCAACCGCCAATCCGAATAGCACCCATTGACCCCCACTCTCTGCTTCCTATTTGACAGCCAATCCTCTATCCATGCTAACACCCTACCCCCAACTCCATGCCCTCTAACCTTCTGTAACAACCTTTTGTGCGGCACCTTATCAAGCGCCTTCTGAAAATCGAGAAACACCACATCCACCGGTTCCCCTCTGTCTACCGCACTAGACACATCCTCATAGAATTCCAATAAATTCGTCAGACACGACTTCCCCTTAACGAATCCGTGCTGCGTCTGCTCTATCAAACAATTCTTCTCAAGATGCCTCGCTATCTCTTTTTTGATGACGGATTCAAGCATTTTTCCTACAACAGACGTTAAACTAACCGGCCTATAATTCCCTGCCTTTTGCCTGCTACCCTTTTTAAACAGCAGCGTACCATTAACTGTTTTCCAATCTTCCGGCACTTCCCCGGAATCCAGCGAGGTTTGGAAAATAATCACTAAGGCATCCACTATCACCTCTGCCATTTCCTTCAGATCCCTGGGATGCATTCCATCTGGTCCTGGGGACTTGTCCACCATCAGTCCCGCTAGTCTGTCGAGCACTACCTCTCTAATGACAGTGATCGCATTCAGGCCCTCAACTCCTACCATCCTTCTATCTTTAATATCCGGCAAATTATTTGCGTCCTCCTCCGTGAAGACCGAGGCAAAAAACTTATTCAAGGCCTCAGCCATTTCCTCATCCCCCACCACTAAATCCCCCCTCTCATCCTCTAAGGGTCCAACATTCACCCTAGCCAGCCTCCTCCTCTTTATATATTTATAAAAACTCTTACTATCCTTTTTTATATTTAGCGCTAGTTTAGCTAAATAGTTTATTCCCTTCATAACCTTAGATGTTTCTATAACATCTCCCCTCATTCTTCTGAATTCCAATGAGTATAGCCCCAGTCTACTCAGTCTGTCCTCATAAGCCAACCCTCTCAACTCCGGAATCAACCTAGTGAATCTCCTCTGCACCCCCTCCAGTGCCAGTATATCCTTTCTCAAGTAAGGAGACCAAAACTGTACACAGTACTCCAGGTGTGGCCTCACCAGCACCTTATACAGCTGCAACATAACCTCACTGTTTTTAAACTCCATCCCTCCAGCAATGAAGGATAAAATTCCATTTGTCTTAATTACCTGCTGCACCTGCAAACCAACTCCTTGAGATTCTTGCACCAGGACACCCAGGTCCATTTTGCTGTTATTCCCACCAAAATGGATGACCTCACATTTACCAACATTGTACTCCATCTGCCAGACCCTCGCCACTCACCTTAGACTATCTGTATCCCTTTGGAGACTTTCAGCATCCTCTGCACACTTTGCTCTGCCACTCATCTTAGTGTCATCTGTGAATTTTGACACATTACACTTGATCCCCAACGTCTCTGTAAATTGTAAACAATTGCGGTCCCAACACTGATCCCTGAGGCATATTTATCCCTGTGTTTATCCTGATGTAAAACTGAACAGATTGTCCTAAACACTGCGGTAGTGCTGTGAGTATCTCCCACAGCATCACAAACTGAGTTGTGGCACCAGCAAGTAGCTGTGCTTGCAGCTCCCAGTTAGAGACAAGCCATTGAATTTTTTTTTGTAGCGAACTTATCCTTTAGACAGACATGATGGAGAGTCTGACTGCCTCACTATCACCCAACCTCTCAAAATACCCCAGCAAACCTCTCGTGGAGACTGAATCACTTGTTTCCTTTTCCCGTTGAGGCAGCTGCTTCATGCTGCGAGTTTGCAGAAGCTCTTATTAGAAGCCTGTTCTACTAGTTGTTGGTGTAAGCATACAGCATCGATCAGGAGTTAGCAGCCGAGTACTGTGAGACTGTGAGGAACACGCTGTAGAATCTGCTTACTGCTACTTCCTGAGAGAGAGCAGGACCTGGTGTGTTAATGAGAGCGTGCATTTACTATAACTTCACTCACACTGACTGCACTGAGCAGCATTCTATCCAGGACCATCAGGAAGAGCAGTCAGTGCCTAAAGGAAATCTCTCCTACTAATGAGTGGAGAACTGTCTTTAAAATTACAGTCTTGAGGCATCATCATCTCAGTGGCTGACTCCCAGCACTGCAGACTCAGTGTGTTCCATTCTTACTGTTTGAAGCTCTCAGTACATCAGGGAAGGAGATAGTTTCACAAACAGAATGAACTGCAGCATCTGAGAGCTGTGTTGATGCTGTGCTCAGACTGAGAACATCCAACTCTCTTCCACCTGCAGATACCTGTGTCTGAAACTAACCTGGTGAGTCGCATTTCAAACCTTCTTTGTGATGCAATACCTGGATTGTGCTCTGTATGGGCCAGTCCAGCAAAACGTGTAGCCAATCAGGCTGATGTATATCTGGTTCACTATTACTACAAGAGTCCTGCAAACCTGAGGACTGGGAGAAATTTAAAGCCCAGCACAGGAGGACAAAGGGTTTATTCAGAAGAGGAAAACAGGCTTGCAAGAAAACATAAAAGCTGACTGCAAAAGCTTCTATAGATATGTGAAGACTGGTGAAGACAAATGTAGGTCTCTTAAATGTAGAATCAAGTGAATTCATAATGGGCAACAAAGAGATGGCAGACCAGCTGAACAAATACTTTAGCTCTGTCTTCATGAAGGAGAACACAAATAATCTCCCAGAAATACCAGGGGACAGAGGCTGTAGCATGAAGGAGAAACTGAAGGAAATCCTTACTAGTCAGGAAATTGTATTGGGGAAATTGCTGGAATTAAAACCCGATAAATCCCCACAGCCTAATTCTCTTCACCCCAGAGTACTCAGGGATGTGGCCCTAGAAATAGTGGATGCATTGGTGATCATTTTCCAGCAACCTGTAGACACTGAAAGATTGGAGGGTAGCTAATGTGGGAATAAACATGTTCTTTTCGGAGTCCAGTGGGGTACCACAGGATTCAGTGCCAGGACCCCAGCTATTCACAATTTACATTAATGATGTGGATGAACAAATTGAATGAAATATCGCCAAATTTGCAGACAACACTAAGCTGGGTGGCAGTGTGTGCTGAGAGGAGGATGCTAAGAGGCTGCAGGGTGACTTGGACAGGCCGACTGAGTGGGCAAATACTTGGCAAATGCAATATAATGTGGATAATGTGAGGTTATCCATTTTGGTGCCAAAAACAGGGAGGAAGATTATTATCTGAATGGCGGAAGTTTAGGAAAAGGGGAAGTGCAATGTGGCCTGGGTGTGATGGTGGAACAGTCACTGAAGGTTGGCATGCAGGTATAGCAGGTGATGAGGAAAGCTGATGGCATGCTGGCCATTAGAGCAAGGGGATGAGAGTAGAGGAGTAAGGATGTCTTGCTGAAGTTAAACAGGACCTTGGTGAGACCACACCTTGAGTATTGTGTGTAGTTTTGGTCTCCTAGTCTGAGAAAGTACATTCTTGCTATTGAGGGAGTCCAGTGAGAGTTCACCAGACTGAAGCCCAGCATGGCAGGACTGACATATGAAGAGACTCTGGATTGACTGGGCTTGTACTCACTGGAATTTAGAGGAATGAGAGGGGATTTCAGAGAAATATATAAAATCCTGATGGGACTGGACAGGCTCAATATGGAAGAATGTTGCCGATGTTGGAGAAGTCCAGAACTAGGGGTCATAGTCTAAGAATAAGGGGTAAGCCATTCAGGACTGAGATAAGGAGATATGTTCAAGTCGAAGCTGGATGTGGCCCTTCTGGCGAAAGGGAATTCTGCACTGTCAGAGGGTCAGTACTGAGGGAGCGCCGCACTGTGAGAGGGTCAGTGCTGAGGGAGTGCCGCACTGTCAGAGGGTCAGTGCTGAGGGAGTGCCGCACTGTCAGAGGGTCAGTGCTGAGGGAGCGCCGCACTGTCAGAGGGTCAGTGCTGAGGGAGCGCCGCACTGTCAGAGTGTCAGTGCTGAGGGAGCGCCGCACTGTCAGAGGGTCAGTGCCGAGGGAGTGCCGCACTGTCAGAGGGTCAGTGCCGAGGGAGCGCCGCACTGTCAGAGGGTCAGTGCTGAGGGAGCGCCGCACTGTCAGAGTGTCAGTGCTGAGGGAGCGCCGCACTGTCAGAGGGTCAGTGCCGAGGGAGCGCCGCACTGTCAGAGGGTCAGTGCCGAGGGAGCGCCGCACTGTCAGAGGGTCAGTGCTGAGGGAGCGCCGCACTGTCAGAGGGTCAGTGCTGAGGGAGTGCCGCACTGTCAGAGGGTCAGTGCTGAGGGAGCGCTGCACTGTCAGAGGGTCAGTGCTGAGGGAGTGCCGCACTGTCAGAGGGTCAGTGCTGAGGGAGCGCTGCACTGTCAGAGGGTCAGTGCTGAGGGAGTGCCGCACTGTCAGAGGGTCAGTGCTGAGGGAGTGCCGCACTGTCAGAGGGTCAGTGCTGAGGGAGCGCCGCACTGTCAGAGTGTCAGTGCTGAGGGAGTGCCGCACTGTCAGAGGGTCAGTAATGAGGGAGTGCCGCACCGTCAGAGGGTCAATGCTGAGGGAGCGCCGCACCGTCAGAGGGTCAATGCTGAGGGAGCGCCGCACTGTCAGAGGGCCAGTAATGAGGGATTTGTTTGAGCTGTTTCTGGTTGCAGGTTATTTGGATTTTGAAAAATTGTTTGATGAAGTGCCTCAAATTGGTTATTACACAAAATTAGGAGTTGTGGGATTTGGGCTTGGATTGTGAATGCATTCATTGATGGCAAAGTGGGAGACGATTATTCCTGGCTAGAGTTTTCACTGCAGATTTAAATACCTCGGCGCATCACCCGGGGTCAGGGGGACACCCACAGTGGGGCTGTACAGTCCTGTCTCCTCTTTCTTGGGTAAACAGCCTTTAAGTTGTGGGCACCATTAGGATCAGTGCTGGTCCTCACCATTCACAATGTATACAATTGACCTGGGGAGAGGGTCGAGTGCAGTGTGGCCACGTTTGCTGCTCATATAAAGTTTGTTTGGAAAGTTAGAGGTGAGGAGGAAGATAAGATTGCAGGAGGAAATCAATAGCTTAGATTGGATATGTGTGGGAACACGTGGCTAATACAGTGGAATAGAACAAAGAACACTACGCACAGGAACAGGCCCTTTGGCTCTCCAGAGCTGTGCCGATAGATGTGCCTCCAATCTAATATTTTCTTGCCTTTATATGGTCCATATCCCTTTATTCCCTGCCTATTCATGTATCTATCCAGATGCCTCTTGAATCTTGGTATAGAATCTGCTTCCACCACCTCCCCCGGCAGCACGTTCCAGGTATTCACCATCCTCTGTGTGAAAAACCTGCCCCTCACATCTCTTTTAAATTTTCCCCCTCTCACTCTCAACCTATGCTCCTGAATAATTGACCCTTTGACCCTGGGAAAAAGACTCTGACTATCCACTCTATCCAAGCCTGTCATAATCTTGTAAACCTCTATCAGGTCCCCCCTCATCCTCCGACACTCCAGTGAAAACAATCCAAGTTTGTTCAACCTTTCTTCATAGTCCATAGCCTCCAAACCAGGCAACATCCTGGGAAATCTCTTCTGCACCCTTTCTAAAGCATCAACATCCTTCTGGTAGTGTGGCGACCAGAATTGTACACAATACTCCAAATGCAGCCTAACCAGAATATTATACCGCTGCAATGATTTTCCAATTCCTATACTCAACGCCCCAGCCGATGAAGGCCAGCATGCCATATGCCTTCTTATCCGTTTTCAATTTCCTGAAATTTATCTATGCTTCCTTCTTCTTTTTCACTAAGCTCACCATTTCTCTTGTCATCCAGGGTTTCTGAATCTTGCCATCTTTATCCTCCATTTTTACAGGGACATACTTGTCCTGAATTGTTAACAACTGACTTTTAAAAGACTCCCAAGTATCAGATGTGGATTTACCTCAAACAGGCATCCCCAGTCTACATTCCCAAGCTCCTGCCTAATACTGTCATAGTTAGCCTTCCCCCAGTTTAGTGTTTTCACTCTGGGACTTCTATCCTTTTCTATAAGTATCTTGAAACTTAAAGAATTGTGATCGCTGTTCCCAAAATGGTCCCCACTGAGACATCAATCACCTGTCTGGGCTCGTTTCCCAGAACCAGGTCACAGATAGTCCTTTCCTGAGTTGGACTATCCACATATTGCTTCGAGAAGCACTCATGGACACTCTGTACAAACTGCCCCATCGAAGCCCTTGGCACTAAAGGAATCCCAATCTATGTTGGGGAAGTTAATATTGCCCATCACAACAACCTTTTGTTTTCACATCTTCCCATAATCTGTTGACATTTCAGTTCCTTCACTTCACGCTGGCCATTGAGAGGTCTGTGGTACAACTCCAGCAGTGTGATTGCACTGCTCCTGTTCCTGAGTCCTACCCTTATGGCCTCACTGCATGATCCCTGCAAGGTATCGTCCCTTTGTATAGCATTCCCCCCACTCAATAAAGTAACACCCCCAGCTCTTTTGTCACCCTCTCTATCTCGTTTAAAGCATCTAAATCCTGGAATACTAAGCTGCCAGTCCTGCTTTTCTTTCATCCGAGTCTCCGTAACTTCCACAACATCATAATTCCATGTAGTAATCCAAACTTTAAGTTCAGCTGCCTTACCTGTCATACTCCTTGCGTTAAAGCAAACATACCTCAGATTATCTGTCCTGTCATGTTTTCTACACTCTCCCTGTGTTTTATTTCTCTTAGCCTTACTGGACCGATTCACTGAGTTCTCCACAGCGTCTGTACTCTGTACTGTGGCCCTTTTTGATTTTTGTCTTTGGTTTCTTTGCCTTCCACTTTCCCCCTTACTGCCTTTTGTTTCTGTCCCCACTTTACTTCCCTCTGACTTCCTGCATTGGTTCCCATCCCCCTGCCACATTAGTTTAAACCCTCCCCAACAACACTAGCAAACACTCCCCCCAGGACATTGGTTCCAGTCCTGCCCAGATGCAGATAGTCTGATTTGTATTGGTCCCACCTCCCCCAGAACAGGTTCCAATGTCCCAGGAATTTGAATCCCTCCCTCTTGCACCATCTCTCAAGCCACGTATTCATCTTAGCTACCCTGACATTCCCATCCTGACTATCACGTGGCACTGGGAACAATTCTGAGATTACTACCCCTGAGGTTCTACTTTTCAGTTTAACTCCTAACTCCCTAAATTCAGCTTGTAGAACTTCACCCAGTTTTGTACCTATAGGGTTGGTGCCTATACTCCCCACAACAGCTGGCTGTTTACTCTCCCGCTCCAGAATGTCATGCAGCTGCTCCAAGACATCCTTGACCCTTGCAACAGGGAGGCAACATATCATCCTGGAGTCTTGTTTGTGTCCGCAGAAACGCCTGCCTGTGCCCCTTACAATTGAGTGCCCTATTACACTTGCTCTGCCACTCTTTTTCCTGCCCTCCTGTGCAGCAGAACCAGTCACGGTGCCATGAACCTGGCTGCTACCACCTTTCTCTGGTGAGCCATCTCCGCCAGCAATACATAACTGCAGGAGACCCCTGCACTTCCTTCCTACTCTTCCTCTGTCTGCTGGTCACCCATTCCCTACCTCCCCCAGTAATTTTTATCTGCCGTGTGACTAACTCTCTGAACTATCACCGTGCTATACATGGACTTCCTGAGCATTGTGGATGAATCATAGAATCTACAAGGCAGAAGGCTCATCAGCTGTGCACTGACCACAACCCCACCCAAGCCCTATTCACCTCATATTCAGCCTGCTAATCCCCCTGACATGAAGGTAAATTTACCACGGCCAATCAACCTAACCTGCGTATCTTTGGACAGTGGGAGGAAACCAGAGCACCCAGAGGAAACCCACACAGACATAGGGAGAATGTGCAAACTCCACACAGATAATGGCCCAAAGCCGGAATTGAACCTGGGTCCATGGCGATGTGAGGCAGCAATGCTAACCACTGTGCCACCGTACCACCAATGACCCAAAGTGAATCCATCCACAGCCCCAGAGCCGTCAAATGGTCTGACAGGAGCTGCAGTTGGACACACTTCTTGCAGGTAAAGAAGCTAAGGGCACCAAAAGAGTCCCTGAATTACCACATCACACAAGAGGAGCATGACATAGGTCTGGGACCTCCTGCCATGACTTAACCCTTAAGTTAACTTACAACAAAAATGTTAATGCCAAGGGAAAAAAAGAGAAAAATGAAAAGAAAAATTACTTACCAGTCATCAGCCAATCACTTACCTGCTGGCTGTGATGGCATGGTTCAATTTCATTCTACCTCTCACTCACCCTCAAGTCTCCTTCACAAGCTTGCCTCTCCTCTCCTCCTGAAAATAAGCACCGCTTTCCCCCAGCACCAAATTCCCGATACCCTCACTCTGGTTGAATCTCACTCTGGCTGCAATCTCTCTCCCACTGGGGTGTCCAAACACACTGGTCCAATCTAACAAATTAAAAAGAATTGCACTTTGAAAGAAACAGAAAAGTGAAATAATTGTTCAAAATGGTGATAGGTTGGGGAAGCTTCATATTCCAAGGCACCTTGGTGATTTTGTACAAAACTTGCAGTGAGCACATAAGAACATAAGAATAGGAGCAGGAGTAGGCCAACTAGCCCTTCGAGCCTGCCCCGCCATTCAATAAGATCATGGCTGATCTGTCGTGGCTCAGTTCCACATTCCCGCCCTCTCCCCATAACCCTTAATCCCCTCTCTTATCAAAAACCCATCAACCCGCGTCTTAAAAATATTTAGCGAGGTAGCCTCCACCACTTCAACGGGCAGAGAATTCCAGAGATTCACCACCCTTTGAGTGAAGAAGTTCCTCCTCAACTCTGTTCTAAACCACCCCCCCCTTTATCTTGAGGCTGTGCCCCCTAGTCCTGCTATCCTTTCTGAGCGGGAAGAGTCTCTCCACCTCTATCCTATCCATCCCATTCATCATCTTATACGTCTCAATGAGATCTCCCCTCATTCTTCTTAACTCTAACGAGTACAAGCCTAATTTATTCAGCCTCTCCTCATAGCTCAACCCCCTCAACTCCGGCATCAGCCTAGTAAACCTCCTCTGCACTCCCTCCAAGGCCAAAATATCCTTGCGTAAGTACGGCGCCCAAATCTGCACACAGTACTCCAGCTGCGGCCTCACCAATGCCCTATACAGCCGCAGCAAGACCTCCCTACTTTTATATTCAATCCCCCTCGCGATGAAGGCCAGCATCCCATTCGCCTTCCTGACCACCTGCTGCACCTGCAAGCTGGGTTTTTGCGACTCATGCACAAGGACCCCGAGGTCCCTCTGCACCGTCGCCTGCTGCAGTTTTTCTCCACGTAAGTAATAATCCTTCCTACCATTATTGGCATATTCACATTGGCATATTCACTCTCAGCTCAGTTCCAAAAGGTTTACCCCTTATCTTCAAACTAAGACCCCTAGTTCTGGACTCTCCCACCATTGGGAACATTCTTTCTGAACCTACCCTATACTCAAATCCTCTCACTATGAGGGCCAAAATACCATTTGCTTTCTTTACTGCCTGCTGTACCTGCGCGCTTACTTTCAGTGACTGATGCACAAGGACACCAAGGGCTTGTTGAGTATCCACCCCTCTCAATTTACACCCACTCAAGTAATAATCTGTCTTCCTATTATTGCCTGCCATTGCCTGTCCACTGTCTTTCCTTTCAATAATGCTTCCTAGTCCATCATGGCCAATACATGCCTCATACCATCATAGTTCCCTTTACTGAGATTCAGGGAATATCCCAAGCTGTTCTTACTGAGAGGAACAGTCAACATGCCGATGGCTCCATATCTTGATGGATACAGCACCAAACTAAACTGACCAAGACACTCTCGCAGGATTAACTGATCCCAGTTGAGAACACGATGTAGGTCATTATGGGCTCTGCATTCCTGATTTAAGTAAGGAGGAAATCAGTTAAGAAGCAAGTCAGCTCATTGCTAGATCATCACTCCAGGGGTTTCTCGGGATAGTGTCCTCAACCCAACCATTTTCATTGATTCATTGCCATTCCTCCAACATAAAGTCAGAAATGGGGATGTTCGCTGATGACTGTACAATATTCAGCACCATTCCATACATGTTGAAGCAGTTGCTGTCCAAATGCAGCAAGACCTGGACAATATCCAGGCTTGGGCTGACAAGTGGCAAATAACATTCACAGCACACAAGTGCCAGGCAATAACCATCACCAACTAGAGAGGGTTTAACCATTTCCCTTTGCCATTCAATGACATTAACATTTCTGAATCCCCTACTATCAACATCCGGGGGTTACCATTGACCAAAACCCAAACTGGACCAGCCATATAAATACTGTGGCTACAAGACTCAGAGACTGGGAATCCTGCGGTGAGTAACCCACCTCCTGACACCCCAAAACCTATCCACCATCTACAGGGCACAAGTCAGGAGTGTGTTGGAACTACTTCCCACTTGCCTGGATGAGGGCAGCTCTAACAATGCTCAAGAAGCTCAACACCATCAGGACAAAGCAGCCCCACTTGATTGGCACCACATTCACCACCTTAAACATTCACTCCCTCATCACTGACGCACAATGGCAGCCATGTGTACCATCTACAAGATACGTCACGAGGCCTCCTTTGACAACACTTTCCAAGTTAGCAGCTTTGACCATCTAGAAGGACAAGAGTAGTAGACACATTGGATGCCACCACTTGCAAGTTCTTCTGCAAGTCATTCACTGTCCTGACTTGGAAATATATTACCATTCCTTCACTTCCACTGGGACAAAATCCTGGAATTCTCTCCCTAATGGCATTGTGATGTACCTACACCAGATGGAATGTAGCAATTCAAAAAGGCAGCTTCTTCTCAAGGATAATTATGGACAGGCAATAAATGTTGGCCAGCCAGTGATGCCCATGTCCCATAATTGAATTGAAGAGATGAGGACAGAATTTTCCAGTCTCACCAATGTTTGGTGTGACAGGCAAAACCAAAATATTTGGAGTGAAGTCAAAATTTGCCAGCTGGAAAACAATTGCAATCTTCTCCTCAATTCTTTCACAGCGGGTTCATGGAGATCCATGGTGGGTGCACGGGGGCGGGGCGTTCACAGGGGATTCATGCTGGGTCACCTTTCCCACCCAGCCTGGTGTGAGATTCGAGTGAAGTTTGCAGTTACATGATGAGTTAACCGAATATCACACTGGTGAGTTTACCCATCATGCCCTGTGTTGGGAATTCCTCCAGCTTCCCACTCTCAACACCGGACTTTCCGAGTGGAAAATTCCAGCCACATTTTCCCGCTCTCACTCACTCTTATCTACTATAACCTACACTTAGAGACTTGCACCATAGTGGCACCATTTGATTTGCTCTCTGTTTGCCTACCTGTCTGTCTGTCTGCCTGTCTATTTGTCAGTCTGTCTGTCTGCCTGCCTGTCTGTCTGCCTGCCTGTCTGTCTGTCTGTCTGCTTGTCCATTTGCCTGCCTGTCTGCCTGCCTGCCTGCCTGTCTGTCTGTCAGTTTGCCTGCCTGACTATCTGCCTGTCTGTTTGCCTGTCTGCCCACCTGCCTGCCTGCCCATCTCTCTGCCTGTCCATTTACCTGCCTGCCTGCCTGTCCGTTTGGCTGCCTGTCTGTCTGCCTGTCTGTTTGCCTCTCTCCCTCTGAATATTCTGTTGTGACCCCTGTGGATTTTAATCTTTTTACGATGCAGAAACTTCCTGTTTTCTGTTGCCAAATCTGACATTGGAAACAAATGCTAGTCAGTCCCTGTCAACTGATTTTTAAAAATGGCATCAATCACCCAGGGACCATCTCACATCCGGAACATTCCCTCAGTAACCGTAACTCACAGAGTGAGACTCGATGCTCAGTTCCTTGTGTTTATTCCGGATTCCTCACTCTGAAATGTCAGAATGAAAATGCGAAAAAGCTAAAACAAGCTGGAACACTGTCACTGTGACATCACTTTAATAATTAATCAGCAAACTAGCAAATCAGATGGAACATTCAAAATTGTAAGAAACTTTAAGAAGGCAAATCAGGGGAGAACTATTTTCAGTAACTGTCGGACTTACATCAGAATCAAGGAGGGAGATGTTAGGAAAATGTTTCTCTCTCGAGGTTTGATGGGGTCAGAGCAGAAACAGTACTGATAGACAGGGGGATTAAGGGTTATGGGGAGAAAGCGGGAAAGTGGAACTGATCCACTTCAGATCAGCCTTGATCTTATTGAATGGTGGGGCAGGCTCGAGGGGTTAGATGGCCTACTCCTGCTCCTATTTCTTATGTTCTTATGTTCTCAAACAGGAAGGACAGCAGATTTCAGAATAGGTCTTAAAAGAGAAAAAGAGAAATATTTGGAACAAAATGTTTTTGGTAAGGGATTAACAGAAAAGACTAAGGTTACAATCACACTCCCCATTTTACAGTCACACTGCCAGTGTTACAGTCACACTCCCTTAGATACAGTCACAATCCCAGTGTTACGGTCACATTTCCTGAGTTACAATCACACATCCTGAGATACAGTCACACTCCCAATGTTACAGTCTCATTCCCCAGGTTGCAGTCTCATTATCTGGGTTACAGTCACACTCCCTGGGTTACAGTCACACTCCCTGGGTTACAGTCTCATTCCCCAGGTTACAGACACACTGCATGAGTTACAGTCTCACTCCCCAGGTTACAGTCTCACTCCCTGTGTTATAGTCACACTCCCTGTATTACAGTCTGTTATGGTTCTGGTTGGAAAGTCCAAAGTGTTTTATGAAGCCCACCTGAATCATAAGTTTTGCATCTTGAATTTGGTTTTGATAAGCATGAGATGCAATTCAAATGACCCATAGGGGAGCTTTTTGCAAACAAAGTTTATTTAGAATATAGTTAACATGTATAGTAAAACAATTAACAAGAATTTTTATCAATTACAATCAAGAAACAAACAATCATGATAATGTATAACCCTTAACAAAGATATCTACAATGTTCCAATCAAATCAATCCCATAGACAAAAGACCCTTTCCAGAGGTTTAACACAGCACAGACTAATGCTCACGTGATACTGGGATTGAGGTTGTTTGTTGAATTCTGCAGTCCAACGCTCTTGAGACTCAGAACAGTTTGAAGATGAAGATTTGAAAACAGTTTCCCTAAACACCAGAGAAACTCTGGCCCAGTCCCCGACAACAGCTGATTTTTTCTTCATGAAGGCAATTTTTTCACAAAGAGGGTGGTGAGTGTCTGGAACAAGCTACCAGAGGTAGTAGTAGAGGTGGGTACAGTTTTGTCTTTTAAAAAGCATTTAGACAGTTACATGGATAAGAGGTTTTTAGGAATATGGGCCAAACATAGGCAATTGGGACTAGCTTAGGGGCTTAAAAAAAAGGCGGCATGGACATGTTGGGCCAAAGGGCCTGTTTCCATGCTGTGGATCTCTATGACTGTATGACTCTAAGACAAAACCTTGCTTTATGATCACTATCAGAATTTCCAACTAAAATAGGGAGAGAGGGAAAACATTTCTTTTTAGCTTACTGTCCCTTCTAAAACCAAACATCAAACTTGCAGCTCCAGACTGAAAATGAAACCTTAAACTCACTGGGAAGAAACCTGTCCAAAAACAGTGTCCTCACAATGCAGGAATTACAGAACCAATCCCAGAGTAAACACTAACAACCCCATTTAAACCATTTCAATAGCAAGAAAAGGACTCATCATAGTCAGCCCTGCAACAATGACATCAGTGTTTGGTTTAGTTTATATATTAGTCGCAAGTAGGCTTACATTAACACTGCAATGAAGTTATTGTGAAAATCCCCTCGTTGCCACACTCTGGCGTCTGTTTGGGTCAATGCACCTAACCAGCATGTCTTTCAGACTGTGGGAGGAAACTGGAGCACCCAGAGGAAACCCATGCAGACACAGGGAGAATGTGCAGATGCCATTCAGACAGTGGCCCAAGCTGGGAATCGCACCCAGATCCCTGGTGCTGTAAGGCAGGTCTGAAAACTGTAGAAATCACATTTTTAAAAAAGCCTTTCTTAAAGGGACACTGACATCACAAGTCACACTGCCATGCTACAGTCACACTCCATGAGTTACAGTCACACTGCCCAGGTTACAGGTGCACACCCTAGGTTACAGTCTCACTCTCCATGTTACAGTCACACTGCCCAGGTTACAGTCTCACTCTCCGTGTTACAGTCACACTGCCCAGGTTACGACAGACATCCTGGGTTACAGACGCACACCCTGGGTTACATCACATACCCTGGGTTACAGTCTAACTCCCGGTGTTACAGTATCACTCCCGGCACTACAGTCATATTGAAGGTGGATGCTTGAATTGCATATATCACAAGGAGGTTCCAGGTCAGGAATTAGTGAGTTAGGATGTTCTGGAGAATGTGATGCCCAGCATTGAGTCAGATTATCAGTGCTGTTTACTGGGCCATTGGGATGGGTGTGCTTGGTTTGTTAATGTACCTAGCATCTGATTTTAAGGATCTTAATGAAATTGTGACCGTGGCTTCAGGGCTGTTCTGTAATCCGAATGCAGCAGGGAATTTGTCAAAGTCTGGCTCGCAATGTGCTGATGTCCCTTAGCCTGATTTGCCAAGATTCCCAGCAATCTCTGGGGATGAGAGTGCTTTAAGTCAGATATATTTTCCTCATTGGATGCAGAGCTGCGCTAAAGTGAGGGGAAGGGTTAAGAACCCTTCGGAACAACATAAACAGCTACCAACACCAGCACTCTCTCCATTTCCCAAGCTAATGCATTTCAGGATTCATTTCCAGAGCGACAGGAAAGCATTACCAGCTAACAGTGAGTATTCTGTCATTTCAGTCTGTCAGCTCTGGCGTTGGGAGTCATTACTGGGGCTCTGGGTAGAGGAATGTGGGAGAACTTCCTGTTAGTGTATGAACAAGGTGGTGGTGCCATTGAAAACGTTGGAGTTGTTAATAAGAACATAAGAACATAAGAAATAGGAGCAGGAGTAGGCCATCTGGCCCTTCGAGCCTGCCCCGCCATTCAATAAGATCACGGCTGATCTGTCGTGGCTCAGTTCCACTTTCCCTCCCTCTCCCCATAACCCTTAATCTCCTCTCTTATCAAAAACCCATCAACCCGCTTCTTGAAAATATTTAGCGAGGCAGCCTCCACCACTTCAACGGGTAGAGAATTCCAGAGATTCACCACCCTTTGAGTGAAGAAGTTCCTCCTCAACTCCGTTCTAAACCGCCCCCCCTTTATCTTGAGGCTGTGCCCCCTAGTCCTACTGTCTTTTTTGAGCGGGAAGAGTCTCTCCACCTCTATCCTATCCATCCCATTCATCATCTTATACGTCTCAATGAGATCTCCCCTCATTCTTCTAAACTCCAACGAGTACAAGCCTAGTTTATTCAGCCTCTCCTCATAGCTCAACCCCCTGAACTCCGGTATCAGCCTAGTAAACCTCCTCTGCACTCCCTCCAAGGCCAAAATATCTTTGCGCAGGTGCGGCGCCCAAAACTGCACACAGTACTCCAGCTGCGGCCTCACCAATGCCCTATACAGCTGCAGCAAGACCTCCCTACTTTTATATTCAATCCCCCTCGCTATGAAGGCCAGCATCCCATTCGCCTTCCTGACCACCTGCTGCACCTGCAAGCTGGGTTTTTGCGACTCATGCACAAGGACCCCGAGGTCCCTCTGCACCGTCGCCTGCTGCAGTTTTTCGCCACGTAAGTAATAGTCCTTCCTACCATTCTTCCTACCAAAGTGGACCACCTCACACTTGCCAACATTAAATTCCATTTGCCATTTCCTGGCCCATTCGCCCAGCCTATCTAGATCCTTCTGCAGACTCTCCGCACAATTTGCCTTTCTCCCAATCTTGGTGTCATCCGCAAATTTCGACACCCTACACTCGGTTCCCTCCTCCAGATCATCTATATAAATGGTAAAAAGCTGAGGCCCCAGCACCGACCCCTGGGGCACTCCACTAGTCACCATCCGCCAATCCGAATAGCACCCGTAGAAGAAAGTTGTGGAAAGAGAGAAAAGAAACAGAAAGATTATTGGAGAAGGATACAGAGACAGAAAAAGTAAATCAAAGAAAGGGAGAGGAAGAAAACTTTGGAATAAAGGAGCAGGAGAAGGCCATTCAGCCCTTCAAACCTGTTCTGCCATTCAATACAAACATGGCTGATCATCCACTTCAATGTCTTTTCCCCACACCATCCACAGATCCCTTTCTGTTATTGGTATTTAGAAACCTGTCAGTCTCTGTTTCCACAGCCTCATGTAGACAATTCCAAAGATTCACAACTCTCTGTGTAAAGAAATTTCTCGACATCTCAATTCCTAAGCAGCTTCTCCCTAATTTTGAGATTGTGTCCCCTGATTCTAGACTCCTGCCAGTGGAAACCTCTTACCTAGTGGTATCCTCACTACTATTCACCAGATGAAGGGACAGCGCTCTGGAAGCTTGTGATGTCAAAATAAACCTGTTGGACTTTAATCTGGCATTGTGAGACTGCTTACTGTGCCCACCCCAGTCCAATGCTGGCACCTCCACATCATCTATCTCACTTTGCCTTAAAAATATTCAAAGACTCTGCTTCCATCACCTTTTCAGGAAGAGGGCTCAGAAAAAGGTCTGCCTCATCAATTCTTTAATTGGATGACCCTTTTTATTAAAGAGTTCTGGATTCTCTGACGAGGGGAAACATTCTCTTCATATCCACCCAGTCAAGACCCCTCAAGCTCTTATACTTCAATCAAGTCATCTCTTACTCTTCTAAATGCCAGCGGATACAAGCCTAACTTCTCCAACCTTTCCTCATAATACAATCCAATACATCCAATCCTGGTATTAGCCTGGTAAACATTCTCTGAACTGCCTCTAATGCATTTACATCCTTTCTTAAATAAGCAGACCAATACTGGGCACAATACTCCAGATGTGTCTCAACAGTACCTTGTATAACTGAAGCGTAACCTCCCTACTTTTATAATCAATTCCATTCACAGTAAATAATCATCCCCTGTTTAAATATAAAAAATTAATTAACTTTTAACAATTGAATAATATTTAAACACAAGATACAAATTTAACTGCCAATCAATCTCTATGAGTTCCAATCAAGCAATATTCCTCTTACAGACTTAAAATCACTTTCAACTTAGTTAGTAAAACTTAGGTTTACGTGCTTTAAGTTAGATTGCCAGGGTTGGACCTTTTGGAAATTGGTTGGAGATAGAGAGACAGAGAGAGATGCTGCTTTCTGCTTAAAGCCCAGGCAGAACTGCTTGTATTTTAAAACGAAAATGAAACTTTTTCTTACCTGCAAGCTTAGCGCGTCCCACTAATCACATGACTGTCCCTGTCAATTAACCTAATCAAAATTTCATATGACCCTGCACAGTTCATCTAAAATCTCATGAGAACCTAAAGAACAAAAAGTCCATTAACTCAATGTCAGTAAAACAAAGAAGATTGTCACTGACTTCAGGAAGCATGTGGAGGACATGACCCACCGACATCATTGGGGATGAAGTAGAAATGGTCGAGAGCTTCAATTTTCTAGGTACTCAGATCACCAACAATCTGTCCTGGTCCCTCAGGCCGACATTATAGTTGATGCAATAACCTCTACTTTCTCACGAAGCAAAGGAAATTTGGTGTGTACCCTACCACTCTCACGAACCTTTACAGATGCACCATAGAAAGCATTCTTCCTGGTTGTGTCACAGCTTGGTATGGGCTCCTGCTCTGACCAAGACCGCAAGAAACTACAAAGGGTCATGAATGTAGCCCAACCCATCACACAAACCAGCCTCCCATCCATTGACTCTGTCTACACTTCCTGCTGCCTCAGGAAGCAGCCAGCATAATTAAGGCCCCCTTATCCCAACCTTCTGGGGAGGCCTTCATGGTGGGGGGAGACGCACCCTGGACATTCTCTCTTCCAACTTCTTCTGCCAGGAAAAAGAGACAAAAGTCTGAGGTCACATACCAACCGGCCCGAGAACAGCTTCTTCCCAGCTGCCATCAGATTTTTGAATGGACTTACCTTGCATTAGGTTGATCTTTTTCTACACCCTAAAAGTGACTGTAACACTACATTCTGCACTTTCTCCTTTCCTTCTCTATGAACGGTATGCTTTGTCTGTATAGCTTGCAAGAAACAATACTTTTCACTGTGTGCTAATACATGTGACAATAATAAATCAAATCAAACTTGACAAAGTAACATATCTTTAGTTAAAATCAGTTATTGTTCTGAGTTATTAATATTTGCTGCATGGTTAGCAGACAAATCAACTCCTGGAACAAAACATGGCCTCTGAAAGAAATTCCACATTAACATAGAATATAACAAAATAACACAGTATCATCAGATTAGGATGGATTAAATCCTACTCATCACTTCCCTGAAGTCCCACTGTTACTTCCAGCATTTTAATATCAATGTTTTCAGATCCAGTTTCAAATGCTGTCTCCCTTTCCATTTCCTGCACCATTGCCTCTTTCCCTCTTTGCATTTGGGATAGTACAAGCTGTCTCATATACATGACATTGAGTTCTAGCCAAGTAGTGTGTCTGTAACTCGGGCAATGTGTCTGCAACCCTGCTGTGGGATACCCAGGTTGTCGGGGTACCGGGCTGAGGGGCGTACCCAGGCTGAAGGGGATGCCAGGGCTCAGAGGGTGCCCGGACCTTGTGGGGGGGGGGAGGAATCTGAGCTGAGGAGGGTACCTGCGCTGAGGGGGGGACCCGGGCTGTGGAGGGGACCCAGGTTGAGGGGGATGTGCCCAAGCTGAGGGGGGACCTTGGTTTGGGGGGGGGGGCGGGGGGGGGGGGGGGGGGGGAGGCGGGGGAGGGGGGTGGGGGGGCCTGGGCTCAGGGAGTCTGGGCGGGGTGGGATCTGAGTTGAGAGGGTGGTGCCTGGGCTGGGGGGGTGGGATGCCTGGACTGAGGGGGGTGCCTGGGCTGGGGGGGTGACTGGGCTGAGGGGGTGCTCAAGCTGAGAGGGGGCGGTGTTGCTCGAGCTGAGGGGGGGTTCCTGGGCTGAGCTCAGTGACAAGATGGTTTTCTTGTGGTTTTTAACAGGTGTTTGAGCTCCAGAATGATGGAGCAGATGCAGAACCTGAACCTGTCCAATCCCCGGAGAACCTGCAGCCCGGCATCTCCCAACGCTGCCAAGCGCCTGTATCGCAATCTTTCCGACAAGTTTAAAGGGAGCCAATCATCCTTCGATGAAGCTTTCCTGACACCAAAGAGTGACAAGGAGAGACAGAGGAGATCATCACTGGTAAGTGAATCACTCCTTATAAAACTAGCCAGCTGCTATAATACAATTACTGTCCCCATTGCACTGTGCAGGACAGAGAGGATGGGAACATTGGAATAAGATGCAGACAATGTGAGAGAGCTAAAGACTCAGAAGGTGGAATTTTACAATCTCTTTACAGCCATTTTGTGGTGGGAAAATGTTGTAAAATCGGTGGTAGATTGGCGAGTGCCAATGATGCCAGTTTTGGCACCTGTGGCAATTTTATGATACCCAGATTTCTGCAGTGGTTAGTTTCTTGCTAGAAATGGGCAAGAGGCTGATTAATTTATTGTGATTTGCTCAAATGTTCATTTCAATGTGTTTGGCGAGCCCAGCGCTACAAGGCCTTGTGGGGAGAGCAAAACACCTGCTCCCCATGAACAGGGAACAGTCGTGTCGGCGTTAACCGGTAGAACTGAAAGCCGTTGAGAATCCCTGGGAAGGCCGAGTGCAGGACAGGGGTGCCCCTTGGGCAATGCCCACCAGGCAGTGCCAAGGGACGGGGCCATTGGGGCTAGAGCCTGTGGGAGGGCACTGCCTAGGGATGGGGCCAATGGTCGGTCATGAGAGGGGCCAGTGTGGGACGGGCCAGTGGGGGGCCTGCTGGCACTCCACGTGCAATCAGTGGGGGGGCGGGGGGGCCGCAATTGGTCTGGGTGACAGGGGCTGCATCGCGGGCCGTGGGCCCCGACAATTGTGTTGGGGGGGGGGTGGCGGTGGTTGCTGTTTGAGGCTGCCTGCAGTAGCAGGGGCCTGACATCTCTCCCTCTGACAGACGCCAGCTACTGTTAATGCACATGTGCAGCATCAGAGGTCTGCACATGCGCAATATCTCCCTCTACAGGCTGTGTGGGGAATTAAGCCCCGCCCACAGCCTCTATGGCTGGAACCTGGCTTGCCCATCTTTCCACAGTCAGAGTGCTATCATTGGGCATGAAAACTCACCCGGAAAACGGATCTGGAACTCTCCCAGTTTCAGACCAGCTGGACACATAGAACATAGAACATAGAACACTACCACACAAACAGGCCCTTCGGCCCACGAGTTGCGCCGATCACATCAACACCTACCAATCTATAGACCTATCTATAACCCCCAATCCCATAAAACCCCATATACTCATCCAGAAGTCTTTTAAAAGACCCCAGCGAGTTCGCCTCCACCACCACTGACGGCAGCCGATTCCATTCACTCACCACCCTCTGAGTGAAAAACTTACCCCTAACATCACTTCTGTACTTTCCTCCCCGCACCTTAAATCTGTGTCCTCTCGTAGAGACCATTTCAACCCGGGGAAATAGCCTCTGAGAATCCACCCTATCTATTCCTCTCAACATTTTATAAACCTCTATCAGGTCGCCTCTCAACCTTCGTCTCTTCAGGGAAAAGAGACCCAGCTCCCTCAACCTAACTTCATAAGGCATGCCTCCCAGTCCAGGCAACATCCTTGTAAATCTCCTCTGTACCCTTTCAATAGCTTCTACGTCTTTCCTATAGTGAGGCGACCAGAACTGCGCACAGTACTCCAAATGAGGCCTGACAAGGGTCTTATAAAGTTGCAGCATTACCTCCCGACTCCTAAACTCAATCCCTCGATTAATGAAGGCCAGTACACCATACGCCTTCTTGACCACCTCTTCCACCTGCGAGGCCGATTTAAGAGTCCTGTGGACCCGGACCCCAAGATCCTTCTGCTCTTTAACACTACTAAGACTCCTGCCCTTGATAGTGTACTCGTTCATCCCGTTGGTTCTGCCAAAATGGACGACTACGCATTTATCCGCATTGAAGTCCATCTGCCACTTCTCCGCCCAGTCCTGCATCCTATTTATGTCCTGCTGCAACTTTTGACATCCTTCCAGACCATCCACAACACCACCGACCTTCGTGTCATCAGCGAACTTACTTACCCATCCCTCCACTTCCTCATCCAGGTCATTTATGAAAATGACAAACAGCAAGGGTCCTAGAACAGATCCCTGGGGCACTCCACTGGTGACTGACCTCCATTCAGAAAAAGACCCATCCACAACCACTCTCTGCCTTCTGCAGGCAAGCCAGTTCTGGATCCACAAGGCCAAAGCCCCTTGGATCCCATGCCCTCTCACCTTCTCAAGAAGTCTTGCATGGGGGACCTTACCAAACGCCTTGCTGAAGTCCATGTACACCACGTCCACGGCACTTCCTTCGTCAATGTGTTCAGTCACATTATCGAAGAACTCAACTAGGCTCGTAAGGCACGACCTGCCCTTGACAAATCCATGCTGACTATTCCTGATCATGTCAAACCTCTCCAAATGCTCGTAAATCTTGTCCCTCAGAAGCCTCTCCATCAGCTTACCAACCACTGAAGTCAGACTCACTGGTCGGTAATTTCCCGGGCAATCTCCGTTCCCTTTCTTGAAAATAGGGACTACATCCGCAATCCTCCAATCTTCCGGAACCTCTCCCGTCTCCATTGACGACGCAAAGATCATCGCCAGGGGCTCTGCAATCACTTCCCTCGCCTCCCACAGTATCCTGGGGTACGTCCCATCTGGTCCCGGCGACTTATCTATCTTGATAGAATTCAAAAGTTCTAATACATCCTCCACCTTAATATCCACAAACTCAATCTTTTCCATCTGCTGCAAATCCGTAGCAAAATCTCCCAGATCAGCTTCCACCGTGAATACTGAGGCAAAGTACTCATTAAGCACCTCTGCCATTTCTTCTGGTTCCACACAGACCTTTCCCCCTTCACCTTTTATAGGTCCTATCCCTTCTCTTCTCATCCTTTTATCTTTCACATATTTATAGAAGGCCTTGGGATTCTCCTTAATCTTACTCACCAAGGTCTTCTCATGACCCCTTCTGGCTCTCCTAATTTCCCTTTTAAGCTCCTTTCTACAGTCCTTATACTCCTCAAGATCCTTAACGTCTCCTAGTTCCCTGAACCTTTCGTACACCTTCCCTTTCCTCCTGACTAGGTTCGACACAGCCTTCGTGCACCACGGTTCCCGCGACCTACCAAAGCCCCCTTTTCTCATCGGAACGTTGTCATGCATAGCTCCAGACAAACATTCCTTGAATATCCACCACCTTCCTTCGGTACTTTTCCCTAAGAACGCCTCCTTCCAGTTTATTTGTCCAAGTACTTCCTGACTTCTCCCCTTACTCCAGACAAACACCTTCCTAGCCTGCCTGATCCTATCTCGTTCCAATGCAATTGTGAAGGAGATAGAATTATGGTCACCATTCCCAAGATGCTCTCCTACCGAGAGATCCATCACCTGCCCTGGTTCATTCGCCAGTACCAGGTCAAGTACAGCCTCTCCCCTCGTAGGCTCATCCACATACTGTGTCAGGAAACCTTCCTGAACACACCTAACAAACTCCTCCCCATCCAAACCCCTTACCCTAGGGATATTCCAGTCAATGTTTGGGAAATTGAAGTCTCCCATCACGACAACTCTGTTATTAATACATCTCTCCAGAATCTGTTTCCCTATCTGCACTTCAACTTCCCTGTCACTATTGGGTGGCCTATCGAATACACCCAGCAAAGTTTTCGACCCTTTGCTGTTCGTAACTTCCACCCACAGAGACTCTGTAGATAGTCCCTCCACGGCATCCTCCTTCTCTGCAGCCATGACACTGTCCCTGATCAACAGTGCCACTCCACCACCTCTTCTGCCATCCTCCCTGTCCTTCCTGAAGCATCTGAAACCTGGCACCTGAAGTACCCAGTCCTGTCCCTGAGACATCCAAGTCTCCGTAATGGCCACCACATCACATTCCCAAGCAGCAATCCACGCCCTAAGCTCATCTACCTTATTCACTACACTCCTTGCATTAAAATATATACACTTCAGCCCCTCAGTCTGGGCATTTCCCTTCTCCACCCCCTGTCTAACCTCCCTCCCATACTGCCTGCGGTCCTCCCCTACCTGGGAGCTAACCTCCTCCGTCCCAGTTTCCCCATCACAATTCCCTCCCCCCATCCTATCTAGTTTAAAGTCCCCCCGGTAGCATTAGCCAGTCTTCCCGCCAAGATATTAGTCCCCCTGGGATATTAGTCCCCCTGACACTTAGAAAAAAATCTCATAAAATTCCACCCAGAGATCTGGGAAACAGCCCAATATTACTGACTTCAGGATTCTATCAGAGGAAAGGTGAGAAGCTGTAACTCTGGACGTGGATTCATTAACATCCTCAGTGAAAGTCCAAATATTCATTCCACAAAGTAGAAACAATAAGCAAATTTTAAAGATAACAAACAACATTGTGGGGATTACCAGACAGTGAGAGGGCCGCACTATCGAGGGGTCAGTCAGTGAGAGGGCCGCACTATCGAGGGGTCAGTCAGTGAGAGGGCCGCACTATCGAGGGGTCAGTCAGTGAGAGGGCCGCACTATCGAGGGGTCAGTCAGTGAGGGGGCCGCACTATCGACGGGTCAGTCAGTGACAGGGCCTCACTATCGAGGGGTCAGTCAGTGAGGGGGCCGCACTATCGAGGGGTCAGTCAGTGAGGGGGCCGCACTATCGAGGGATCAGTCAGTGAGAGGGCCGCACTATCGAGGGGTCAGTCAGTGACGGGGCCGCACTATCGAGTGGTCAGTCAGTGAGAGGGCCGCACTATCGAGGGGTCAGTCAGTGAGAGGGCCGCACTATCGAGGGGTCAGTCAGTGAGAGGGCCGCACTATCGAGGGGTCAGTCAGTGAGAGGGCCGCACTATCGAGGGGTCAGTCAGTGAGAGGGCCGCACTATCGAGGGGTCAGTCAGTGAGAGGGCCGCCCTATCGAGTGGTCAGTCAGTGAGAGGGCCGCACTATCGAGGGGTCAGTCAGTGAGAGGGCCGCCCTATCGAGTGGTCAGTCAGTGAGAGGGCCGCACTATCGAGGGGTCAGTCAGTGAGAGGGCTGCACTATCGAGGGGTCAGTCAGTGAGAGGGCCGCCCTATCGAGGGGTCAGTCAGTGAGAGGGCCGCCCTATCGAGTGGTCAGTCAGTGAGAGGGCCGCCCTATCGAGTGGTCAGTCAGTGAGAGGGCCGCACTATCAAGGGGTCAGTCAGTGAGAGGGCCGCACTATCGAGGGGTCAGTCAGTGAGAGGGCCGCACTATCGAGGGGTCAGTCAGTGAGAGGGCCGCACTATCGAGGGGTCAGTCAGTGAGAGGGCCGCACTATCGAGGGGTCAGTCAGTGAGAGGGCCGCACTATCGAGGGGTCAGTCAGTGAGAGGGCCGCACTATCGAGGGGTCAGTCAGTGAGAGGGCCGCACTATCGAGGGGTCAGTCAGTGAGAGGGCCGCACTATCGAGTGGTCAGTCAGTGAGAGGGCCGCACTATCAAGGGGTCAGTCAGTGAGAGGGCCTCACTATCAAGGGGTCAGTCAGTGAGAGGGCCGCCCTATCGAGGGGTCAGTCAGTGAGAGGGCCGCACTATCGAGTGGTCAGTCAGTGAGAGGGCCGCACTATCAAGGGGTCAGTCAGTGAGAGGGCCGCACTATCAAGGGGTCAGTCAGTGAGAGGGCCGCACTATCAAGGGGTCAGTCAGTGAGAGGGCCGCAGTATCAAGGGGTCAGTCAGTGAGAGGGCCGCAGTATCAAGGGGTCAGTCAGTGAGAGGGCCGCACTATCGAGGGGTCAGTCAGTGACGGGGCCGCACTATCGAGGGGTCAGTCAGTGACACAGTGACAGGGCTGCTCTATCATGGTATTGATGTGTCAGTGAGGCTGTTTTTGCCACACTGGGACGGGTCAATGATGATCTGTGATGGATTTGATCTGTTTGTTTTCAGTGTAAAAGTAACAGGGTTGTTGTGGTGGGAGATTTTAACTTCCCCTGTCTTGACTGGGAGTCACTTAGTGCTCGGGGCGTGGATGGGACAGAGTTTGTAAGGAGCATCCAGGAGGGCTTCCTGAAACAGTATGTAGATAGAGCAACTAGGGAAGGGGGCTATACTGGACCTGGTATTGGGGAATGAGCCCGGCCAGGTGGTCGATGTTTCAGCAGGGGAGCAGTTTGGGAACAGTGACCATAATTCAGTAAGTTTTAAGGTACTGATGGATAAAGATAAGTGTAGTCCTCATGTTAAGGTGCTAAACTGGGGGAAGGCTAATTACAACAATATTAGGCAGGAACTGAAGAATGTAGATTGGGGGCAGATGTTTGAGGGCAAATCAACATCTGGCCTGTGGGAGGCTTTCAAGTGTAAGTTGATAGGGATTCAGGACCAGCACATTCCTGTAAGGATGAAGGGTAAGTGTGGCAAGTTTTGGGAACCTTGGATAACAAGAGATATTGTGAGCCTAAGAAAAAGGAAGCATTTGTCAAAGCTAGGAGGCTGGGAACACACGAAGCAAGTGTGGAATACAAGGAAAGTAGAAAGAAACTTAAGCAAGGATTAAGGACGACTAAAAGGAATCATGAAAAATCATTGGCCAGCAGGATTAAAGAAAATCCCAAGGCTTTTTATACATATGTAAAGAGCAAGAGGGTAGCCAGGGAGAGGGTTGGCCCACTCAAGGACAAGGGAGGGAATCTCTGCTTGGAGCCAGAGGAAATGGGCGAGGTATTAAATGAATACTTTGCATCAGTATTCACCAAAGAGAAGGACTTGATTGATGATGAATCTGGGAAAGAGTGTGTAGATAGTTTGAGTCAAGCTGAGATCTCAAGGGAGGTGATTTTGCGGTTCTTGAGAAACATTAAGGTAGACAAGTCCCCAGGGCCTGATGGGATATACCCCAGAATACTGAGAGAGGCAAGGGAGGAAATTGAGAGAAATCTTTGTATCCTCACTGGCTACAGGGGAGGTCCCAGAGGATTGGAGAATAGCCAATGTTGTTCCTTTGTTTAAGAAAGGTAACAAGAATAATCCAGATAATTACAGGCCAGTGAGCCTTACATCAGTGGTAGGGAAATTATTGGAGAAGATTCTTCAAGACAGGATTTATTCCCATTTGGAAATAAGTGGAGGTATTAGTGAGAGGCAACATGGTTTTGTGAAGGGGAGGTCGTGTCTCACTAACTTGATTGAGTTTTTTAAGGAGTGACGAAGATGATTAATGAGGGTAGGGCAGTGGATGTTGTCTACATGGACTTCAGTAAGGCCTTTGACAAGGTCCCTCATGGCAGACTGGTGCAGAAGGAGAAGTCGCATGGGATCAGAGGTGAGCTGACAAGGTGGATACAAAACTGGCTCGATCAAAGAAGACAGAGGGTAGCAGTGGAAGAATGCGTTTCTGAATGGAGGGCTGTGATAAGTGGTGTTCCTCAGGGATCAGTGCTGTTTGTAATATATATAAATGATTTGGAAGAAAATGTAACTGGATTGATTCGTAAGTTTGCAGATGACACAAAGGTTGGTGGATTTGTGGAAAGCAATGGGGACCATCAGAAGATACAGCAGGATATAGATCAGTTGGAGATTTGGGCAGAGAGATGGCAGATGGAGTTTAATCCAGACAAATGTGAGGTAATGCATTTTGGAAGGTCTAATACAGATAGGAAATATACAGTAAATGGCAGAACCCTTAAGAATATTGATAGGCAGAGGGATCTGGGTGTACAGGTACACAGGTCACTGAAAGTGACATTGCAGGTGGAGAAGGTAGTCAAGAAGGCATACGGCATGCTTGCCTTCATCGGCCAGGGTATTGAGCTTAAAAATTGGCAAGTCATGTTGCAGCTTTATAGAACCTTAGTTGGGCCGCACTTGGAATATAGTGTTCAATTCTGGTCGCCACACTACCAGAAACATTTGGAGGCTTTGGAGAAGGTACAGAAAAGATTTACCAGAACGTTGCCTGGTATGGAGCTGTGAAGAAGTTGGAGAAACTTGATTTGTTCTCTTTGGAATGATGAAGGTTGAGGGGAGACCTGATAGAAGTTTACAAGATTATGAGAGGCATGGACAGAGTGGATAGTCAGAAGCTTTTTCCCTGGGTGGAACAGTCATTTTCTAGGGGGCACAAGTTTCAGGTGCAAGGGGCAAAGTTAAAGGAGATGTACGAGGCAGATTTTGTTTACACAGAGTAGTGGGTGTCTGGAACTCATTGCTGGGGAGGTAGTGGAAAGGTAGGGGGTTTTAGTTCAGTCGGGGCAGTGCAGGTTTGGAGGGCTGAAGGGCCTGTTCCTGTGCTGTAATTTTCTTTGTTCTTTGTTCTAGTATTTGCAGTGTAACGAGGCTTTATTTGAAGCTATTGGGCAGCGGGATCTTGATGCTGTGCACTTACTGCTCACTCAGTACAGCTTGGATGAACTGGGGCTCAACACCCCCAATCTCATGGGGCTTCTGCCATTGGACATCGCCATCATGACCAATAACATTGGTGTTGCTCGGACCCTCATGAAGGCCGGAGCCAGGGAGAGCCCACACTGTGAGTGCCAGCATGGAGCCTTCCATTGTTTCACTTGATGCATTATTTTGTAAACAGGTCAGATTTCATTCTTTCGAATACCTTGTAGCTTAACCCAAAGCATTTACTTAATCTGCTTCACTTACTGACTTGATTCACCTTCCCAGTAAAATGACAGGACTGAAGTTTATGAAACAAGTCAAGACTAATTTTCCTATTTGGATATTGTTCCTGTTGCTTTATTATTTTAATTTGGTTTTTTGCACAAGATCCTATTCAGAATCCATTAACCGCCAATTCTGGAGGTGAGTGTGACTCCTGTTGACTTCAAGGCTGCATTTAACTGAGTGTGGCATCAAGGAGCCCAAGCTAAGCTGGAATCCATGGGAATCAGGGGGAAAACTCTCCGCTGGTTGGAGCCATACTCGGCACAAAGGATGATGGTTATGGATCAATCATCTCAGATCCAGGTCATTACTGCAGAAGTTATGTACCAACTGACACAATAAGGACCTACCTTATGTTAATTCTTTCTCTACACCCCAGCTATGACTGCAACACTACATTCTGCACTCTTTCCTTTCCTTCTCTATCAACGGTATGCTTTGTCTGTATAGAACATAGAACATAGAACATTACAGCGCGGAACAGGCCCTTCGGCCCACAATGTTGCGCCGACCAGTCTTATTTTTAAAAAAAAAACATTGACCCACTAATCTAAACCAATCCCTTTTCGTCCATAAACCTATCCACCAATCTCTTAAACGCCCCCAAACTAGGCGCATTTACAACTGCAGCAGGCAGGGCATTCCAGTCCCTCACCACCCTCTGGGTAAAGAACCTGCCCCTGACATCCGTCCTATAACTACCCCCCCTTAATTTAAAGCCATGCCCCCTCATGCTAGATTTCTCCATCCGAGGAAACAGGCTATCACCATCCACCCTATCTAAACCTCTAATCATCTTATATGTTTCTATAAGATCCCCTCTTAGCCGCCTTCTTTCCAGTGAAAACAACCCCAAATCCCTCAGTCTCTCCTCATAGGACCTCCCCTGCATACCAGGCAACATCCTGGTAAACCTCCTCTGCACCCTCTCCAAAGCCTCCACATCCTTCCTGTAATGTGGGGACCAGAACTGCACACAGTACTCCAAGTGCGGCCGCACCAGAGTTGTGTACAGTTGCAACATGACGCTGCGACTCCTAAATTCAATCCCCCTACCAATAAACGCCAAGACACCGTACGCCTTCTTAACAACCTTATCTACTTGATTCCCAACTTTCAGGGATCTATGTACACATACACCTAGATCCCTCTGCTCCTCCACTCTATTCAAAGTCCTCCCGTTAGCCCTATACTCAACACATCTGTTATTCCTACCGAAATGGATTACCTCACACTTCTCCGCATTAAACTCCATCCGCCACCTCGCAGCCCAGCTCTGCAACCTGTCCAAGTCACCCTGCAAACTTCGACACCCTTCCTCACAATCTACCACACCTCCGACTTTGGTGTCATCAGCAAACTTACTAATCCACCCAACTATACCCTCATCCAGATCATTAATAAAGATTACAAACAGCAGTGGCCCCAAAACAGATCCCTGAGGCACACCACTCGTAACCGAACTCCATGATGAATAATTACCATCAACCACCACCCTCTGTCTCCTATCTGCTAACCAATTCCTGATCCAAGTACCTAAATTACCACCAATCCCATACATCTGCATTTTCTGCAGAAGCATACCATGGTGAACCTTATCAAACGCCTTACTAAAATCCATATATACCACATCTACTGCCTTACCCCTATCCACCTCTTTGGTCACCTTCTCAAAGAACTCAATAAGGTTAGTAAGGCACGACCTTCCCGCTACAAAACCATGCTGACTATCTCTAATCAATTCATTACTCCCCAAATAACTATAAATCCTATCCCTAATAATTCTTTCTAAAACCTTGCCCACTACAGAAGTAAGACTCACTGGTCTATAATTCCCAGGGAAGTCTCTGTTCCCCTTCTTAAACAATGGGACAACATTCACTGTCCTCCAATCTTCCGGTACTATACCAGAGACCAACGACGACCTGAAGATCAGAGCCAGTGGCTCTGCAATCACCTCTCTTGCCTCCCATAGAATCCTAGGGTAAATCCCGTCTGGACCAGGGGACTTATCTATTTTCAACCCATCTAGAATATCCAACACATATAGCATGCAAGAAATTATTACTTTTCACTGTATGCCACTACATGTGACAATAATAAATACATCAATCCGATTTCTCAGGATAGTGTCCTTGGCCTAAGCATCTTCAGCTCTTCATCAATGATCTTCCCTCCATACTGTCAGACCCCACTTGGAATACTGTGCGCAGTTCTGGTCGCCTCACTACAGGAAGGATGTGGAAGCTATTGAGAGAGTGCAGAGGAGATTTACAAGGATGTTGCCGGGATTGAGAGGCATGCCTTATGAAGATAGGTTGAGGGAGCTGGGTCTCTTTTCCCTGGAGAGACGGAGGTTGAGAGGCGACCTGATAGAGGTTTGTAAGATGTTGACAGGAATAGATAGGGTGGATTCTCAGAGGCTATTTCCCAGGACTGAAATGGTCGCTAAGAGAGGACACAGGTTTAAGGTGCTGGGAAGCAAGTACAGAGGAGATGTCAGGGGTAAGTTTTTCACCCAGAGGGTGGTGAGTGAGTGGAATCGGCTGCTGTCAGTGGTGGTCGAGGCGAACTCACTGGGGTCTTTTAAAAGACTTATGGATGAGTATATGGGATTTAATGGGATTGGGAGATACAGATAGTTCTATGGCTTGGTAGGTATGGATGTGATCGGTGCAACTTGTGGGCCGAAGGGCCTGTTTGTGCTGTAGTGTTCTATGTTCTATGTTCTATAAGGTCAGAAGTGGGAATGTTCACTGATGACTGCACGATGTTCAGTATCGTTCGCAACGCCTCAGATATTGAAGCAGTTCATGTCCAAATGCAACAAGACTTGGACAATATCCAGGCTTGGGGTGGCAAGTAACATTTGCGCCACACAATGACCATCTCCAACAGGAGAAGATTTAACCACCTTCTTTACGATCTGTCCTGCCTGTCGCACAGTCTATTTTTAACCCATGTACAATGGACAAAGAATTGCGAGTAGACTTCTTGTCAGTACAACCAATGTTTATTTAAAACACACAATCAATAATCACCCACCCAACCAACAATAAGTTATCTTACAGGAAATACTACAGTTCAAGGCCAATACGAGACCTTGACTTAACTTTGTGTGACTGGCGAGTACCCAAGCAGATATTGGCCTTTATCTGTGCACTGGTCTTGGTCATCGTCTGCATAGTCTGGTCCTTTGGTCTGGTCTGGCACTCTGGCTCTGGTCTTCCTTCCTTCTCAAGTGTGGTTGCTGCTGGCGATGGTCTCCATTGTTGTAGCCCATTCATGGGGTCAGAGTGAGAGAAAAAGAGAAAGATTCGTGGTTGTGCAGCACCCTTTATACCCCGTTGGATTTCACGGTCCTTTTAGCCATTGCCAGTCCAATTTCAGGGCACCCATTATTTGAAAATCTCCATCAATCCCCTGCTACGGTGACTCTCAGATAACATTTGGGTTTTTGTATACCAGCCTCTGGTTGTTATACCCAAACATTACACTCTTCTCGGGATGCACCCATGACACATCGTCCTCACATTCCCCTGCGTCAGGTGGGGCAATCCATAAATTACCGGGATACCACAAGTTCATCTTCTTGGAATGTCCTGCGTGCTTATCCCGATGATGAGTCCAATGAGGTGGATCGTACTTTGCATCTCTGTCATCGTCTGTCGTTGATCTGAGGTGATCGATGTCATTTCTGCTGTTATTGCATCTAATATTTGATGTATATACATATATTTAAACTGTCCATGCCCCTCCCTACCATTTTTTTTAACACTATTGACAATGGTCAGGCGGACCCGGGTATATCAATTATCGCATGCATGACGTAGTTTTTTTGTTCTAATTGTGAACCACTACCGAGCAAATTTTTGTTCAGATTGATAAATGGATGATTTGTGGGGTGGTTGGAAAAGAGCTTGTTTAACTGGCCAGTAAAATCAAGGCAGCCGGTTTTATTCTAGCAGCAGACACCATTAGCCCTAGGGGTTTGAATAGCACTGGAGTCAGTCTGTAATAACCTGGAGGTGTCCGTTCTATGAGTGTCTTGGAGTTTGAAGGTGGAACACATTTAAAATTTAGCACAAGTTCCTCTAAGAGTTGAAAATGTAGCCCAGTCACCTTGACAATTTTAAAATTTGTGATGTGGATATGCTGGCATTGGACTGGGGTAAACACAGTAAAAAATCTGACAACACCAGGTTTAAGTCCAACCGATTTATTTGATAGTAAATTCACTAGCTTTCGAGGTTACCCTCTTCGTCAGGTGAATGTCAGACTTTTTACTACAATTTTAAAATTTAGCATAGCTGCCTCAAAGATTTGCATAGTTGCTTTAATGATGTCTTAATTAGAGAAAGGTGGAGAAAGAGCACGATTGTATAAATAACCCAGTTAATCGTACTAGCAATAAACGAATGATATGGGAACGAGTCAGTTGTATTTAACTGTGAACATTTTACTGTCGATCGGTCATGGTGAACCTGCAGGTTGTGGGATTTTTTTAAGTGGGTGCTTCCATCAGAGAGTCTTGTACCTTGCATTGGCCTGTACTGTCGGCTGAATTTCATCATTTGGACTACCTTCGATTCCTTCATTCAGCATTTCTGTTAACCAATTACCCAGCAGAGACTTATCTTCTGAATCATTTGTCTCATGGGGCTCCATCATTACCTTCTTATCTGGCCTCCATATCCATGTCTGTTCGTTGGACTGCACTGTGGGATCTGCGTTTAGATCAAGGTTCAGAGGTCCTTCATCCTTGTCTTCCAGTCTAATTAATCTATGTGTTTGATCCCTTACTCAGGTGGGGGATGCAGCACTGGTGTCCTAATCAAAATAACCTGGTGTCGTTTAGTCAGGGCCTCACTGTTAGATCTGGGGCTGTTAAGGTTTATGTTTATGGGAGAATCCATAATGTTGTGATGGCCAATATCTGGCAAATCGCACCAGTCCTCTAGGATGCGCAAGTCTCCTGTTGTGTCTGGGTCTATCAGTACCCCTAGGGACACTCCAGGTATGGATGAGGCTCTGGGCTGTAGCGTGGTTGAGGTGAGGGTCTGGTCTGAACCTGAAAGTGGATGAGGTGTCCAAGGAAATGCATTTCCTGGGTGGGGCCGTTCCAGTCACCGAATGTCACCCTCCCCTATCTCGAATGTGAGATGGTGGAAGTGATTATTCTGAGTCCCTTAAGCTTTCAGTTGATTGATGTGGAACCAACCAGTTTCCCACTGGTGATCAGGACCTAGTACACTGAGGGGCTTGTTTTGTCGGTGATGGTGCGCGGACCTGCATATCTCGGGAACAAGAAAGAACTGGGGTTGTAGAGGGAAATCACCACCTACTGGCCAACTGTATATTCTACCAGGTGTACCCTTTTTTTGAAATATGCCTTGCTCTGTTTCTTTTTAACTCCTAATTGGACAGCCGCAGCCAACTGGGCTGCTTTAATGTTTAGCTGCTGGATGGCTTTCTCGTGGGTGAGCACTGTGACAGCAGGCTCAGTTAAGTCAAATCCCAATAAATATTCAGCTCCCCTCATAGGTTGGCCAGTCATTAATGTACGGGGGGGGGTGGTGAATCCAGTAGAACTGGAAATGGTGTTGTGTACCATCATGAGGGCAGAGGGAAGTACTGTATCCCATGTTGTGTTGTTTTGCTGCAGTCTTTCTAATGACCCCTTTAGCATTCGGTTCACACGCTCTATGATTCCACTGGATTGTAGATGGTAGGCGATGTGGAATTTCTCCTTGATGCTGAACAAAGCCATAACGTTCTGCATCACCCACCCGGTAAAATGTGTCCCTTGGTCAGACCCTATTGTGTAAACACGTGCTGGGCTAATGTCATTGCGGTGGCCTTAGCTGTGTTGGATCTAGTGGGGAATGTCTCGACCCATTTGGTGAAAGTGTCTATCATTACCAGGATTTAAATTCATTCCATTCCATAAATTATCTGCCAGGAACGTGGACGCTTTAATTCAGTTTACGGTGATGTCCCTACCCTGCAGTAGTAGTGTCCAATGGGTAGCGCAGACCTGGCTTACTGAGCCATCTTTAAGGTGGCCATCCAGCAGAAGCTGGGTTGGGGTGTGTTCAGTGAGGATGGTTATTGGATTCAGTCCGGTGATACCGGCGAAATGCTGCATGACTCAAAATACCGTGAGCAGGCGTCGCTCACACCCGGAGAAACCCTGTTCAGCTGGGTTCAATACTCATGAGGTATTGGCTACTGGGCCTGGTCTACCATGACTTTCTTGTAATAATACTGCTGACAGTGTGTGGTCGGTGGCTGCAATCTCTAAGGCGTATGGTAGATCTGGGTCAGGGACAAGTAAGGCTAGAACTGTGGTTACTGTAGCTGAGTTCTGCACAGTCCACTTCCAGGTCATGCTTTTTTTTAGCGATTTGGAAGGTGGGGCTGCCTTGGTGGCGAAGCCGACTAACTGGTTCCGACAATACCCTACTAGACTGAGAAAAGATCGGAGGGCACTCACATCCCGCGGCAGTGGGAGGTGCACGATGGAGACTATCTGTTTCTGTTCAATCTTTCTCTTCCCATGGGTAATCGCTGTATCAAAGTATACAGCAAAATTTGCAAAATTTGGGTCTTTTTCGGGTTGATTTTGCAGCCTAATGAGTGGAGCAGTGCGAGTAATTCAGCCAGCAGTGTTTTATATTCCTCTTTGTTGTTAGTCTGTAACAATAAATCATCTACATTGGACCAGGAAAATGGTAGCCAGTCACCTGTGGAAGATGGACAGGGAATTATGGAAACCCTGTTGGAGGCAAGTCCAAGTGTATTGTTGTCCTTGGAAGGTAAAGGCAAACTTGTACTGGCAGGACTGATTTAAAGGGATGGACCAGAAGCTGTTACTAATATCTCGTACCATGAAAAACTTTGCCTGGGTTCCCTGTCTAATCATAGTGAAGGGGCTTGAGGCTACTGTGGGGGCAATGAGTAGGGTAACGTTATTTAATTCCTGATAATCGACTGTTAACTCCATGATCCGTCTACCTTCTTCACGAGCCATATCGGCGCATTATTTGTGGTTGCCACTCATCTCAACACCCCCTGCTATAATAGACTATCAATTACTTTGGCCACCTCCCTCTCTGCCTGTCTGGGGAAACTGTATTGTCTCTGTGGTTTCGCATCTGGCCCTTCAATTAACACCTCCCCAGGTATCTGGCCACAATCATGTTTATGTCACGCAAACACCCCACTGTTTCTTTGAAGCACCTCCCTGGTGGCTGGATCACCGCTAACCGTTAAGGGATCAAACCAGAATTCCCCTATTGTGCTAACCCTTTTAGCATATATCCTGAATGGAATGATTGATGGTGCTCTGCTAATCGTAGCCATCTGCCAAATGCATCGATTAGCTGGATCGAATGAAAGATTATATTTATTCACATAATTGGACCCCAGGATGTGTTCAGCGTTTGGGGGAAGGTCAACTAACACTACCAGATGGTCAGACACCATGTTACCGAGGCAGACTGCATGTGTCCTGTGTATCTATTGAGTGTAATTGTGCCCGTAATTGACCAAGGAATGTCTGTTTTTAATTTTGATACTTTTAGGGTAGTTTGGAAGCCTCCGGTATCCCAAAGGAATTCTACGAGGTGGCCTCTTACCTCGCCGTTAACTAGGGGTCTCCCTACACTATCCCACCTGGAGCTACGGACCCATGTTGGGGAGGCTGGGCACCATCAATCTAGGGTTCCACAGACGGGAACAGTTGGACATAGTGATGGGCTTGTGCTTACGTATGCATGGGGTGACCGGGACCTTCTATTGGTGGTAGGCAGTGCTCTCTCTTGTACCTAGGAGCTGCCCTAACTGGTGGAGCCAGTGGTCCTGGGGATAGTCTCAGGGACCATGTGTATGGTGGTGGGGGCTTCCTACAATCTCAGGCGAAGTGCCCTGGCTACCTGCGATTGAAACATATTCCTTTATCTCTCTCCAGGGCTGCTGTGTAAGGTGGACCTGTATCTCTCTGGTGTTGTTGATCCCCTCTACCCTCGTTTCTCCATACTGGACCCTGGCTAGCCCTCATCAGAAGCATTCTCGTCTCCCTTTCTGACTGTAACATTGGGGATCCCTGAACTCCCTGTTCCCAGACTCGAGCTAACCATCGGAGGACCCATGCTTTATTGAGTGTGGTTTCTGCAGGGTCAAAATTAGCACAGGCTTTCTTGCCTTCCTCTGGGGTTTGCAAGACTAATGTCCCAGCCCATTTGGATGAATCAGCCTCAGTTAATCTAGCTCGATCTAATTCCCCGTACACTCCCGTGTAGTGGATCCATAAATGACCAGCAAAGGCAGTCAGATGTTCCCCTTTCCTCCGTCTACATTTATTTAACCCATCTACAGGATCCCCTTTATTAAACCCTACTATGGTCAAAATCGCTTTCTTAACTTTGTTTAATGTTCCTTCCCCTACATTTTGAGGGGCTGGCAGGGTAGACCGTACAGACTTCCTTAAGCACAATGACTATCAGCTTCACCTCTTCCCTTTCCTCTAGCCCATACATTATCTTCTGCTGTCTAACATCCTCAAAGAAACTGTGTGGATCGTCCGATGGCTCAAAGATTGTGATTTTATTTGTGATTTTGGCCAATTGTGCCACTGTAAGTGGGGTTTTGTATGTAACAACTGGGCCCTGAGACTCTCCTACCCAACCGGGTGCATTGGTACTGGAGGTGAATCTGGGCTGCGGTGGGTATGATTTCCCCTGGGAAAGATGGTGGTGGATTCCAATCCTTGGTTCGCATAATGTAAAGTCTAGCATTCTCCTTTAACTCTCCCCAATCTGCATCCTCTATCTCCTCTTCCTCAACTGTCCCAAAGATACACATAAATCCATTTTGAACTGATAATAGGGATTCCAGCCATGAAATTTCTCATTGGTATTTGGAGTGGTCAGCGGTTGCCTGTCTCTGTTCTTTACTAGCTTGATGTAGCGCTTTTATTGCTGCCTGCAGATCAGTGCACTGAGCTTCTAATTGTGCTACTGCCCGCTCGGCTTCGCCTTTGGCCAAGACAGCATGATGGGTGTCTTGGTAGGCTGTCTCATACTGGGTTTGAAAATTGTCCAGATGTAATAAATTTGCCTGGTTGTTTCTCTTTAATTCATCTACCTCTCTATACTTTTCATCTCTTATTGTTCTATCCTCTCCTGCTGCTGTTCCTGTAATTTCTTAATCTCCTCCTCCTTTCCCTCCTGTGCCTGCTTCAATTCTTCCAGAGCCTTATAAACTGTGTTTAATTCCTTTTCTGTTCCTAGCAGCTGACCTAAGCAGCTCACAATGCTATTCGCTTTCTCACATTTGTCTGCCCATTTTCTCTGAACTTTCCTCAAATCGTCCCAGTACTTCTGCCCTAGGCATCCCGGTCCTGTCTCAATATTGGCACATGATTCTGCCTATAGGGGCCACCCTTCTTCATAAATTCCCTGATTTTTGTTTCCCATATGGGCTATCTTCCAGTCCTAATCCCTCTGAATTCTAATGTAAATCTATGGAGTTTACCCTATCCTCCTTGTTAGTAATACTGCATGCACAATAAACAATTTCCCGAAAGCAGTTATTTGTTCAATAAGGAGTTTACATCCATTGGTTTGGAGTTTTAAATAATCGTTCAATAAAGATTCTGTGGGATTCAATATTGGAGCAACAAAGTTATTTCTTGTCGATGTCCTGGTGGAGTTGCCAATTGTTGTGCCTGACACAGTCTGTTTTTAACCCTTATACGATGGACAAAGAACTGCGCGTAGATTTCCTGTTTGTACAACCAATATTTATTTAAAACACACAATCAATAATCACCCACCCAACCAACATTAAGTTATCGTTACAGAAAATACTAGCTTTCAAGTCCAATACGAGACCTTAACTTAACTTTGTGTGACTGGCAAGTACCCAAGCAGATATTGGCCTTTATCTGTGCGCTGGTCTCGGTTGTCCTCTGCGTAGTCTGGTCCTTTGGTCTGGTCTGGCATTCTGGCTCTGGTCTTCCTTCTTTCTCGGGTGTGATAGCTCTCCTCATGCTGGTCATTGCTGGCGATGGTCACTGTTGTTGTAGCTTGTTCATGGGATCAGAGAGAGAGAGAGATTGTGGGTTGCACAGCACCCTTCATACCCCATTGGGTTTCGCGCCCCTTTTGGCCATTGCCAATCAATCGATCAGGACTTGATCACCCTGATCGATTAAGTCCAATCAGGTGCTGCCGCACCAATCTCTGGGAATGCCCCCAACAGCCATGTCTGTAGATGCTGCGGGCACGGAGGACACACAGTTCCCCCCCAAATAAGGGGTTACGGCGCCATCTATGTCTGGTAAACAACCCAGTTTGACCAGGAGAACCCTTTTGTCCTGGAGGTGGCCCATATCCTGTGTATTCGCTTATCTGAGTTGCAGCCTGTTTATCTCTGTCTTTTAGGCAGTAGCCTGTCATTTTAGTTCTTGCCCAATCGTCCCATTTTAGGTGGCCCATCTGGCCACAGATCTACAAGATGCATTATATCAACACACCAAAGCTTCTTCGGCAGCACTTCCCAAGTTACCCACCATTCTGACTTGGAAGTATATCACCATTCCTTCACTGTCACTGGATCACAATCCTGGACCTCCCTCCCTAACTATCTAATTGGTGACCTAATTGAGGCATACAAATGATCAGAGGGTTAGATAGGATGGACAGTGAGAGCCTTTTTCCTTGGATGATGATGGCTAACACGAGGGGACATAGCTTTAAATTGAGGGGTGATAAATATAGGACGGATGTCAGAGGTAGGTTCTTTACTCAGAGGGTAGTAAGGGCGTGGAATGCCCTGCCTGCAGCAGTTGTGGACTCGCCAACATTAAGGGCGTTCAAATGTTCATTGGATAGACATATGGATAATATTGGAATAGGTTAGGTTAGAAGGTCATTAGATTAGTTCCACTGGTCGGCGCAACATCGAGAGCCGAAGGGCCTGTACTGCGCTGTAATGTTCTATGTTCTAACGGCACTGTGGGTGTACCTACACCACATGGACTGCAGTGATTCATGAAGTCAACTTACCACCACCTTCTCAAGGGCAATTGGGGATGTATACAAGAAACTAACCTAGTCAGTGACACCCACACCCCCTGAAGAAATGTGAAGAACAGTGGTATACAAAGGCTGTAATAAATCTAGTCAAGAAGAAAAAAAAGCTTACAAAAGGTTCAGAGAACTAGGTAATGTTAGAGCTCTAGAAGAATATACGGCTAATAGGAAGGATCTTAAGAAGGAAATTAGGAGAGCCAGAATGGTCATGAGAAGGCCTTGGCAGGCAAGATTAAGGAAAACCACAAGGTATTCTACAAGTATGTGAAGAACAAGAGGCTAAGACGTGAAAGAATAGGACCTATCAAGTGTGACGGTGGGAAAGTTTGTATGGAACTGGAAGAAATAGGAAAGGTACTTAATGAAACTTTACTTCAGTATTCACAGTGGAAAAGGATCTGGGTGGTTGTACTGCAGGCTCGCAGCGGACTGAAAAGCTTGAGCATGTTGACATTAAGAAAGAGGATGTGTTGGAGATTTTGAAAAGCATCAAGTTAGATAAGTCGCCGGGACTGGATGGGATGTACCCCAGGTTACTGTGGAGGCGAGGGAGGAGATTGCAGAGCCTCTGGTGGTGATCCTTGCATCATCAATGGAGATGGGAGAGGTTCCAGAGGATTGGAAGATTGCGGATGTGGTTCCTTTATTCAAGAAAGGGAGTAGAGATAGTCCAGAAAATTATAGACCAGTGAGTCTAACCTCAGTGGTTGGTAAGTTGATGAAGAAGATCCTGAGAGGCAGGAGTTATGAACATTTGGAGAGATATAGTATGTTCAAGAATAATCAGCACGGCTTTGTCAAAGGCAGATCATGCATTATGAGCCTGATTGAATTGTTTGAGGATGTGACTAAACATGTTGATGAAGGAAGTGCAGTAGATGTAGCCTATATGGACTTCAGCAAGGCATTTGATAAGGTGCCCCATGCAAGGCTTATTGAGAAAGTGAGGGGGCATGGGATCCAAGAGGACATTGCTTTGTGGATCTAGAACTGGCTTGCCCGCGGAAGGCAAAGAGTGGTTATAGGTGGGTCATATTCTGCATGGAGGTTGGTCACCAGTGGAGTGCCCCAGGGATCTGTTCTGGGACCCTTACTCTTTGTGATTTTTATAAATGACCTGGATGAGGAAGTGGAGGGATGGGTTGGTAAGTTTGCTGATGACACAAAGGTTGGAGGTGTTGTGGATAGTGTGGAGGGATGTCAGAAGTTGCAGCGTGTCATAGATAAGATGCAAGACTGGGCGGAGAAGTGGCAGATGGAGTTCAACCCAGATAAATGTGAAGCGGTTCATTTTGTCAGATCAAATAGGATGGCAGAATATAATACTAATGGTAGGATTCTTGGCAGTGTGGAAGATCAGAAGGATCTTGGGGTCCTAGTTTATAGGATGCTGAAAGCAGTTGCGCAGGTGGAGGCTGTGGTTAAGAAGGCGTATGGTGTACTGACCTTCATCAATCGAGGAATTGAATTTAGGAGTCGACAGATAATGTTGCAGCTATATAGGACCCTGGTCAGACCCCACTTGGAGTACTGTGCTCTGGTCGCCTCATTACAGGAAGATATGGAAGCTATTGAAAGGGTGCAGAGGAGATTTACAAGGATGTTGACTGGATTGGGTGGCATACCTTATGAGGATAAGTCGAGGGAGCTCGGTGTTTTCTCCTTGGAGAGACGAAGGATGAGAGGTGACCTGATAGAGGTGTATAAGATGTTGAGAGGTATTGATCGAGTGGATTCTCAGAGGCTTTTTCCCAGGGCTGAAATGGCTGCCACAAGAGGACACAGGTTTAGGGTGCTGGGGAGCAGGTACAGAGGAGATGTCAGGGGTAAGTTTTTCACTCAGAGAGTGGTGGGTGCGTGGAATTACTGCCGTCAGTGGTGGAGGAGGCGGATTCGATAGGGTCTTTTAAAAGACTTTTAGATAAATACTTGGAACTTAGTAAGATAGAGGATTATAGATAAGCCTAGTAATCTCTAAGGTAGGGACATGTTCGGCACAACTTTGTGGGCCAAAGGGCCTGTATTGTGCTGTAGTTTTTCTATGCTTTTATGTTTCTACAGAAAGTCTGGGCTCAGAGTGGGAGAATGATGGGTGAAATTGAGTTCTGCTTATGGTTAATGTCACAGTATTTTTTCCGTTGCCAGTTGTTGATGTGGAGAACAGAGCTCAGCAGCTGAACCACCTCATACAGGAGGCACAGGAGCACATGAATGATCTGTCCTCTGAGGGACTGAGTGAGAGACTTGACCACAACAGCACAGAGAAGGAGAAACAAAGGAGAGCCTGGGAGTGGAGATACAGGCTGTACAAACAGATGAAAACAGAGTTTGAACATGCAAGTAAGAGACTGCACACTAACCAGATTGAAATTGGAAACTATTACCAGACAACACCCAAACACAGAAAGAATAAAACCCACACAACTTCAGGTCACAATATAATTGAGTGGTTCGATGTGGTTTATATATAGATTAACAGATACCCGGGAGTGAGTTACAGACTGGAATCTAATCGAGGGGTTCGGGGTGGTTTATATATAGAATAACAGATACCCGGGAGTGAGTTACAGACTGGAATCTAATTGAGGGGTTCGGGGTGGCTTATATATAGAATAACAGATACCCGGGAGTGAGTTACAGACTGGAATCTAATCGAGGGGTTCGGGGTGGTTTATATATAGAATAACAGATACCCGGGAGTGAGTTACAGACTGGAATCTAATCGAGGGGTTCGGGGTGGTTTATAAATAGAATAACAGATACCCACGAGTGAGTTACAGACTGGAATCTAATTGAGGGGTTTGGTGTGGTTTATATATAGAATAACAGATACCCAGGAGTGAGTTACAGACTGGAATCTAATTAAGGGGTTCGGGGTGGTTTATATATAGAATAACAGATACCCGGGAGTGAGTTACAGACAGGAATCTAATCGAGGGGTTTGGTGTGGTTTATATATATAGAATTACAGATACCCGGGAGTGAGTTACAGACTGGAATCTAATCGAGGGGTTCGGTGTGGTTTATATATAGAATAACAGATACCCGGGAGTGAGTTACAGACTGGAATCTAATCGAGGGGTTCGGTGTGGTTTATATATATAGAATTACAGATACCCGGGAGTGAGTTACAGACTGGAATCTAATCGAGGGGTTCGGTGTGGTTTATATATATAGAATTACAGATACCCGGGACTGAGTTACACAATGGAATCTAATGGAGGGGTTTAGGAAGGTTTCTGTGTATCTGGGAGTGGGTTGTAATTCATGGTTCTGTTTGATTGCAGTGATCCCATCGTCTCCCACTAATGTCTCTCTCGCTGTAACAAGCAGTACTTCACTGACTGTCACCTTTCAAGAGCCGCTGAGTGTGAGCTCTGGCCTGGTCACCAGATACAAAGGTAGCTTTCTCTTTTCTCATCCTCCTCTCAGGGAGGTGCTTTCTTCCTTCTCGAGTAACTGGTCTAATGTTGTCATCCTCGAGTATTCCCACACCAAGCTGCAGTTCATTATCTGTCAGGTGAGATGGTGAGGCACTGATTACCTGGATTGGTTTTAGTTCCTTTTTGACAATTTCACTGTTGTGGGAGTTCACAGTGGGGTATGGAGCAGGATTACTCTGATATCTTCATAAATTCCAGATTCATCTCCCGGAGGCACCACAGCCAACTTGAGGAAAACCATCGAAGAGATTTTTTCCTGCTTGTGTCTGACTGGACGCAGCAGAAAGAGAGTCATCCTGTACTGAGGAAGAATTGTGATTGGAGATACTGGCAAATGTTATCACCATTTCTGACCATTTGTGATGAAGTCAGGAGGGTGTATGGTTGTGTAGAAGTCCCTGAGATGATGGTGCTCTCAGAGTCGGTGTCTCTCAGATAATGTACCTGCCTGTCCAAACAACGATGACCATTTGAAATTATTGGGACCAGATGAATTTGAAATTAAATCTGAAGATTGAGACAGAATCAAATTAATGTTCTGATGTTCAAATGTCTGTCTCATTGCCTATGCAAGAGGTTCCAGCTGAGGGGAAATGAGCTGAAGTGATCAGTGAAAGAGAGAGAGTTACTATTCCCGTGTCGGCTCTTTGTCAGTACTACCCAATTAATCCCAATACCCTGCTGTTCCTCAGAACCCTGCAGCTCTCTCCTTTCCAACTGTTTACCCACTTCCATTCTGAAAGTCCTGATTGAATCTGCTTCCAGATCACAACAACTCGCCGAGTGAAAAAAAAATTCTTCTCATATCCCGCTCTGGTTCTTTGTCCAGACATCACCTTCAGTCTGTGTCCTCTGCTAACTGACCATTCAGTATAGCTTCACTCAGTCTGCTGTGTCAGAACCTCACAGCACGATCACCATTACTTCAGCCAAGATCTGACTAACACATTTACTGTCACCAACAAAGCTCATTTTACCAGCTGATGTTTGTTTTACAAAAATTCAGCAAAACCTCCTTTGCTTTTATGTTCTGTGCCACTACTGATAAAGATGTGGAGATGCTGGTGTTGGACTGGAGTAAACACAGTAAGAAGTCTCACAACACCAGGTTAAAGTCCAGCAGGTTTATTTGGTGGCAAAAGCCACTAGCTTTCAAGCGCTGCTCCTTTGTCAGGTAAGTGGAAGATCTGTTCACAAACAGGGCATATAAAGACACAAACTCAATTTACAGGATAATGATTGAAATGTGAGTCTTTACAGCTTATCAAGTCTTAAACATACAGACAATGTGAGTGGAGATAGTATTAAGCATAAGTTAAAGAGATGCATATTGTCTCCACCCAGGACAGTTAGTGAGATTTTGCAAGCCCAGGCAAGTCATGGGGGTTACAGATAGTGTGACATGAACCCAAGATCCAGGTTGAGGCTGTCCTCATGTGTGCAGAACTTGGCTATCAGTCTTTGCTTAGTGACTCTGCGCTGTTGTGTATCATGAAGGTCGCCTTGGAGAATATTTACCCAAAGATCAGAGGCTGAATGCCCTCGACCGCTGAAATGTTCCCCGACAGGAAGAGATCAGTCTTGCCTGGTGATTGTCGAGCGGTTTTCATTCATCCGTTGTCATAGCTTCTGCATGGTCTCCCCAGTGTACCATGCCTCGGGACATCCTTTCCTGCAGCTTATCAGGTAGACAACATTGGCTGTGTTTCAAGAGTATGTACCATGTACCTGGTATTCTCATGTGAGATGATTGTATCCGTGTCGATGATCCAGCATGTCTTGCAGAGGTTGCTGTGGAAGGGTTGTGTGGTGTCGTGGTTACCGTTCCCCTGAAGGCTGGGTAGTTTGCTGCAGACAATGTTTGAGGTTGTGCAGTTGTCTGAAGGCAAGAAGTGGGGGTGTGGGGATGGCCATGGCGAGATGTTCGTCTTCGTCAATGATATGTTGAAGACTCCGGAGAAGATGTCGTAGCTTCTCCGCTCCGGGGAAGTACTGGATGACGAAGGGTACTCTGTCCACCGTGTCCCATGTTTGTCTTCTGAGGAGGTCAGTGCGGTTTTTCGCTGTGGCGCGTCGGAACTGTCGATCGATGAGTCGAGCACCATATCCTGTTCTTATGAGGGCATCTTTCAGCGTCTGGAGGTATCTGTTGCGATCGTCCTGATCTGAGCAGGTCCTGTGTATACAGAGGGCTTTTCCGTAGGGGGTGGCTTCTTTACCATGTTTAGGGTGGAAGCTGGAGAAGTGGAACATCGTCAGGTTATCTGTGGGCTTGCGGTACAGGTATCTGAGGTGCTGAGGTGACATCCTTAATGGAGATGCGTGTGTCCAAGAATGTAACCAATTCCGGAGAATAGTCCATGGTGAGTCTGATGGTGGGATGGAACTTGTTGATGTCATCATATAGTTGTTTCAGTGATTGTTCACCATGAGGCCAAAGGAAGAAAATGTCATCGATGTATCTAGTGTATAGCATCGGTTGAAGGTCCTGTGGATGAAGAAGTCTTGTTTGAACCTGTGCATGAAGATGTTGGCATATTGAGGTGCGAATTTGGTCCCCATGGCTGTTCTGTGTGTCTGGATGAAGAACTGGTATTTGAAGGTGAAGACATTGTGGTCTTCACCTTTACACAGGACAGAGTGGACAGACTACCCTTCATCGTCCAGTACTTCCCCAGAGCAGAGAAGCTACGACATCTTCTCTGGAGCCTTCAACGTGTCATTGATGAAGACAAACATCTCACCAAGGCCATCCTCACACCCCCACTTCTCGCCTTCAAACAACTGCACAAACTCAAACAAACCATTGTCCGCAGCAAACTACCCAGCTTTCAGGAGAACAGTAACCACAACACCACACAACCCTGCTACAGCAACCTCTGCAAGATGTTCCGGATCATTGACACGGATGCCATCATTTCACATGCAAACACCATCCACCAGGTACACGGTACGTACTCTTGTAACTTAGCCAATGTTGTCCACCTGATACGCTGCAGGAAAGGATGTCCCGAGACATGGTACACTGGGGAGGCCATGCGGACGCTTCGGCAGCAGATGAATGACAATCACTCGACAATCACCAGGCAAGACTGTTCTCTTCCTGTTGGGACTTCAGCGGTCACGGGCATTCAGCCTCTGATCTTCGGGTAAGCGTTCTCCAAGGTGGCTTTCACAACACACGGCAGTGCAGAGTCGCTGAGCAGAGACTGATAGCCAAGTTCCGCACACAAGGAGACGGCCTCAACCGGGATCTTGGGTTCATGTCACACTATCTGTAACCCCCATGACTTGCCTGGACTTGCAAAATCTCACTAATTGTCCTGGGCTGGAGACAATACACATCTCTTTAACCTGTGCTTAAAGCTCTCTCCACTCACATTGTCTATAACTTTAAGACTTGATTAGCTGCAAAGACTCACATTCCAATCATTTTTCTGTAAATTGAGTTTGTATCTTTATATGCCCTGTTTGTGAACAGAACTCCCACTCACCTGATGAAGGAGCAGCGCTCCAAAAGTTAGTGGCATTTGCTACCAAATAAATCTGTAGGACTTTAATCAGGTGTTGTAAGACTTCTTACTATTGATAAAGCCCAGGATGTGATGTACTTTATAAATGGGCTTCTTCGCTTGTTCTGCTACTGGCACAAATTTCTGTACGTATGCCCCTGCCTCTCTGCCCCTGAACCTCCTCCACAATTGTTCCATTTAGGTCAATAACTTCCAAAACACATCTCAGCATTTAGACATCAGCCACCGTGTGTCTGCCCACATTACAAGTTATTTCTTGTTGAAGACCATTACAATTCTCCTCACTCCTCTTGGCATTTTCAAATCTTCTATTGCCTGTAACATTTGAAATGATTCCCTGAACAATCAAGCCCAGGTTATTAATATATTCCAAAAAAAGATCAGAATGGGAATGCCTTGGAAGGGTTTGGTTATGGAACAGATATACTGACACAGCAACTGATACCATCATCAAATATTTTTAAAAATATATTAAAAGAATGACTTGTCTTTTCCGAATCTTTCCTAGTTGAATGGAGCAGTTTGATGGATTTCTCAGCAGAATGTCGGGAGATCAAACTGGAGGATCTCAACTCCCTGACATATACAATCTCAGGTCTCATCACGGTAACTATACAGTCATATAACTCCTCGTAATGTAACTCCTCGTGATATAATTCCTCGTAATATAACACCTCATAATGTAATCATTTGTAATATAACTCATAATATAACTCTGCATAATATAACCGCTCATAATATAACCCCTCACAATATAACTCCTTGTAATACAGCCCCTTGTAACATAACTCTTCGTAATGTAAATCTTCGTAATATAACCCCTCATAATATAACCTCTCGTAAGATAACTCCACATAATATAACCCCTTGTAATATAATCCCCATAACATAACTCCCCATAATATAGCTCCGCATAATATAACCGCTCATAACATAACCCCTCGTAATATAACTCCTTGTAATATAACTCCTCGTAATGTAAATCCTTGTAATATAACCTCTCATAATATAACTGCTCATAATATAACCCCTCGTAATATAACTCCTCGTAATGTAAATCCTCATAATATAACTCATAATGCAAATCCTCGTAATATAACTCTTTGTAATATAACCCCTTGTAACATAACCCCATGTCGGGAATAAGGGAAGGTTAGGGCCAAATATAGTAAAGTGATAGTCCAAAATAGTTAACGTGGAGAAGAAACCGGAGTGTTCAAGGGTTTGAGTGCAAGCTCAGAGAATGGATTGGTTGTTACTCTACAACAGGGAAAGGAGTTAGCTGTTTGATGAGAATCTGGTAAGTGGACAAGTCCTCTTTCTCTGGGGTTTAAGACAGTGCACAACTTGGTAGTTATTTAACAATTCTTTCAATTAATTTGTGGGACATGGGTGTCACTGGTTGGCCAGCATTTACTGTCCATCCCTAGTTGCCCAAGGGCATTTGAGAGTCAGCCACATTGCTGTGGCTCTGGAGTCACACATAGACCAGAGGATGGCAGATTTCCTTCCCTAAAGGACATTAGGGAACCAGATAGGTTTTTCCAACAATCGACAATGGCTTCATGGTCATCAGTAGATTCTTAATTCCAAATATTTTTTATTGAATTCAAATTCCACCATCTGCTGTGCTGGGATTTGAACCCGGGTCCCCAGAACATTAGCTGAGGTTCTGGATTAATAGTCTAGCGATAATACCATTAGGCCATCGCCTCTCCCTATTTAATAAAATATATACAAAACACCCAAAATAAGTAAATCATTTATTTAAGTAACTATTTAAAACTCATGAAGGATGGCAGGACAGGTGATGTGTAAATGGCTGCAGCATATGGGAGTTCCTGGATAACATTTTGACCCAGGGCAATCACCTCTGCAGTAAGTGTCTGCGGCTTGTGGAACTTCAGCTCCCAGTCACTGAGCTGGAGGCTGAGCTGCAGACACTGTGATGCTTAGTTTCAGGAGGCGGTCACACCCTTTAGGAATAGGGTCTTCTGATTTGGAAAGTGGTCAGGGACAGGAGGGTGTGACTGCAGCTCAGGTAGGTAAGGGGAGCCAGAGGGCAGGATTGTCAGCCTCTGAAATTATCCAAGAGGTATGAGGTCCTTTCAGCTTGTTGGATGAGAGTATGGATGAACTGACTGACCATGGCAATGCACTACAGGAAGCCATTCGGATAGTGAGGGGAATTGACATTGTTCTCTGCAGCAAACAGCCAGAGTCCAGACAGCTGTGTTGCCTGCCCAGTGTCCAGGTTCAGAACATCTGCTCTGGGTTCAAAATTAATTTGGAGTGAGAGGGGGAGGATCCCATTGTTGTAGTCTGTATAGGTACCAGTGACATAGGAATAAGGGGGAAAGAGATTCTGCACAGAGGGCTTGAGGAGATGGGCCCTAAATTGATTAACAGAACCTCCTCTGGTAGGAGTTCAACATCTCCAGAGATTGACCTGAAAACCAGAGAATAACTTCTAGTTTTTCACTTGAGTCACATGCAAATTGGCATTGGGTACATAAAATTAGAGAGATGAATACATGGCTCAAGGATTGGTGTGGGAGAAGTGGGTTTTGGTTTGTGAGACACTGGCATGAGTACTGGGAAATGTAGGGGCTGTATCATTGGGACAACCTAAATCTGAACCATGCTGGGACCAGTGTTCTTGCAAACAATGTTCTGGGAGAGGGGAGTGTGCAGAGGGACCTGGGTGTCCTTGTGCACCAGTCACTGAAGGTAAGTATGCAGGTGCAGCAGGCGGTAAAGAAGGCAAATGGTATGTTGGCTTTCATTGTGAGAGGTTTCGAGTACAGGAGCAGGGATGTGTTGTTGCAATTATACAGGGTCTTGGTGAACATAGAACATAGAACACTACAGCACAAACAGGCCCTTCGGCCCACGAGTTGCGCCGATCACATCAACACCTATCAATCTATAGACCTATCTATAACCCCCAATCCCATAAAACCCCATATACTCATCCAGAAGTCTTTTAAAAGACCCCAGCGAGTTCGCCTCCACCACCACTGACGGCAGCCGATTCCATTCACTCACCACCATCTGAGTGAAAAACTTACCCCTAACATCACTTCTGTACTTTCCTCCCCACACCTTAAATCTGTGTCCTCTCGTAGCGGCCATTACAACCCGGGGAAATAGCCTCTGAGAATCCACCCTATCTATTCCTCTCAACATTTTATAAACTTCTATCAGGTCGCCTCTCAACCTTCGTCTCTCCAGGGAAAAGAGACCCAGCTCCCTCAACCTAACTTCATAAGGCATGCCTCCCAGTCCAGGCAACATCCTTGTAAATCTCCTCTGTACCCTTTCAATAGCTTCTACATCTTTCCTATAGTGAGGCGACCAGAACTGCGCACAGTACTCCAAATGAGGCCTGACAAGGGTCTTATAAAGTTGCAGCATTACCTCCCGACTCCTAAACTCAATCCCTCGATTAATGAAGGCCAGTACACCATACGCCTTCTTGACCACCTCTTCCACCTGCGAGGCCGATTTAAGAGTCCTATGGACCCGGACCCCAAGATCCTTCTGCTCTTTAACACTACTAAGACTCCTGCCCTTGATAGTGTACTCGTTCATCCCGTTGGTTCTGCCAAAATGGATGACTACGCATTTATCCGCGTTGAAGTCCATCTGCCACTTCTCCGCCCAGTCCTGCATCCTATTTATGTCCTGCTGCAACTTTTGACATCCTTCCAGACCATCCACAACACCACCGACCTTCGTGTCATCAGCGAACTTACTTACCCATCCCTCCACTTCCTCATCCAGGTCATTTATGAAAATGACAAACAGCAAGGGTCCTAGAACAGATCCTTGGGGCACTCCACTGGTGACTGACCTCCATTCAGAAAAAGACCCATCCACAACCACTCTCTGCCTTCTGCAGGCAAGCCAGTTCTGGATCCACAAGGTCAAAGGCCCTTGGATCCCATGCCCTCTCACCTTCTCAAGAAGTCTTGCATGGGGGACCTTATCAAATGCCTTGCTGAAGTCCATGTACACCACGTCCACGGCACTTCCTTCGTCAATGTGTTCAGTCACATTATCGAAGAACTCAACTAGGCTCGTAAGGCACGACCTGCCCTTGACAAATCCATGCTGACTATTCCTGATCATGTCAAACCTCTCCAAATGCTCGTAAATCTTATCCCTCAGAAGCCTCTCCATCAGCTTACCAACCACTGAGGTCAGACTCACCGGTCGGTAATTTCCCGGGCTATCTCTGTTCCCTTTCTTGAAAATAGGGACTACATCCGCAATCCTCCAATCTTCCGGAACCTCTCCCGTCTCCATTGACGACACAAAGATCATCGCCAGGGGCTCTGCAATCACTTCCCTCGCCTCCCACAGTATCCTGGGGTACATCCCATCTGGTCCCGGCGACTTATCTATCTTGATAGAATTCAAAAGTTCTAACACATCCTCCACCTTAATATCCACAAACTCAATCTTTTCCATCTGCTGCAAATCCGTAGCAAAATCTCCCAGATCAGCTTCCACCGTGAATACTGAGGCAGAGTACTCATTAAGCACCTCTGCCATTTCTTCTGGTTCCACACAGACCTTTCCCCCTTCACCTTTTATAGGTCCTATCCCTTCTCTTCTCATCCTTTTACCTTTCACATATTTATAGAAGGCCTTGGGATTCTCCTTAATCTTACCCACCAAGGTCTTCTCATGACCCCTTCTGGCTCTCCTAATTTCCCTTTTAAGCTCCTTTCTACAGTCCTTATACTCCTCAAGATCCTTAACCTCTCCTAGTTCCCTGAACCTTTTGTACACCTTCCCTTTCCTCCTGACTAGGTTCAACACAGCCTTCGTGCACCACGGTTCCCGCGACCTACCAAAACCCCCTTGTCTCATCGGAACGTTGTCATGCATAGCTCCCGACAAACATTCCTTGAATATCCGCCACCTTCCTTCGGTACTTTTCCCTAAGAACGCCTCCTTCCAGTTTATTTGTCCAAGTAACTTCCTGACTTCTTCGTATTTCCCCCTTACTCCAGACAAACACCTTCCTAGCCTGCCTGATCCTATCTCGTTCCAATGCAATTGTGAAGGAGATAGAATTATGGTCACCATTCCCAAGATGCTCTCCTACCGAGAGATCCATCACCTGCCCTGGTTCATTCGCCAGCACCAGGTCAAGTACAGCCTCTCCCCTCGTAGGCTCATCCACATACTGTGTTAGGAAACCTTCCTGAACACAACTAACAAACTCCTCCCCATCCAAACCCCTTACCCTAGGGATATTCCAGTCAATGTTTGGGAAATTGAAGTCTCCCATCACGACAACTCTGTTATTAATACATTTCTCCAGAATCTGTTTCCCTATCTGCACTTCAACTTCCCTGTCACTATTGGGTGGCCTATAGAATACACCCAGCAAAGTTTTCGACTCTTTGCTGTTCGTAACTTCCACCCACAGAGACTCTGTAGGTAGTCCCTCCACGGCATCCTCCTTCTCTGCAGCCATGACACTGTCCCTGATCAACAGTGCCACTCCACCACCTCTTTTGCCTCCCTCCCTGTCCTTCCTGAAGCATCTGAAGCCTGGCACCTGAAGTACCCAGTCCTGTCCCTGAGACATCCAAGTCTCCGTAATGGTCACCACATCACAATCCCAAGCAGCAATCCACGCCCTAAGCTGCCTGCGGTCCTCCCCTACCTGGGAGCTAACCTCCTCCGTCCCAGTTTCCCCATCACAATTCCCTCTCCCCATCCTTTCTAGTTTAAAGTCCCCCCGGTAGCCTTAGCCAGTCTTGCCGCCAAGATATTAGTCCCCCTGGGATTTAAGTGCCACCCGTCCTTACTGTACAGGTCCCACCTACCCCTAAAGAGGTCCCAATGATCTAGGAACTGAAATCCCTGCCCTCTACACCAGTCCCTCAGCTACGCATTCAGCCTCCACTTCATTTCATTTCTTCCCTCATTCTCCCGTGGCACAGGCAGCAATCCTGAGATTACTACCTTCGCTTTTCTCTTCCTCAGCTGCCTACCCAGTTCCCTATAGTCCCTTTTCACGAGTGCCTCCCTCTTCTTGCCTACGTCAGTAGTACCTATATGTACTACAACCTCTGGTTCCTCACCCTCCCCTTTCAGGATGTCTGGGACCTGCCCAGAGACATCCCGAATCCCAGCTCCAGGGAGGCAAACCACCATCTGCGACTCACGTCTACGTCCACAAAAACGCCTGTCCGCCCCCCTCACTGTGGAGTCCCCTATTAACACTACCTTTCTGCTCTCTTTTTTGATTTTTTGACTTACTGGCTCAGCTCCAGAGAGCTGGCCACCGCTTCCTCCCTCAGATGAGCTGTCCCCCCTAGTAGTACTCAGGCCAGAGTACTTATTTTGAAGGGGGACATCCACCGGTGTGCTCTCCATCACCCGAGGTTTCCCCTTCCTAATAGTTACCCAAGTGCCCTCTTCCCGTTGCCCTGATGTGACTACTTGCTGATAGCTCCTATCTATAACCTCCTCACTCTCCCGAATGAGCCGAAGGTCCTCGAGCTGCATTTGCAGCTCCTTAACCTGGTTCCGTAGGGTCTGCAGCTCCACACACCGAGCACAGGTGTGGATGTCTGGTAGACCAGGTGCTTCCAAGACCTCCCACATGTTGCATTGGCAACAACATACAGGTCTCACACCCATACTTGCCCCTTATAGCAACCCAGAGGAAAAAGTAAAAAAAAACTTACAAAAAAAAACTTATAACTTACCTTATCTCTTTGGCCTTGTGAGCCAAAGCCCTTACAGCACACACAAAAACAAAAACAGACTTACCTGCTCTCAGACAGAGCCCCTCTCTCTCTCTCTCTCTTTTTTAGGTTAGAGGAGGGGGGAGGGCTGGGATACTCTACCTATGTAGAGTATCGGGAATCCCCTCTGGTCTAATTTATAGTAGGTGAAAAAAAAACTTGACCCGAGTGCCCTAGCAACTAGTTCCGGGGTCAAACTTAAAGCAAGCAAAAAAAAACCCACTAAACTCACTAAAACAAAGTTAGTTTTTAAAAGAAAGAAAAAGTCACTGTATTCACCCACAAGCTCTCCACTTGCAAATCGCAGCCTCTCTTCAGTGCTCCCACGGAACAGTGAGGCCACACCTAGAGTATTGTGGGCAGTTTCGGTCTCCTTTTCTGAGGAAGGATGTTCTTGCTCTCGAGGGAGTGGAGTGAAGGTTTACCAGGCTGATTCCAGGGATGGCGGGACTGATGTATGAGGAGAGATTGACTGGGTTAGGATTGTTTCCGCTGGAGTTCAGACAAATGAGGGGAGGAATCTCATAGAGATTTATAAAATTCTAACAGGACTGGACAGGGTAAATGCAGGGAGGATGTTCCTGATGGTGGGGGAGTCCAGAACCAGGGGTCATAATCTGAGGATTCAGGATAGACCATTTAGGATGGAGGTGAGGAGACATTTCTCAGATGAGAATATGGATGAAGCATGGTTAGTAAGTTTGTAAATGACACTAAGATTGATGGTATAGTGGACAGTGAAGAAAGTTATCTCCGATTGCAACAGGATCTTGATCAATTGGGCCAGTGGGCTGACGAATGACAGATGGAGTTTAACTTAAACAAATGTGAGGTGTTGCATTTTGATAGATTGAACCAGGGCAGGACTTACTCAGTTAATGGTAGGGCACTGGGGAGAATTACAGAACAAAGAGATCTAGGGGTACAGGTTCATAGCTTCTTGAAAATGGAGTCACAGGTGGACAGAGTGTTGAAGAAGGCATTCAGCATGCTTGGTTTCGTGGGTCAGAAATTAAACACAGGAGTTGGAATGTCTTGTTGAAGTTGTACAAGACGTTAGTAAGGTCATACTTGGAATGCTGTGTGCAATTTTGGTCATCCTATTATAGAAAGGATATTTTTAAACTAGAAAGAGTGCAGAAAAGATTTACTAGGATGCTACAGGGACTTGATGGATTGAGTTATAAGGAGAGGCTGGATAGACTGGGACTTTTTTCCCTGGAGCATAGGAGGCTGAGGGGTGATCTTATAGAGGTCTATAAAATAATGAGGGGCACAGATCAGCTAGATAGTCAATATCTTTTCCCAAAGGTAGGGGAGTCTAAAACTAGAGGGTATAGGTTTAAAGTGAGAGGGGAGAGATACAGAAGTGTCCAGAGGAGCAATTTTTTCACACAGAGGGTGGTGTCTGCAACAAGCTGCCAAAGGTAGTAATAGAGGCAGGTATAATTTTGACTTTTAAAAAGCATTCAGATAGTTACATGGGTACGATGGGTATTAGAGGGATATGGGCCAAATGCGGGCAATTGGGATTAGCTTAGGGATGTACCAAGGAGTGGTGAGCCTGTAGAATTCATGACCACAGAAACTAGTTGATTCCAAAACATTGAATGTATTGAAGAGGCAGCTGGATATAGCACTTGGTCAAATGGGATCAGAGGTTGTGGGTAAAAAGCAGGATGAATGGCAGAGCAGGCTTGAAGGGCCAAATGGCCTCCTCCTTCTCCTATCTTCTATGTTTCTATGTTTCTAAACTGCATTACTAGGGAAGTAGAAAGGGCTTGAAACTAAATAGAGGTGGGGATTGTTCTGAAAAGATATTATGTAGTCTTACAAAGAAAACAGATATGGCAGCATTGCAAGGCAGATATTCAGGTAATGATACCCAGAGTGTGACAGAAAGGGATAGGGACATTAGAAAATAAGAAATAAGAAATAAGAAATAGGAGCAGGAGTAGGCCATCTGGCCCTTCGAGCCTGCCCCGCCATTCAATAAGATCATGGCTGATCTGTCGTGGCTCAGTTCCACTTTCCCGCCCTCTCCCCATAACCCTTAATCCCCTCTCTTATCAAAAACCCATCAACCCGCTTCTTAAAAATATTTAGCGAGGCAGCCTCCACCACTTCAACGGGCAGAGAATTCCAGAGATTCACCACCCTTTGAGTGAAGAAGTTCCTCCTCAACTCCGTTCTGAACCGCCCCCCCTTTATCTTGAGGCTGTGCCCCCTAGTCCTACTGTCTTTTTTGAGCGGGAAGAGTCTTTCCACCTCTATCCTATCCATCCCATTCATCATCTTATACGTCTCAATGAGATCTCCCCTCATTCTTCTAAACTCTAACGAGTACAAGGGTCAAAGGCGAAAAGAATGGCAACAAGGCAAAATTAATAGATCTTTACTTAATGCACATAGTATTCAGCACAAAATAAATGAATAAATGGCACAAATTGAGGGTTTTTTGTTCATTCATGGGACATAGAATATAGAACATAGAACATTACAGTACCGTACAGGCCTTTCAGCCCTCGATGTTGTGCTGAGTTATGTCCAAGCCCAAGATCAAGCTATCCCACTCCCTATCATTCTGGAATGCTCCATGTGCCGATCCAATAACCGCTTGAAAGTTCCGAAAGTGTCCGACTCCACTATCACAGCAGGCAAGGCATTCCACACCCCAACCGCTCTCTGAGTAAAGAATTTACCTCAGACATCCCTCCTAAATCTCCCACCATGAACCTTATAGTTATGCCCCCTAGTAACAGCTGCATCCACCCGAGGAAATAGTCTCTGAATGCCCACTCTATCAATCCCTCTCATCATCTTATAAACCTCTATTAAGTTACCTCTCATCCTCCTCCGCTCTAAAGAGAAAAGCCCCAGCTCCCTCAACCTTTCCCCATAAGACCTACCCTCCAAACCAGGCAGCATCCTGGTAAATCTCCTCTGCACTCTCTCCAATGCTTCCACATCCTTCTTATAGTGAGGTGACCAGAACTGAACACAATATTCCAAATGTGGTCTCACCAACGTCCGGTACAGTTGCAGCATAACCCCATGACTCTTAAACTCAAACCCCCTGTTAATAAACACTAACACACTGTAAGCCTTCTTCACGGCTCTATCCATTTGAGTGGCAACCTTCAGAATCTGTGAATGTGAAACCCAAGATCTCTCTGTTCCTCCACATTACTCAGAACCCTGCCGTTTACCCTGTAATCCGCATTGAAGTTTGTCCTACCAAAATGAATCACCTTGCACTTATCAGGGTTAAACTCCATCTGCCACTTTTCAGCCCAGCTCTGCATCCTATCAATGTATCTTTGCAGCGTACAAGAGCCCTCCACCTCATCCACTACTCCACCAATCTTGGTGACATCAGCAAATTTATTAACCCACCCTTCAGTCCCCTCATTGATAAAAATCACAAACAGCAGAGGACCCAGCACTGACCCCGCTGGTAACTGGCCTCCAGTCTGAAAACTTTCCCTCCACCACCATCCTCTGTCTTCTATGAGACAGCCAGTTACTTATCCAATCGGCCAAATTTCCCTCTATCCCACACCTCCTTACTTTCTTCATGAGCCTACCGTGGGGAACCTTATCAAACACCTTACTAAAATCCATGTGTACAACATCAACTGCTCTACCTAAACGTGGGTGTCGCTGACTGGCCAGCATTTATTACCCATCTTTGGTTGCTTGAGGGTAATTGAGAGTCAACTACATTTCTGTGGCTCTGGAATCATATACAGGCCAGATCAGTTAAGGATGGTTGATTTCCTTCCCTGAAGGACATTAGTGAACCAGATGGGTTTTTCCAGCTATTGATAATGGTTTCATGGTCATCAGTAGATTCTTAATTCCAGATTTTTTTATTGAATTTAAATTCTACCATCCGCCATGGCGGTTTTCTAACCTGGGTCCCCAGAACATTATCTGAGTTTCTGGATCAATAGTCTGATGATAGTACTACTAGACCATTGCCTACCTCACAGATTGTTTGCCCAGCATTCGCTATTCCATCCAGGTTAATGGGTATGATTTAATAGCCATTACAGAGAGCTGGTTACATGGAGATCAAAGCTGGGAACTAAATCTTCAAGAGTATGTAACTTATCGTAAGGACAGGCACAAAGAAAAGGGCGGTGGGACATCTTTGTTAGTACGAGATGAAATAAGTACGATAGCAAGAAATGATCTTGGATCAGTAGATGTGGAATCCATATGGGTGAAGGGAAGAAATGACAACGGGAAGAAGACCCTGCTGGGAATAGTCTACCTAACAGTAGCTATGCTGTATGACAGACAATAACTCAGGAGATAATGAGGACATATACGAAAGGCAGTATGTTAATCATGGGTGACTTCAATCATCATCTGGATTTAGAAAATCATGTTGGCATGAGGAAAAATTCATAGTGTATTTGGAACAGTTTCCATCATAATATGCAGTGGATGAAACCAGGGATCAGGTTAGTTTGGATCTGGTAATGCAGGCTTAATGAACAATCTAAGAGTTAAAGATCCCCTAGGAAACAGTGATCATAACATGATAGAATTTAGCAGTTTAAGAGTGAGAAACTTGGGTCAGAAATAACTGTTAAACTTAAATATGGGTAATTATAAAGGGATGAGGACAGAGTTGGCAGGAGTAGTCTGGGAAAGGAGATTAGCAGAAAAGACACTTGATCAGCAATGGTAATTGTTTATGGAAATAGCTCATGACTCACAAGAAAGATATATCCCAGTGAGGAGGAAGAATTCTAGAAAGGAGATAAATCAATTATGGTTAACTACGGAAATTAAATTGAAAGAAAAAACATACAATGTGACAAAGATTAGCAGTAAAACAGGACTGGGAAAGAAGGCAGGAAATTGGAGTTGAAGGTTATCATATCAGCTCAGTCATGATCTCATTGAATGGCAGAACAGACTGGATGAGTTGAATGGCTATCTATGCTCATATGTCTTGTAGTCTTATGGTCTTATCCTAATATAACATAACTTAATAAAATTCATAACTTACTATAACTCATCTTAATATAATCATTAGAATTACTTATAACTTCTGAAACTGCCACAACAACACAGTCTGGTGTTACAGGTGGATCATGAATGTGGGGGGCTGGAAAGGCATTTTGGAAGGAGGTTAGTTGGTTCGATGGAATCAGTGATAAAGGAGAGGGTACACGGCTGTAAAGTTCTAACCAAATCCTTTTCATCTCACACCAGGGTCGACCTTACTATGTGCGGGTGTCAGCAGCCAATATGAAGGGCTGGGGTCCCTCGCAGATTTCCTGCCCAGCATTCGCTATCCCATCCAGTAAGTGAAACTTCACCATATAAAGAGCAAACTCTGTTTGGATTTTCTGAAAAATTACATTCGATTAAAATATTTCCGTCGGAAACTGAGAAGCTGCTTCACATCAGTGCGCTGCTGACTATCTGTTCTAATGAATAATAATACAATTACCCCCCCATCCTCCCCATGCTCAGTGAAGTAATGGCCTGGTGATGTGTATTGTGGATTGGATGTGGGATGTAATGATCTCAGTCATAGAACATAGAACATTACAGCGTAGTACAGGCCCGTCGGCCCTCGATGTTGCACCGACCAGTGGAACCAATCTAATGACCTTCTAACCTAAACTATTCCAATGTTATCCATATACCTATCCAATGTCCTTTTGAATGCCCTTAAAGTTGGCGAGTCCACAACTGCTGCAGGCAGGGCATTCCACGCCCTTACTACCCTCTGAGTAAAGAACCTACCTTTGACATCCGTCCTATATTTACTACCCCTCAATTTAAAGCTATGTCCCCTCGTCTTAGCCATCACCATCTGAGGTAAAAGCTCTCACTGTCCACCCTATCCAATCCTCTGATCATCTTGTATGCCTCAATTAGGTCACCTCTTAATCTTCTCTCTAACGAAAACAACCTCAAGTCTTTCAGCCTTTCCTCCTCAGACCTTCCCACCATACCAGGCAACATCCTGGTAAACCTCCTCTGCACCCTTTCCAATGCTTCCACATCTTTCCTATAATGCGGCGACCAGAACTATATGCAATAGTCCAAGTGCTGCTGCACCAGAGTTTTGTACAGTTGTAACATGACCTCACGGCTCCGAAATTCAGTCCCTCTCCCAATAAAAGCTAACACGCCGTACGCCTTCTTAACAACCTTACCAACCTGGGTACCAACTTTCAGGGAGCTATGCACATGTACACTGAGATCTCCCTGCTCATACACACCCAATACTCTGTAATCCTGTTACTCCTTCCAAAGGGAATCACCTTACACTTTTCCGCATTAAACTCCATCTGCCACCTCTCGGCCCAGCTCTGCAGCTTATCTATGTCCCTCTGCAAACTGTAACATCCTCTTCACTGTCTACAACTCCTCCAACTTTAGTGTCATCCGCAAATTTACTAACCCATCCTTCTACACCCTCATCCAGGTCATTTATAAAAATGACAAACAGCAGTGGCCCCAAAACAGATCCTTGAGGTACACCACTAGTAACTGAACTCCAGGTTGAATATTTCCTATCAATCACCACCCTCTGTCTTCTATCAGCTAGCCAATTCCTGATCCAAACTGCTAAATCACCCTCAATCCCATGCATCTGCATTTTCTGCAGTAGCCTACCATGGGGAACCTTATCAAACGCTTTGCTAAAATCCATATACACCACATCAACTGCCTTACCCTTATCCACCTCTTTGGTCACCTTCTCAAGAACTCAATAAGGTTTGTGAGGCACGACCTACCCTTCACAAAACCGTGTTGACTATCCCTAATCAAATTGTTTCTCTCTAGATGATTATAAATCCTATCTCTTGGAATCCTTTCCAAAACTTTGCCCACAACAGAAGTAAGGCTCACCGGTCTATAATTCCCAGGATGGTCTCTACTCCCCTTCTTGAACAAGGGGAGAACGTTTGCCATCCTCCAGTCTTCCAGAACTATACCTGTAGCCAATGATGACGTAAAGATCAAAGCCAAAGGCTCTGCAATCTCCTCCCTAGCCTCCCAGAGAATCCTAGGGTAAATCCCATCCGGCCCAGGGGACTTATCTATTTTCATACTTTCAAGAATTGCTAACACCTCCTCCTTATGTACCTCAATCCCATCTAGTCCAAAAGCCTGTATCACAGTATTCTCCTCGACTACATTGACTTTTTCCTGTGTGAATACTGATGAAAGATATTCATTTAGTGCCTCTCCTATCCTCTTCAGGCTCCACACACAACTTCCCACTACTGTCCTTGATTGGCCCTATTCTTACCCTCGTCAATCTTTTATTCCTGACATACCTATAGGAAGCTTTAGGGTTTTCCTTGTTCCTACCTGCCAAAGACTTCGCTTGTCCCCTCCTGGCTTTTCTTAACTCTCTCTTTAGGTCCTTTCTGGCTAATTTGTAACTCTCCCGTGCCCTAACTGAGCCTTCACATCTCATCTTTACATAAGTCTCCTTCTTGCTCTTCACAGGAGATTCAACTTCTTTAGTACACCACGGTTCCCTCACTCGACCACTTCCTCCCTGCCTGACAGGTACATATTTATCAAGGACTCGCAGTAGCTGCTCCTTGAATAAGCTCCACATTTCAATTGTTCCCATCCCCTGCAGTTTCCTACTCCAACCTCCAACATATGTATCCTATGTTTCACAGTATTTTGCTGTTTAAGGTAGGGATACTTTCCAAATCTGAAATAAAAGCAGGATCTGCTGTAATTATACAATCTATCTGTAAATATATGAGTGAGAGACAGATGGGGTGAGGAGTAGCAGACGTATGCTGTGTTCTTTGTTTGTGGGAAACAGGCTACATGCTCCCTTTTATTATCTTTCTGTTTGCCTTTGAGATTGGAAAGAGTTTGATGGAAGGGAGGCCAGGGACAGAGATCAGATTGAAGCTTTGGAATGCCTTTTGAAGCAGGTTCGGACAGAACGCCAGAGTTATAATGCCAAAGGTGAGTGTGTGTCAGTAGCAGACTCACATCGTCTGTCCTGCTGCAGTCTGGAACCCCCAGCAGGTCAGCCTGTGTTTTTCTTTACTTCCTATTACTCTCACTGATTGATGTTGGCCTGAGGCTCTGTCTGGCAATTGCATTGCGGTCTCTGAGTCTGGATATCCTGGACTCAAATCCCACTCCAGATTGTTCAAGGCAGTGAACATGAACACTGGCTTCGCATTTTGGGGTAAAATTCAGATGAATCCTTGAGTTAGAGTGAGTTTGGTAACCCCACCTCACCCTGTGGGTTGCGGGAGCCCATTAAACTCTCCTTGTCAGGACCTGGTTGCTATGGAGGTAGTGGATGCTGTCCATGATTCTGTAGATTCCGCAATGGTTCCTGCAGATTGGAAATTGATAGATGTCATCCCACTGTTTAAGAAGGGAGGGAGAGAAAACAGGGAACTAGAGACTTGTTAGTGTCACATCAGTGGTAGAAAAATGCCAGAATCTATTGTAAAGAATGTGATAAATGGATACTTGAATAATAATGATCTGATTGGGATTCCCCTGGAAGGACGAAGGATAAGTATGGCAAGTTTTGGCAACGTTGGACAACAAGACATATTGTGAGCCAGTCAAAGAGAAAAAGGAAGCATTTGTCAAAACTAGGAGGCTGAGAACATACAAAGAACGTGTGGAATATAAGGAAAGTAGAAAGAAGCTTAAGCAAGGAGTAAGAAGGGCTAAAAGGAACCATGAAAAATCATTGGCCAGCAGGATTAAGGAAAATCCCAAGGCTTTTTATACATATGTAAAGAGCAAAAGAATAGCCAGGGAGAGGGTTGGCCCACTCAAGGACAAGGGAGGGAATCTATGCTTGGAGCCGGAGGAAATGGGCGAGGTATTAAATGAGTGTTTTGTGTCAATATTCACCAAAGAGAAGGACTTGGATGATGAGTCTGGGAAAGGATGTGTAGATAGTTTGAGTCATTTTGAGATTAATAAGGAGGTGGTATTGGGGTTCTTGAGAAACATTAAGGTAGACAAGTCCCCAGGGCCTGATGGGATATACCCCCGAATACTGAGAGAGGCAAGGGAAGAAATTGCTGGAGCCTTGAGAGAAATCTTTGTATCCTCACTGGCTACAGGGGAGATCCCAGAGGATTGGAGAATAGCCAATGTTGTTCCTTTGTTTAAGAAGGGCAGCAAGGATAATCCAGGTAATTACAGTGGTAGAGAAATTATTAGAGAGGATTCTCCGACGCAGGATTTACTCCCACTTGGAAATAAGTGGACGTATTAGTGAGAGGCAACGTGGTTTTGTGAAGGGGAGGTCATAGAACATAGAACAGTACAGCACAGTACAGGCCCTTTGGCCCTCAATGTTGTGCCGAGCTATGTCCAATCCCAAGATCAAGCTATTCCACTCCCTATCATTCTGGTGTGCTCCATGTGCCTATCCAATAACCGCTTCAAAGTTGCTAAAGTGTCCAACTCCACTATCACAGCAGGCAGTCTATTCCACACCCCAACTGCTCTCTGAGTAAAGAATCTATCTCAAACATCCCTCCTATATCTCCCACCATGAACCTTATAGTTATGCCCCCTTGTAACAGCTACATCCACCTGGGGAAATAGTCTCTGCACGTCCACTCTATCAATCCCTCTCATCATCTTATAAACCTCTATTAAGTCGCCTCTCATTCTCCTCATGTCTCACTAACTTGATCGAATTTTTCAAGGAAGTGACGAAGATGATTGATGAGGGTAGGGCAGTGGATGTTGTCTACATGGACTTCAGTAAGGCCTTTGACAAGGTCCCTCATGGCAGACTGGTGCAGAAGGTGAAGTCGCATGGGATCAGAGGTGAGTTGGCAAGGTGGATACAAAACTGACTCAGTCAAAGAAGACAGAGGGTAGCAGTGGAAGGGTGCGTTTCTGAATGGAGGCTAAGACAAGTGGCGTTCCTCAGGGATCAGTGCTGGGACCTTTGCTGTTTGTAATATATATAAATGATTTGGAGAAAATGTAACTGGATTGATTCGTAAGTTTGCGGATGACACAAAGGTTGGTGGATTTGTGGATAGCGATGAGGACCATCAGAGGATACAGCAGGATATAGATCAGTTGGAGACTTGGGCGGAGAGATGGCAGATGGAGTTTAATCCAGACAAATGTGAGGTAATGCATTTTGGAAGGTCTAATACAGATAGGAAATATACAGTAAATGGCAAAACGCTTAAGAGTATTGATAGGCAGAGGGATCTAGGTGTACAGGTACACAGGTCACTGAAAGTGGCAATGTGGATGGAGAAGGTAGTCAAGAAGGCATACGGCATGCTTGCCTTCATCGGCCAGGGCACTGAGTTTAAAAATTGGCAGGTCATGTTGACACTTTATAGAACCTTAGGGAGGCTGGACTTGGAATATAGTGTTCAATTCTGGTCGTCACACTACCAGAAGGATGTGGAGGCTTTGGAGAGGGTACAGAAAAGATTTACCAGGATGTTGCCTGGTATGGAGGGCATTAGCTATGAGGAGAGGTTGGAGAAACTTGGTTTGTTCTCACTGAAATGATGGAGGTTGTGGGGAGACCTGATAGAACCCTACAAGATTAGGAGGGGCATGGACAGAGTGGATAGTCAGAAGCTTTTTCCCAGGGTGGAAGAGTCAATTACTAGTAGGCATTGGTTTAAGGTGCGAGGGGCAATATTTAAAGGAGATGTACGAGGCACGTTTTTTTACACAGAGGGTGGTGCGTGCCTGGAACTCACTGCGGGGGGAGGTAGTGGAAGCAGAAACAATAGTGAGTTTTAAGGGGCATCTGAACAAATACATGAATAGGATGGGAATAGAGGGATATGGTCCCTGAAAGGGTGGGGAGTTTTAGTTCAGTTGGGCAGCATGGTTGGCACAGGCTTGGAGGGCCGAAGGGCCTGTTCCTGAGCTGTAATTTTCTTTGTTCTTTATTTTGGGCAGAGTCAGCATGGATTTAGAAATGGAAAGTCATGTTTGACAAACCTGGTAGAGTTTTTTGAGGATGTTACTAACAGAATTGACAAAGAGAGTTGATGGGTGTAGTATATTTGGATTTTCAGAAGACTTTTGATAAAGTCCCCCAAAGGAGATTGATTAGCAAAATAAACGCACATGGGATAGGAGGCAATATACAGGCATGGATCGGGGATTGACTAAAAGGCAGAAAACAGAGAGTAGGTATAAATGGGTCATTCTCACATTGGCAGGCAGTGCATTGTAGGGTATGGTCGGGATCAGTGCTTGGGCCCCAGCTGTTCACAATCTATATCAATGGTTTGGATGTGGGAACCGAATTTAATATTTCCAAGTTTGCAGATGATAAAAAGCTAGGTGGGATTGTGTGTTGTAAAGAAGATGTACAAGAGGTTTTGGACAGGCTTAATGGATGCAATTCTCCCATCCTGCCCACCACTGGAATTTTAGTGGGTGGGTTGCAGAAAATGTAAATCAGCATTGATGGTTGGATGGGAATTTCCAGCTTTTAGACCAGCTGGAGATTTCCATCCAATGTATGGGCAAAAACATGGCAGATGGAATATAATGTGGATAAATGTAAGGTAATCCACTTTGGTAGAAATAATAGATGTGCAGAGTAGTTCTTAAATGGTGAGAAATGCGAAAATGTTGAAGTGCAGAGGGATCTGGGTGTCCTTGTCCATAGGTCACTCCAGGCTAACATGCAGGTGCAGTGAGATATTAGGAAGGCTGATGGAATGTTAGTCTTTATCACAAGAGGATTTGAATACTGGAGTAGTGAGGTCTTGCTTCAATTGTATGGGAGCTTGGTTAGACCTCACCTGAAGCACTGTGTGCAGTTTTAGTCCCCTTACCTCAGAAAGGATAGGATTGTCATGGAGGGAATGCAACGAAGGTTCACCAGACCAGTTCTGGGGATGGTGGGACTGTCTGTTGAAGAGCGATTGGGCAAACTGGGCCGGTGTTCCCGAGAATGAAAGGTGATCTCACTGAAACCTACAAAATATTTAAAGCAATAGACAGAGCAGATGTGGATAAGATATTTCCCCTGGCTGAGGAGTCTAGAACCTTGGAACCTTGCTCTTGGAAGTTCCGGGAGTGGCCTAGTACTTCGTGTCGGTGTGTGTGCTTGATCCTGGACCGGTAGACAGGCGCCGCAACAGCTCGGTGACTAGCACTGCTAGCTGTGCAGATACATGGATTTGGGCCTGTGTCTGTGGGAGTTTGCGCATTCTCCCTGTGGTTGCGTGGGTTTCCTCCGGGCGCTCCGGTTTCCTCCCACACCCCAGAGATGTGCTCTTAGGCTGATTGGTTTTTACCAAATTGACACTATTCTCCCCTGAATCTGGCTAAGTTAGGGGTTCCATTCGTAGACATGCAGGGTAGAATAGGTGTAGGGTGATGCGGCGGCGCGGGCTCGTTGGGCCGAAGGGCCTGTTTCCCGTGCTGGGTTGTTCTTTGTTCTTTGTTCTTTAACCAGGGACACAATTTCAAAACATGGGGGAGGCCACTAAGGAACAAGATGTTGAGAAATTTCTTTACACGGAGAGTTGTGGAACTTTGGAATTTTCTACGTGAGACTGTGTGAAGCAGAGACTGACAGATTTCTAAATCCCAATGACAGAAAGGGATATGGGGATAGTGTGGGGGAAAGTGGATGATTAACTATGATAGAACATAGAACATTACAGTGCAGAACAGGCCCTTCAGCCCACAATGTTGCACCGACCAATTAAGAGAAAAGCAATGACCCTCTAACCTAAACCAATCCCTTTCCATCCATAAACCTATCCACGGACCTCTTAAACGCCCCCAAACTTGGCGCATCTACAACTGCAGCAGGCAGGGCATTCCAATCCCTCACCACCCTCTGGGTAAAGAACCTACCTCTGACATCCGTCCTATAACTACCACCCCTTAATTTAAAGCTATGTCCCCTCGTGCTAGCTTTCTCCATCCGAGGAAAAAGGCTATCACTGTCCACCCTATCTATACCTCTAATCATCTTATATGTTTCAATAAGGTCCCCTCTTAGCCGCCTTCTTTCTAACGAAAACAACCCCAAATCCCTCAGTCTCTCCTCATAGGACCTCCCCTCCATACCAGGCAACATCCTGGTAAACCTCCTCTGCACCCTCTCCAATGCCTCCACATACTTCCTATAATGTGGGGACCAGAACTGTACACAATACTCCATGTGCGGCCGCACCAGAGTTTTGTACAGTTGCAACATGACGTTGCGGCTCCGAAATTCAATCCCCCTACCAATAAACGCCAAGACACCGTATGCCTTCCTAACAACCTTATCGACTTGATTTCCAACTTTCAGGGATCTATGCACATATACACCTAGATCTCTCTGTTCGTCAACACTATTCAGAGTCCTACCGTTAGCCCTATACTCTACACATCTGTTATTCCTGCCAAAGTGAATTACCTCACACTTTTCCGCATTAAACTCCATCCGCCACCTCTTGGCCCAGCTCTGCAACTTGTCCAAGTCTCTCTGTAAACTATGATACCCCTCTTCACTATCTACCACTCCTCCGACTTTGGTGTCATCAGCAAATTTACTAATCCATCCTTCTATACCCTCATCCAGATCATTTATAAAAATTACAAACAGCAGTGGCCCCAAAACAGATCCCTGAGGCACACCACTTGTAACCGAACTCCATGACGAATACTTTCCATCAACCACCACCTTCTATCAGCTAGCCAATTCCTGATCCAATTAACTAAATCACCCTCAATCCCATACATCTGCATTTTCTGCAGAAGCCTTCCATGGGGAACCTTATCAAACGCCTTACTAAAGTCCATATATACCACGTCAACTGCCTTACCCCCATCCACCTCTTTGGTCACTTTTTCAAAAAACTCAATAAGGTTAGTAAGGCACGACCTACCCTTCACAAAACCGTGCTGACTATCTCCAATCAATTCATTACTCTCTAAATAACTATAAATCCTATCCCTAATAATTTTTTCTAATACTTTGCCCACAACAGAAGTAAGATTCACCAGTCTATAATTCCCGGGGAAGTCTCTATTCCCCTTCTTAAACAATGGGACAACATTCGCTATCCTCCAGTCTTCTGGCACTATACCTGTGACCAACGACGACCTGAAGATCAGAGCCAGAGGCTCTGCAATCGCCTCTCTTGCCTCCCAGAGAATCCTAGGGTAAATCCCGTCCGGCCCAGGGCACTTATCTATTTTCGAACCCTCAAGAATATCTAGCACATCCTCCTTATCTACTGCAATACTATCCAGTTTACAACCCTGTAACCCAGTGTTCTCCACAACTACATTTACGTCTCTCTGCGTGAATACCGAACAGAAATATTCGTTCAGTGCCTCTCCAATCTCTTCCGGTTCCACACATAACTTCCCACTGCTGTCTCTGACTGGCCCTAATCTTGCCCTAACCAATCTTCTATTCTTAACATATCTAAAGAAAGCCTTAGGATTCTCCTTAATCCTATCAGCCAAAGTCTTCTCGTGTCCTCTTTTAGCCCTTCTTAACTCCCTCTTTAGCTCCCTCCTGGCTAATCTATAGCTTTCTAGTGCACTACCTGAGCCCTCAAGCCTCAACCTGACATAAGCCTCCTTTTTCCTTTTAACCAGCGAATCAACTTTTTTAGTGCACCACGGTTCCCTCGCTCGACCATTTCCTCCTTGCCTGACAGGGACATACTTATCAAGGACTCGCAGTAGCTGCTCCTTGAATAAACTCCACATTTTGGATGTTTCAAGCCCCTGTAGTTTCCTAGTCCAACCTATGCTCCCTAATTCTCTCCTAATAGCCTCATAATTACCCTTTCCCCAGCTATAACTACTGCCCCGAGGTTCATGCCTATCCCTTTCCATCGCTAAGGTGAACGTAACTGAATTGTGGTCACAATCACCAAAATGCTCACCAACTTCCAAGTCTAACACCTGGTCTGGCTCATTTCCCGGCACCAAATCCAATATAGCCTCACCTCTAGTTGGCCTATCTACATACTGAGTCAAAAAACCTTCCTGCACGCTTTGTGTAAAAACTGACCCCTCTAACAAGCTAGAGCTATAGCTATTCCAATCAATATTAGTAAAGTTAAAGTCCCCCATAACAATTACCCTATTACTTTCACTCCTATCCAGGATCGTCTCTGCAATCCTTTCCTCTACCTCTCTAGAACTTTTAGGAGGCCTATAAAAGACTCCCAGCAGGGTGACCTCTCCTCTCCTATTTCTAATCTCAGCCCATACTACCTCAACAGACAAGTCCTCATCAAACTTCCTTTCTGTCACTGTGATACAGTCTTTGACTAATAATGCTACCCCTCCCCCCCTTCTACCTCCTTCTCTACTCCGACTGAAGCATTTGAACCCTGGAACCTGCAACAACCATTCCTGTCCCTGCTCTATCCATGTCTCTGAAATGGCCACAACATCAAAGTTCCAGGTACTGATCCACGCTGCAAGTTTATCCACCTTATTGCGAATACTCCTTGCATTAAAGTATATGCATTTCAAACCATGCTCTACTCCACCCCCATGGTGCCGTGCTTTGCAGTCCGCAACTATGACCCCCTCAATTTCATCCCTGCTACTCAGGATCCCACCCCCCCCGAATCAGTTTAAACCCCCCTGCATCGCCTTTGCAAATTTTCCCCCCAAGATATTGGTTCCCCTCTGGTTCAGGTGTAGACCATCCCTCTTGTAGAGGTCCCACCTACCCCAGAATGAGCCCCAATTGCTCAAGAACCTGAACCCCTCCCTCCTGCACCATCCCCTCAGCCACGAGTTCAAACTTTCCCTCTCTCTGTTCTTCTCTAAACTATCCTGTGGCACAGGCAAGAGTCCCGAGATAACTACTCTGTTTGATTTGGCCCTAAGTTTCCACCCCAACTCCATAAATTTCTGTTTAATATCCCCTTCCCTTATCCTCCCTGTGTCATGTGTCCCCACATGAACTATAACTTGGGGCTGACTCCCCTCTCCCTTGAGGGTCTTAAACACCCGCTCTGAGACATCCCGGACCCCAGTCCGTGGGAGGCAACACACCAGCCCTGAGTCCCTACCATTACCTCTGACTCTCCTAACCATCCCCCTAACTATGGAGTCCCCAATCACCAGGCCCAATCTTTTACTTCCCCTACCCACCTGAGCCTTCACAGCAGGCTCACCTCCAGCGACCTGCTCCCTTTGGCTATCTCCAGTTGATTCTTCCTCAACTGTAGCCTCCAGGACAGAAAACTTACTTTGGAGGGGAACAGCCCTAGGGGATTGTCTCTCCGATTGCTTCTTACCCCTCTTCCTAGCAGTTACCCAAGACTCATTTTTAGGAATGACCATCTCTTTGTAACTCCTATCAATGGCCGCGTCAACCTCCCGAATTATCCGGAGTTCCTCCAATTCCAGCTCCAGCTCCTTCACACGCTCCTCCAGAAGTTGCAATTGTACACACTTCCTGCAGGTATAATCAGCAGGAACACTACTGGTGTCCCTCACCTCGTACGTACCGCAGGAGGTGCAGCTTACTGCCTGAACCGCCATCTCTGAAACAATTTCCAGGAGGGGAGAAAAAAAACTTCCCACACACTTATTATTAGGTTAGAGGAGGGGGGAGGGTGGGATACTCTACCTGTGTAGAGGATCGGGTATCCTCCCTGTACCAATTTATGGGGTCAGAGGGACAAAAAAAAACTACAACGACCGGTAAGCCTCCGAATGATGGCTTCCGGTTTCTAGCTAACTTAAAAAAAGGAAAAAAAAACCCACCGCTGCTCGCAACTTTAAACTAGAAAGAAAAAGTTAAAGATTTTTACAAAAAATTACCTTAATCGCGACCTCTACGCACGCCCAAAATCGCTGCCTCTCCATGCTGCTCCACAGGAACAATGAGGCCGATACACGGAGGTAAGTGCTTATAAAGTTAAAAAAAAACTACAACTACCGGTAAGCCTCCTAATGACAGCTTCCGGTTTCTAGCTAACTTAAAAAAAGGAAAAAAAAGGAAAAAAAGTATTGAATGGCAGTGCAGGCTCAAGGGGCTGAATGGCCTACTCTCATATGTTCTAATACAGGAACTCCAACAGCTGAGATAGGATGGTGACAGCCATGGAAAGGAGTGTTCACATTGTAGTCTGTCAGATTATGTGGATGATTCTCGGGGCGCGTTCCCAGTGGGAATCAGGATGAGCCGGAGAATCAGGCGTTGGACAGAAAGTGGCCGGAGTGGGCAGGAATCCATTAATTATTCAAATTGCCTCTGCTTGAACTTGAAGCTCAATTCAATTTCCTGCCACAATCACCTACCTCCCCAGCGGGACTTTCACTGGGCGAGCTTTGGTACCGGTGATGGGAATCGTGGACCTGGCATGTTAAACTCCGGGGTCCGGGGGGGGGGGGGGGGGGGGCGGTCACAGAGGTAGGTGCAGTGCCCATGTGCCCCTCTGCCACTGCCAGGCTACAGAGAAAAAACCCCAATTTAACCCTCTGACATCTAATGGCCCGTTTACCCCCAGTCTAACCCTCTGGGCTCCCTGCATTTCTTCACTAAAATAACTAGTTGACCAAAATACAATCTTGTCTTTTCAATTCCCGTTCTAGCCTCAATCTAATCACTTCCTATATCCTTCAAGAAAGTGTAAATTCCCAGCTGCTTCAAAGGATGCAAGGTCTCTGATAAAACTGGTTAGTCTCTGGTTACCCTGGTTAATCTCTGCTTAATATGTTCAGTCTCTGGTTAGTCTGGTTAGTCTCTGATTAGTCTGGTTAGTCTCTCGATAGTCTGGTCAGTCTCAGGTTAATCTCTGGGTTGCATGGTGGCACAGTGGTTAACACTGCTTCCTCCCAGCACCAGGAACCTGGGTTCGATTCCGGCTTTGTGTCACTGTCTGTGCGGAGTCTGCACATTCTCCCCATGTCGGCATTGGTTTTCTCCGGGTGCTCTGGCTTCCTCCAACAGTCCAAGGTCTGGTTAAGTGGATTGGCCATGCTAAATTTTCCCTCAGTGTACGCGAACAGACGTTGGAGTGTGGCGACTATGGGATTTTCACAGTAACTTCATTGCAATGTTAATGTAAGCCTACTTGTGACACTAATAAATAAATAAACTTTGGTTAGTCTGGTCAGTCTCTGGTTATGATGTGGAGATGCCAGCGTTGGACTCGGGTAAACACTGTAAGAAGTCTGACAACACCAGGTTTAAGTCCAACCGATTTATTTGATAGTAAACTCACAAGCTTTTGGGGTTTGCCCCTTCGACAGGTGAATGGAGAATTCTGGCCAGAACTCTCCATTCGCCTGACAAAGGGGCAAACCCAAAAGCTTGTGAGTTTACTATCAAATAAATCGGTTGGACTTAAACCTGGTGTTGTCAGACTTCTTACAGTCTCTGGTTAACCAGGTAGTTGCTCTGTGCGTTAAAATATGTTTGCTTTTCTAGAGAGTGTGAAGCTGCAGAATACCAGCCGAAAGCACTCGGTGTCGCGGAGTCTGAAACATCTCTTTCATTCCTCGAGCAAGTTTGTGAAAACATTGAAAAGGTTTCTGTCCAAGAGTCTCGCCGCAATCTGCAAAATTCAAAGGAAACAGGAGCTCAGCATTGAACTCGGGAAACCAGAAACCAAATACTGGATGTTCCAGAACCCCCAATACCCTCTTCCCTCTCCCCAATCCCCCCACCCTCAATCTTCCCCACCCCCACCACCCCCCTCCCCAATCCCCCCACCCGACAAACCACCAACCCCACCCCCCATCCCCTTCCCCCCAACACGCCCCCAATCCCCTTCCCCCAACCCCCCCCCACAAACCCAAACCCCCTCTCCAAACTCCCTCCCCCTCCCCAAAACCTCTCCCCTCCCCTCCCCTCCCCTCACTCTAAAGCGCCCCCCAATACCCATCCCAATCCTAACATTCCTGTTTTCCACCCAAATTCGCCACAGTAACCCCACGTCCCCCCGACATCATGGCCTGTCCCGTCGCACCCCTCCGCTCGCTCCCAGCTCAGCAAAATATGGCCCTCGGGGTGGGGGGGCATTGAGTGGGTGTGGGGTAAAGGCACCAAGCAGTGGTGTGGGTAGAGTGGGTGGGGAGTTAGTGGGTGTAACTGCTGAGTGAGGACGGGGTAGTGCGATCGGGGGGAAGTGAGTGTTGGGGAGCATGGGAGGGTGGTGGGAGGGGTTGGCTGCTGAGCAGCGGGGGAGGGGTGGGGGGACGGGGACTTGGTGGGGAGGGTTAGTGTGAGTACCACTCACTGACTGCAAATCTCCTTCTTCCTCAGAGGAGTTTACATTGCTGCCATTTTTTACCATAACAATGATGTCCTGGTGACCAATGATGATCAAATCCCCATGATGGAGATCGATGATTCCTCCTCCAGCTCACTAATGCAGGATTTTCATTGGTTCGCAAAGGTTCACGTGGTTTTTTCTGACATTTATTTGGTTGTAAATCATTGACAATAATTTCAGCACCCACCTCCCAACCAGAAAGATATGGGGTGCCGCACTGTCAGAGGGTCAGTGCTGAGGGAGTGCCGCACTGTCAGAGGGTCAGTGCTGAGGGAGTGCCGCACTGTCAGAGGGTCAGTGCTGAGGGAGCGCCGCACTGTCAGAGGGTCAGTGCTGAGGGAGTGCCGCACTGTCAGAGGGTCAGTGCTGAGGGAGTGCCGCACTGTCAGAGGGTCAGTGCTGAGGGAGCGCCGCACTGTCAGAGGGTCAGTGCTGAGGGAGTGCCGCACTGTCAGAGGGTCAGTGCTGAGGGAGCGCCGCACTGTCAGAGGGTCAGTACTGAGGGAGCGCCGCACTGTCAGAGGGTCAGTGCTGAGGGAGCGCCGCACTGTCAGAGGGTCAGTGCTGAGGGAGCGCCGCACTGTCAGAGGGTCAGTACTGAGGGAGCGCCGCACTGTCAGAGGGTCAGTGCTGAGGGAGCGCCGCACCGTCAGAGGGTCAGTGCTGAGGGAGCGCCGCACTGTCAGAGGGTCAGTGCTGAGGGAGCGCCGCACTGTCAGAGGGTCAGTGCTGAGGGAGTGCCGCACTGTCAGAGGGTCAGTGCTGATGGAGTGCCGCACTGTCAGAGGGTCAGTGCTGATGGAGTGCCGCACTGTCAGAGGGTCAGTGCTGAGGAAGCGCCGCACTGTCAGAGGGTCAGCGCTGAGGGAGCGCCGCACTGTCAGAGGGTCAGCGCTGAGGGAGCGCCGCACTGTCAGAGGGTCAGTGCTGAGGGAGCGCCACACTGTCAGAGGGTCAGTGCTGAGGGAGCGCCGCACTGTCAGAGGGTCAGTACTGAGGGAGCGTCGCACTGTCAGAGGGTCAGTGCTGAGGGAGCGCCGCGCTGTCAGAGGGTCAGTGCTGAGGGAGCGCCGCACTGTCAGAGGGTCAGTGCTGAGGGAGCGCCGCGCTGTCAGAGGGTCAGTGCTGGGGGAGTGCCGCACTGTCAGAGGGTCAGTGCTGAGGGAGTGCCGCACTGTCAGAGGGTCAATACTGAGGGAGTGCCGCACTGTCAGAGGGTCAGTGCTGAGGGAGTGCCGCACTGTCAGAGGGTCAGTGCTGAGGGAGTGCCGCACTGTCAGAGGGTCAGTGCTGAGGGAGTGCCGCACTGTCAGAGGGTCAGTGCTGAGGGAGCGCCGCACTGTCAGAGGGTCAGTGCTGAGGGAGTGCCGCGCTGTCAGAGGGTCAGTGCTGGGGGAGTGCCGCACTGTCAGAGGGTCAGTGCTGAGGGAGTGCCGCACTGTCAGAGGGTCAATACTGAGGGAGTGCCGCACTGTCAGAGGGTCAGTGCTGAGGGAGTGCCGCACTGTCAGAGGGTCAATACTGAGGGAGCGCCGCACTGTCAGAGGGTCAGTGCTGATGGAGTGCCGCACTGTCAGAGGGTCAGTGCTGAGGGAGTGCCGCACTGTCAGAGGGTCAGTGCTGAGGGAGAATATTTTTTACACAGTGAGTTGGTGTGAATCACAAATCTAGTGACAAAAGTTTCAACTGTAAATTTCAAAATGCAATTGGATAGTTCATTAAGAAATATACAGGATTCTGGGAGACTTCAGGATGAATTACATTCACTACCCTGTGTTTGCTGTGGGATTCATACCAGTGCTCTCCAGAAGCTTCCACAACTGTAAAGTTCTTAATTTCTTTCAGCTATCTTGTACATGGGATGAGGTGAGGTGGTTGCGACAGAACCTGTCCATTTCCACATCTTGCTCCTCCATCCTGCAGTCACGGCACAAGATGCTGAATGCAGTCACTCAATTACAGGTGAGTGAGGTGAGGGAGTGAGGAATGCCCACACACACAGGCTCTGCCAATATTGTAGACAATGTTCCACAACCTCCCCCCAGGTCAACAGATTCCTGTCTGCGAGTGTTAGCGAGATGTCACATTGTGTATTTAACATGAGTTTATTGCTGCACTGAGGTGGCAGATTGATGGGGTTTCCGGCCTGTGTATAAACTTTTATTGGTTGTCTTTAACTGTCTGAAGCTCTGAGACTCGCCTTGCATGTTGTTGTTACAATACAGAATCCCCTGGACTATTCACTGACCATTTGACTACATACGTTAAAGTTGGATGCTGCCACACTCCAGTCCTACATTAACTATTTGTCTGCCAACCATCTAACATTATAATGCAGACAGGCACATACCATCGCAATGGGGACAGTGTAGAGGGAGCTTTACTCTGTATCTAACCCCGTGCTGTACCTGTCCTGGGAGTGTTTGATGGGGGACAGTGTAGAGGGAGCTTTACTCTGTATCTAACCCTGTGCTGTACCTGTCCTGGGAGTGTTTGATGGGGGACAGTGTAGAGGGAGCTTTACTCTGTATCTAACCCCGTGCTGTACCTGTCCTGCGAGTGTTTGATGGGGGACAGTGTAGAGGGAGCTTTACTCTGTATCTACCCCTGTGCTGTACCTGTCCTGGGAGTGTTTGATGGGGACAGTGTAGAGGAAACTTTACTCTGTATCTAACCCCGTGCTGTACCTGTCCTGGGAGTGTTTGGTGGGGGACAGTGTAGAGGGAGCTTTACTCTGTATCTACCCCTGTGCTGTACCTGTCCTGGGAGTGTTTGATGGGGACAGTGTAGAGGAAACTTTACTCTGTATCTAACCCTGTGCTGTACCTGTCCTGGGAGTGTTTGGTGGGGGGACAGTGTAGCGGGAGCTTTACTCTGTATCTAACCCCGTGCTGTACCTGTCCTGGGAGTGTTTGATGGGGACAGTGTAGAGGAAACTTTACTCTGTATCTAACCCTGTGCTGTACCTGTCCTGCGAGTGTTTGATGGGGGACAGTGTAGAGGAAACTTTACTCTGTATCTAACCCTGTGCTGTACCTGTCCTGCGAGTGTTTGATGGGGGACAGTGTAGAGGAAACTTTACTCTGTATCTAACCCCGTGCTGTACCTGTCCTGGGAGTGTTTGGTGGGGGACAGTGTAGAGGGAGCTTTACTCTGTATCTAACCCTGTGCTGTCCCTGTCCTGGGAGTGTTTGATGGGGGGACAGTGTAGCGGGAGCTTTACTCTGTATCTAACCCCGTGCTGTACCTGTCCTGGGAGTGTTTGATGGGGGGACAGTGTAGCGGGAGCTTTACTCTGTATCTAACCCCGTGCTGTACCTGTCCTGGGAGTGTTTGATGGGGGGACAGTGTAGCGGGAGCTTTACTCTGTATCTAACCCCATGCTGTACCTGTCCTGGGAGTGTTGATGGGGGGACAGTGTAGAGGGAGCTTTACTCCATGCTAAGATGTTGGAGGGAGGTGTAACAAGGGCATGTGTAGTGCCTGCTCCTTAAAGGCTTGGTGTTTCTCTAGCTATGATCATGCGCTGAGTTGCTGCTATCCTGACAGTGATTTGCTGGTTGCTCAGTGCCACATTGTCCTTCTATAGACATTACTCGGCACACAGAACCTGGGCAGAGTCCACTATGAGCCCATCAGGGATCGGCATGGAAATGTGTTGCTGGTGACAGTGAGGGAGCTGGAGAGTCAGTTCTCATTCATCAATGGGAAGTGGATCCAGATCTGCAAGTTTCAAAGCCAGAGGAAGTCATTGTCCACTCTGGAGGAGCCCACAGCACTTGATATCTTACTCATAACAATCCAGGTTTGTACCAAAATTCCAGTGTAGAGGGGGGACAGTGTAGCGGGAGCTTTACTCTGATTCTAACACCCTGCTTAACCGGTCCTGGGAGTGTTTGATAGGGAAAGTGTACAGAGAGCTTTACTCTATATCTAACCCCATGCTGTACCTGTCCTGGGAGTGTTTGATGGGGGACAGTGTAGAGGGAGCTTTACTCTGTATCTAACCCCGTGCTGTACCTGTCCTGGGAGTGTTTGATGGGGGACAGTGTAGAGGGAGCTTTACTCTGCATCTACCCCTGTGCTGTACCAGTTCTGGGAGTGTTTGATGGGGACAGTGTAGAGGGAGCTTTACTCTATATCTAACCCCATGCTGTACCTGTCCTGGGAGTGTTTGATGGGGGACAGTGTAGAGGGAGCTTTACTCTGTATCTAACCCCATGCTGTACCTGTCCTGGGAGTGTTTGATGGGGACAGTGTAGAGGGAGCTTTACTCTATATCTAACCCCATGCTGTACCTGTCCTGGGAGTGTTTGATGGGGGACAGTGTAGAGGGAGCTTTACTCTGTATCTAACCCCATGCTGTACCTGTCCTGGGAGTGTTTGATGGGGGACAGTGTAGAAGGAGGTTTACTCTGCATCTACCCCTGTGCTGTACCAGTTCTGGGAGTGTTTGATGGGGACAGTGTAGAGGGAGCTTTACTCTGTATCTAACCCCATGCTGTACCTGTCCTGGGAGTGTTTGATGGGGACAGTGCAGAGGAACTTTATTTTGTTTTTAATCCTATGCTGTAGGTGCCCTGTAAACTGAATTTCATTATCCCCACAAAGATATAATGTGATGAGGAGCTGCGTTGTATTTTGTGCTCACTTCACATTCCTGTATCAGTTCTGAGTCACATTTCAGCGTGGATCCCTGATCTCCGTTTATCTGCAGAGTATGTTCATGCTGTGGGAGTGGTCAGTCCTGTTTACCCATCCCTAAACTCTGATATTTTCTCTCCTGCTCTTGTAGGATGTCTTGTCATATCAGAAGAGGAGTCAGAAAAGATTGAACCCTGGCCTGTATTTAGGCTATTTGAAACTCTGCAGCTCTGTCGATCAGATCAAGGTATTGGTCCCGTCCCGGATGCCCAACATGCTTTGCCACGTCAAGGTGCGCGACAACAGCAATGTTTCCAGGTATGACCCTCACCTGACCTCCTGTCAATGGCCTCTTTCTCCATCAGAGCAGGAATATTACCCCCTTTACCCCAAAATCATTCCAAACTGTTGCACAACTGAATTGGAATCCTGGATGTTCACTTTCAGTGTGTGTCTGTGACTTGTGCACTGGGAAATAGTGATGACTATATGATAGAATTTAGCACTCAACTTGAGTATGAGGAAATGGATTGAAATATCAGTGTGAAACTTAAAGAAGCGGAATTAACGAGGGCATGAGGATGGATTTGTCCAAAGTGGACTGGTCATTTTGATTAATACAATCACAGAATCCCTACAGTGCAGCAGGAGGTCATTCAGTCCATCGTGCCTGTATCGCCAATAATCCCACCCAGACCCTACCCTGATAATTCCCTGACACTAAGGGGCAATTTACCATGACCAATCCACCTAACCTGCACATGTTCCAGCTGTTGGAGGAAACCGGAGCACCCGGAGGAAACCCACGCAGTCACAGGGAGAATGTGCAGACTCCACACAGACAGTCACCCAAGCCGGGATCGAACCCGGGTCTCTGGCGCTGTGAGACAGCAGTGTTAATCACTGTGCCACCCTAGCAGGTAAGACAATAGATCAGCAATGGCAGATATTTAGGGAGATAATTCATGATTTCCAGCAAAAAGACATGCCAATGAAAAGGAGAGTGACTCTAAGGGGAGGAGGAACCTACCATGGATAACCAAAGAAGTTAAGGAGGGCATTAAGTTGAAAGTGGAAACATATAAGATGTTAAAGGTTAGGATCAGGCCACAAGAGTAGGATCGATTCAGAATGCAGCAAAGATGGACTAGAAAAAAATCAGAAAGCAGAAAACAAACAATGAGCTTTTTTAAGTACATTGAAAGGAAAACAAAAGTAAAAGAAAGCATTAATCCCGAAGAGCTGAAACTGGAGAAGTAATTATGGGAAACAAAGAAATGACAGAACCATAGAATCCCTACAATGTAGAATAAGGCCATTCAGCCCATCAAGCCCACACTGATTTTTACCCAGCCCAGCCTATTCCTCTAATCGCACGTGTTTACTCCACTGATCCCACTAACCTAACATCTGGAGACACTAAGCAGCAATTTAACACAGCTAAATTATTTATCGATGTCTCTTTTTTACATCCACAGGTGATTCGGTCCACCTTGTTGGCCAACAAGGGGCGTACACGCGGTGGGTCGGTCGAGGGCTGCTCTTGGATGTTGCTTCGAGAGTTGCCTCGTGCTTCACATCGTTAGTGTACGCTTAAACTGGACCAATTGATGGGCAACACGACAGCTCAGTGACTATCACTGTTTACTGTGCAGTTACAGGGACCCGGGTCGGATCTCTGGCTTAGGTCAGTGTCTGTGGGAGTTTGCACATTCTCCCCATGCTTGCGTGGGTTTTCTCCGGGTGCTCCGGTTTCCTCCCACACCACAAAAACGTGCTGTTAGGCTGATTGTTGTTAATAAATTGTCCCTAAATTGGATCTCCCTTAATCTGGCGCATATATAGTCCCCTAAATTTGCACCCCTTTATTGTGGAGTCCACTAGATGTAGACAAAAGTCGTAGGTAGAAGAAGGATTGGAATGAGGCACTCACTGAGTGTTAAAATGGGCGGTGTGGGCTTGTAGGGCCGAAGGGCCTGTTTCCTGTGCTGTGTTGTTCTTTGTTCTTTGTTCTAATTCACCTAACCTGCACATCAATGGAGAGGAGTTAAATACATATTTTGTATCAGACTTTATTGTAGACGATATTACAAGCATCCCAGAAACAGGAAATAAAGTACAGGAGAGGAATTAAATACAGTCACTATTATCACAGACAAATTAATGGGGTTAATGGCTGACAAATCCCCTGGACCTGATGGTTTCCAAATGCATCGGTAGTCATTTTCCAAAACTTCTTGGATTCTGGGACTGTGCCAAAGGATTGGAAAACTGCAAATGCCCTTATACCCTTATTCAAAGAGGGAAGGAGGTGATATGCAGGAAACTACAGGCCAGTTAGCCTAACTTCAGTTATACAAAGAATATTAGAATTGATGATTAAGGAGAGAGCAGTAGTGCATATGGAAAGTCATAATCTGACCAAACAGAGATACCAACACCTCTGCTTTCTCAGGAGACTAAGGAAACTTGGCTTGTCCGCTATGATTCTCGCCAACTTTTACAGATGCACCATAGAAAACATTTTTTCTGGTTGTATCATGGCTTGGTACGGCTCCTGCTCGCCAAAACAGCAAGGAACTACAAAAGGTCGTGAATGTAGCCCAATCCATCATGCAAAGCAGCCTCCCATCCATTAACACTGTCTATACTTCCTGCTGCCTTGGCAAAGTAGCCAGCATAACCAAGGACCTCATGCACCTCGGACATTCTCTGTTCCACCTTTTTCCATTGGGAAAAAGATACAGAAGTCTGAGGTTATGTACCAACTGGCTCAAGAACAGTTTCTTCCCTGCTGCTGTCAGACTTTTGAATGGACTTACCTTGCATTAAGTTGATCTTTCTCTACACCCTAGCTATGATGACTAACACTCCGAATCCTAGTCCTAGTCCCTGAACATTCCCAAGGCTGAGATCAATAGGCTTTGATCAGAGGGGGAGTTAAGGGTTACAGGGAGAAGGCAGGAATGTAAATTTGGGTAAGTGGTTACCATTAGCTCATTAGCTAAGGGCTAATGGTGAGATACTTGGTAGTGTGGATGAGCACAGAGATCTCGGTGTCCATGTGCATAGCTCCCTGAAAGTTGGCACCCAGGTTGATAGGGTTGTTAAGAAGGCGTACGGTGTGTTAGCTTTTATTGGTAGAGGGATTGAATTTCGGAGCCGTGAGATCATGTTGCAGCTGTACAAAACTCTGGTGCAGCCGCACTTGGAGCAACAGTAGTGGACTCGCCAACATTAAGGGCATTTAAATGGTCATTGGATAAACATATAGATGATATTGGCATAGTGTAGGTTAGATGGGCTTCAGATTGGTTCCACTATTGGCGCAACATCGAGGGCCAAAGGGCCTGTACTGCGCTGTAATGTTCTATGTTCTATGACTGTAATACTGTCCTACATTCTGCACTGTCTCCTACCTTCTCTATGAATGGTATGCTTTGTCTGTATAGCACGGAAGAAACAATACTTTTCACTGTAAACTAATATATATGACAATAACAAATCAAATCAAAATCAAAGATTTCAATAAAGAGAAAATATGTGTGACAAACTTACTCGAGTTATTTGAGGAGGTATCAGGCAGAGTAGATAGAGGTGACAGGCAATGTTGTATATTGGGATTTTTAAAAGACATTTGATAAGGTGCCACACACAACGTTACTGTGCAAAATAGGAGCTCATGGTGCTGGAAGCAATATTCTGGCAAGATTAGAAGATTGGTAAACCAACTGGAAACGTTAAGGAGGTCCTTCTCAGGTTAGAGGTCAGTCACCAGTGGAGTTTCACCGGGATCAGTGCTGGGATCACAGCTCTTCACAATATATATTAATGATTTGGAGGAAGGAACAGTGTACTGTGGCCACATTTGTGGATGATAGAGATGGGAGGGAAGGCAGGTTATAAGGAGGATATAAATATAAACTGCGAGATATTGACAGGTTAAGTGAGTGGGAGAAAATTGGCAAATGGAACTCAATGGGGAAAATGTGAGATTGTTCATTTTGGGAGGAAAGAATGAGAAGGTGGATTATTATTTAAATGGAGAGAGATGGCAGAAAGCTGGAGCACAAAGAGACTGGGGGGATCCTTGTTCCTGAAACCCAGAAAGCTAGCATACAGCGACAGAAGGTAATGGGGAAGGCAATCGGAAAACTGGCTTTTATTTCAAGGGAGCTGGAGCATAACAGTAAAGAGATGCTGTAACTGTACAAAGTACAAGTGAGGACATATTTAGAATATTGTACACAGTTTTGGTCTCTTTATTTAAGGAAAGATATGTTGTGATTGGAGGCAGCACAGAGGAGGTTTACTAGGATGATCCCGGGTATGGAGGGACCGCCATATGAGGAAAGATTATATAGCGTGGCTCTGTACTCCTTGAAGTTCAAAAGCAGGAGGCGATATGATTGAAACATAGAACATAGAACACTACAGCACAAACAGGCCCTTCGGCCCACTAGTTGCGCCGATCACATCAACACCTATCTATAACCCCCAATCCCATTAAACCCCATATACTCATCCAGAAGTCTTTTAAAAGACCCCAGCGAGTTCGCCTCCACCACCACTGACGGCAGCCGATTCCATTCACTCACCACCCTCTGAGTGAAAAACTTATCCCTAACATCACTTCTGTACTTTCCTCCCCGCACCTTAAACCTGTGTCCTCTCGTAGCGACCATTTCAACCCGGGGAAATAGCCTCTGAGAATCCACCCTATCTATTCCTCTCAACATCTTATAAACCTCTATCAGGTCGCCTCTCAACCTACGTCTCTCCAGGGAAAAGAGACCCAGTACCCTCAACCTATCTTCATAAGGCATGCCTCCCAGTCCAGGCAACATCCTTGTAAATCTTCTCTGTACCCTTTCAATAGCTTCTACGTCTTTCCTATAGTGAGGCGACCAGAACTGCGCACAGTACTCCAAATGAGGCCTGACAAGGGTCTTATAAAGTTGCAGCATTACCTCCCGACTCCTAAACTCAATCCCTCGATTTATGAAGGCCAGTACACCATACGCCTTCTTGACCACCTCTTCCACCTGCGAGGCCGATTTAAGAGTCCTGTGGACCCGGACCCCAAGATCCTTCTGCTCCTCAACACTACCAAGACTCCTGCCCTTGATAGTGTACTCGTTCATCCCGTTGGTTCTGCCAAAATGGACGACTACACATTTATCCGCGTTGAAGTCCATCTGCCACTTCTCTGCCCAGTCCTGCATCCTATTTATGTCCTGCTGCAACTTTTGCCATCCTTCCAGACCATCCACAACACCACCGACCTTTGTGTCATCAGCGAACTTACTTACCCATCCTTCCACCTCCTCATCCAGGTCATTTATGAAAATGACAAACAGCAAGGGTCCTAGAACAGATCCCTGGGGCACTCCACTGGTGACTGACCTCCATTCAGAAAAAGACCCATCCACAACCACTCTCTGCCTTCTGCAGGCAAGCCAGTTCTGAATCCACAAGGCCAAAGGCCCTCAGATCCCATGCCCTCTCACCTTCTCAAGAAGTCTTGCATGGGGGACCTTATCAAACGCCTTGCTGAAGTCCATGTACACTACGTCCACGGCACTTCCTTCGTCAATGTGTTCAGTCACATTATCGAAGAACTCAACTAGGCTCGTAAGGCACGACCTGCCCTTGACAAATCCATGCTGACTATTCCTGATCATGTCAAACCTCTCCAAATGCTCGTAAATCTTGTCCCTCAGAAGCCTTTCCATCAGCTTACCAACCACTGAAGTCAGACTCACCGGTCGGTAATTTCCCGGGCTATCTCTGTTCCCTTTCTTGAAAATAGGGACTACATCCGCAATCCTCCAATCTTCCGGAACCTCTCCCGTCTCCATTGACGACGCAAAGATCATCGCCAGGGGCTCTGCAATCACTTCCCTCGCCTCCCACAGTATCCTGGGGTATATCCCATCTGGTCCCGGCGACTTATCAATCTTGATAGAATTCAAAAGTTCTAATACATCCTCCACCTTAATGTCCACAAACTCAATCTTTTCCATCTGCTGCAAATCCGTGGCAAAATCTCCCAGATCAGCTTCCACCATGAATACTGAGGCAAAGTACTCATTAAGCACCTCTGCCATTTCTTCTGGTTCCACACAGACCTTACCCCCTTCACCTTTTATAGGTCCTATCCCTTCTCTTCTCATCCTTTTACCTTTCACATATTTATAAAAGGCCTTGGGATTCTCCTTAATCTTACCCGCCAAGGTCTTCTCATGACCCCTTCTGGCTCTCCTAATTTCCCTTTTAAGCTCCTTTCTACAGTCCTTATACTCCTCAAGATCCTTAACCTCTCCGAGTTCCCTGAACCTTTTGTACACCTTCCTTTTCCTCCTGACTAGGTTCAACACAGCCTTCGTGCACCACGGTTCCCTCGACCTACCAAAACCCCCTTGTCTCATCGGAACGTTGTCACGCATAGCTCCAGACAAACATTCCTTGAATATCCGCCACCTTCCTTCAGTACTTTTCCCTAAGAACGCCTCCTTCCAGTTTATTTGTCCAAGTAACTTCCTGACTTCTTCATATCTCCCCTTACTCCAGACAAACACCTTCCTAGCCTGCCTGATCCTATCTCGTTCCAATGCAATTGTGAAGGAGATAGAATTATGGTCACCATTCCCAAGATGCTCCCCTACCGAGAGATCCATCACCTGCCCTGGTTCATTCGCCAGTACCAGGTCAAGTACAGCCTCTCCCCTCGTAGGCTTATCCACATACTGTGTCAGGAAACCTTCCTGAACACACCTAACAAACTCCTCCCCATCCAAACCCCTTACCCTAGGGATATTCCAGTCGATGTTTGGGAAATTGAAGTCTCCCATCACGACAACTCTGTTATTAATACATCTCTCCAGAATCTGTTTCCCTATCTGCACTTCAACTTCCCTGTCACTATTGGGTGGCCTATCGAATACACCCAGCAAAGTTTTCGACCCTTTGCTGTTCGTAACTTCCACCCACAGAGACTCTGTAGATAGTCCCTCCACGGCATCCTCCTTCTCTGCAGCCATGACACTGTCCCTGATCAACAGTGCCACTCCACCACCTCTTCTGCCATCCTCCCTGTCCTTCCTGAAGCATCTGAAACCTGGCACCTGAAGTACCCAGTCCTGTCCCTGAGACATCCAAGTCTCCGTAATGGCCACCACATCACATTCCCAAGCAGCAATCCACGCCCTAAGCTCATCTACCTTATTCACTACACTCCTTGCATTAAAATATATACACTTCAGCCCCTCAGTCTGGGCATTTCCCTTCTCCACCCCCTGTCTAACCTCCCTCCCATACTGCCTGCGGTCCTCCCCTACCTGGGAGCTAACCTCCTCCGTCCCAGTTTCCCCATCACAATTCCCTCCCCCCATCCTATCTAGTTTAAAGTCCCCCCGGTAGCCTTAGCCAGTCTTCCCGCCAAGATATTAGTCCCCCTGGGATATTAGTCCCCCTGACACTTAGAAAAAAATCTCATAAAATTCCACCCAGAGATCTGGGAAACAGCCCAATATTACTGACTTCAGGATTCTATCAGAGGAAAGGTGAGAAGCTGTAACTCTGGACGTGGATTCATTAACATCCTCAGTGAAAGTCCAAATATTCATTCCACAAAGTAGAAACAATAAGCAAATTTTAAAGATAACAAACAACATTGTGGGGATTACCAGACAGTGAGAGGGCCGCACTATCGAGGGGTCAGTCAGTGAGAGGGCCGCACTATCGAGGGGTCAGTCAGTGAGAGGGCTTCAGCCCCTCAGTCTGGGCATTTCCCTTCTCCACCTCCTGTCTAACCTCCCTCCCATACTGCCTGCGGTCCTCCCCTACCTGGGAGCTAACCTCCTCCGTCCCAGTTTCCCCATCACAATTCCCTCCCCCCATCCTATCTAGTTTAAAGTCCCCCCTGTAGCCTCAGCCAGTCTTCCCGCCAAGATATTAGTCCCCCTGGGATTTAAGTGCCACCCATCCTTACTGTACAGGTCCCACCTACCCCTAAAGAGGTCCCAGTGATCTAGGAACCGAAATCCCTGCCCTCGACACCAGTCCCTCAGCTACGCATTCAGCCTCCACCTCATTTCATTTCTTCCCTCATTCTCCCGTGGCACAGGCAGCAATCCTGAGATTACTACCTTTGCTTTTCTCTTCCTCAGCTGCCTACCCAGTTCCCTATAGTCCCTTTTCACGACTGCCTCCCTCTTGCCTACGTCAGTAGTACCTATATGTACTACAACCTCTGGTTCCTCACCCTCCCCTTTCAGGATGTTTGGGACACGCCCAGAGACATCCCGAATCCCAGCCCCAGGGAGACAAACCACCATCCGCGACTCCCATCTATGGGAAACATTTAAGATTTTTAGATGTTTGGTAGGATAAACATTGGGAGGATGTTTCCACTCATGGGAGCGTGTAGGACCAGAGGGAATAGTCACAGAATAAGTGGCTGAGGGGTGGGTGGGAGGGGGAATGGGTGCTCATTGCAGATAGATTGAGGAAGAGTTTCTTCTTTCAAAGAGTGGAGAATCTTTGGGATTCTTTGCTCCAGGAAGCTGTGGAGTCCCTGAACATTCCCAAGGCTGAGATCAATAGGCTTTGATCAGTGGGGAGTTAAGGGTTACAGGGAGAAGGCAGGAATGTGAATTTAGGAAAGTGAGTGTTAGATCAGCCATGATCTCTTTAAATGGTGGAACAAGTTCAAAAGGGCAGAATGGCCCACTCCTGTTCCTATTTCTTATGATGGTCTTCTTGTCCAGAAGATATTTGATAAGGTGTCATGTCAAAACCTAAAGTAAGAGCTCATAGTGTCGGGGACAACATATTAGCATTGACAGAGGATTGGTTAGCTGACAGAAAGTAGAGAGTGGCTCATTTTCAGGTTGGCAAGGTATAAATAGTGGAGTGTGACTGGGATTGGTGATGGGGTCTGAACATTCTGTACCAATGAAGGGACTGAAGGTATAGTTGTTAAGTTTGCTGATGGCACAAAGATAGGTTGAAGAGTAAGTTGTGAGAAAGACACAAGGACCAAATTTCCTGGCTGTTGACGCCAATGGGATCTTCTGGACCAGCAGATAGTGCACCCCCGCCATGGGTGTCCCACTGATAGTGCACCCCCGCCATGGGTGTCCCACTGATAGTGCACCCCTGCCATGGGTGTCCCACTGATAGTGCACCCCTGCCATGGGTGTCCCACTGATAGTGCACCCCCGCCATGGGTGTCCCACTGATAGTGCACCCCCGCCATGGGTGTCCCACTGATAGTGCACCCCCGCCATGGGTGTCCCACTGATAGTGCACCCCTGCCATGGGTGTCCCACTGATAGTGCACCCCCGCCATGGGTGTCCCACTGATAGTGCACCCCCGCCATGGGTGTCCCACTGATAGTGCACCCCCGCCATGGGTGTCCCACTGATAGTGCACCCCCGCCATGGGTGTCCCACTGATAGTGCACCCCTGCCATGGGTGTCCCACTGATAGTGCACCCCTGCCATGGGTGTCCCACTGATAGTGCACCCCCGCCATGGGTGTCCCACTGATAGTGCACCCCCGCCATGGGTGTCCCACTGATAGTGCACCCCCGCCATGGGTGTCCCACTGATAGTGCACCCCTGCCATGGGTGTCCCACTGATAGTGCACCCCCGCCATGGGTGTCCCACTGATAGTGCACCCCCGCCATGGGTGTCCCACTGATAGTGCACCCCTGCCATGGGTGTCCCACTGATAGTGCACCCCCGCCATGGGTGTCCCACTGATAGTGCACCCCCGCCATGGGTGTCCCACTGATAGTGCACCCCCGCCATGGGTGTCCCACTGATAGTGCACCCCCGCCATGGTGTTTCACTGATAGTGCACCCCCGCCATGGGTGTTTCACTGATAGTGCACCCCCGCCATGGGTGTCCCACTGATAGTGCACCCCCGCCATGGGTGTCCCACTGATAGTGCACCCCCCGCCATGGTTCTCCCGCTGATAGTGCACCCCCGCCATGGTGTCTCGCTGATAGTGCACCCCCGCCATGGTGTCTCGCTGATAGTGCACCCCCGCCATGGTGTCTCGCTGATAATGCACCCCCGCCATGGGTGTCCCACTGATAGTGCACCCCCGCCATGAGTGTCCCACTGATAGTGCACCCCCGCCATGGTGTCTCGCTGATAGTGCACCCCCGCCATGGGTGTCCCACTGATAGTGCACCCCCGCCATGGTGTCTCGCTGATAGTGCACCCCCGCCATGGGTGTCCCACTGATAGTGCACCCCCGCCATGAGTGTCCCACTGATAGTGCACCCCCGCCATGGTGTCTCGCTGATAGTGCACCCCCGCCATGGTGTCTCGCTGATAGTGCACCCCCGCCATGGGTGTCCCACTGATAGTGCACCCCCGCCATGGTGTCTCGCTGATAGTGCACCCCCGCCATGGGTGTCTCGCTGATAGTGCACCCCTGCCATGGGTGTCTCACTGATAGTGCACCCCCGCCATGGGTGTCTCACTGATCGTGCACCCCCGCCATGGGTGTCCCACTGATAGTGCACCCCCGCCATGGTTCTCCCGCTGATGTGGGGTGCAGTCAATGGGAAATCTCACTGACGTCAGTAGACCTAAAAGATCTTGCTGCCGACAAATGGTGTATTGCCTTCCTCCATGAGAAACACACTGTAGGAAGACCAGAAAATCCCTCAAGGAGTCTGCAAAGGGATATGGTCCTAATCCCCTATTTCAGGGATTGTGGGTTTTACACAAAAAGAAAAAGATGCGATTCGCACATGTAGATTCAAAGTGACAACAACAGGTTTATTGTAGGAGCTGTTCCCTGTACAGAGTACAACCCAAAACTAAAAGCAGGAACCTCAGAAACCCCAAAAACATCACCATCAAATCATAGAAACATAGAGATAGAAGATAGGGGCAGGAGGAGGTCATTTGGCCCTTCAAGCCTGCTGCACCGTTCATTACGATCATGGCTGATCATCCAACTCAACAGCCTAATCCTGCTTTCCCGCCCATTCACCCCAGGTGTATGGCTGCCTCTTGAATACATTCAATGTTTTGGTATCAAATACTTCCTGTGCTAATGAATTCCACAGGCTCACCACTCTTTGGGTGAAGAAATGTCTCCTCACCTCCATCCTAAATGGTCTGCCTGAATCCTCAGACTGTGACCCCTGGTTCTGGATTCCCCCACCATTCGGAATTTCCTCCCTGCATCTACTCTGTCTAAACCTATCTTTATGAGATCCTTCTCATTCATCTGAACTCCAGCAACAAGAATCCTAACCCAGTCAATCTCTCCTCATACATCAGTCCCGCTGTCCTCGGAATCAGCCTGGTAAACCTTCACTCCACTCCCTCGAGAGCAAGAACATCCTTCCTCAGAAACGGAGACCGAAACTGTGCTCAATACTCTAGGTGTGGCCTCACCAAGGCCCCTGTATAATTGCAACAACAAATCATGTGATCAGCTCTTAAAGCAAGCATGCAATCATCGAAATATACAACATGGACTGCAGCAATTCAAGAAGGCAGCTCACCACCACCTTCTCAAGGGCAATTAGGGATGGGCAATAAGTACTGACCTAGCCAGCGACACTCACATCACAGGAATGAAAAAAATACAGAGATATCTGAATGTCCTGGATTATGAATCACAAAAGGTTAGTGTGTGGGTACAACCAGTGACAAACAGAATGTTGATGTTTATTGCAAAGGGAATGGAATATAAAAGTAGGGAGGTTTTGCTGCAGTTCTATTGGGCATTGCGGAGACCACAGCTGGAGTATTGCCAACAGATTTGACTTCTTTATTTAAGAATGTAATTTCATTGGAAGCAGTTCAGAGAAGGTCCACTTGGCTGATTCCTGGGTTGGGGGAGTTGTCCGATGAGGGAATGCTGCACCTGTACCCATTGGGGTTTAGAACAATGACAGGCGATGTTATAAGATCCTGGGGGTGAATGCTTAAAGGATGTTTCTCCTAGTCGAGATACTAGAAAGAGGATAAGGTTTATAAATAAAGGGTCTGCCATTTAAGATGGAGATGAGGAGAATCTGTTTCTTGCAGAGTGTCCTTACTCTGTGGACCTCTATTCCCAGAAAGCAATGGAGCCAGGTTAACACAAAACCTGGAAATTATTGGAAACTGTGAAGAGGACAGTGCAGAACTTCAAAAGGACATAGACAGGTTGGTGGAATGGGCTGATAAGTGGCACATGAGGTTCAATATCATAAAGTCATAGAGTTTTTACAGCATAAACAGGCTCTTCAGCCCAACTTGTCCATGCTGCCCAGTTTTTACCATAAAGCTAGTCCCAATTGCCTGCATTTGGCCCATATGCCTCTATATCCACCTTACCCATGTAACTGTCTAAATGCTTTTTAAAAGACAAAATTGTACCCGCCTCTACTACTACCTCTGGCATCTTGTTCCAGACACTCACCACCCTCTCTGTGAACCTATGCCCTTTAGTTTTAGACTCCCCTACCTTTGGGAAAGATATTGACTATCTAGCTGATCTGTGCCCCTCATTATTATCTAGACCTCGATAAGATCACCCCCAAGCCTCCTAAGCTCCAAAGAGAAAAGGTCCTAGTTTATCCAGCCTTTCCTAATAACTCAAATCATCAAGTCCCAGTTGCATCCTAGTAACTCCTTTCTGCACTCTTTCTAGTTTAAGAGAAGTGTGAGGTGATGAATTTTGGTAGGAAGAGCATGGAGAGAAACTAAAATTCTAAAAGAGTTGCAGAAGTGGGGGAACCTGAATGTATCTGTGCAGAGATCATTGTAAGTGGCAGGACAGGTGGAGAGATCGGTTAATAAAGCAGATAGTATTAATAGGAGCATAGAGTACAAGAGCAAGGAGGTGTAGACATAGTTAGACCTCAGCTGGAACATTGCGTACAGGCCTGGGCACCACACTATAGGAAGGATATGAACACATTTGGAGAGAGTGCAGAAGAGGTTTACAAGAATGGTTCCAGGGATGAGGATGGATTGGAGGGGTTGGGACTGATCTCCTTGGAGAGCAGAAGGCTAAAAGGAGGTTTGATAGAGATGTTCAAAATCATGAGGATACTGGACAGAGTAGATAGGGAGAAATATTCCCCTCGTAAGGATCAAAAAAGAGAGAGTACAGATTGAAGACAATTTGCAAAAGAAGCAAATGTGTTGCGAGAAAAAAGCTTTTTCACACAAGTGGTTCAAGTCTAGAATGCACTGCTTGGGAGTGTGGGGGAGGCAGGTTCAATTGAGGCATTCAGAAGGACATTAGATGATTATTTGAAACACTGTGAAGGAGTACAGGGAAAAGGCAGGGGAATGGAGAATTGGTACAGACATGATGGGCGGAATTTTACTGGCACGTCCGTCCAAATTTTGTACAATCCTGCCACAGACCAATGGAAAATGCTATTCTCTGAACCTCGCCCGCCCCGAATTAGGGTGGGCATGCCAGCGAAATTCTAGCTGGTGGGCCAAATGGCCCCCTGCACCATAGAAATTCTGTAAATTCTGAGTTGTTCAATATTTTTAAGGCTGGGTGGATTCTTGATTAACAAAAGAGTCAAACGGAATGGGGGAGTAGAAAGTAAAGTGGAGTTGAGACCACAGAAAGATCAACACTGATCTGATCAAATGGTGAAGCAGTATCCGGGGGCCTAAAGGCTTACTCCTGCTCTGAATTCGAATGTTTGGATGTATGTATGAGTGAGTAAGGTGAAAGGGTTTCCAATGGTGAGAGGAACATTGAAAATAATCGGCAAAAGGTGTGGGGAAGAGATGAGAACGCAGGTGGTGTGGGCAGATTCAATCATCAGTCCCAAAAAGGAATTTCTTAAATATATGTAAGGCCATGAGGAAAGGAGCTGGGAGCAGTGGGACATACTCTTTAAAAGTGTGTTAGTGCAGACATGAGGCAGTTGGGCTCCTGAGTCATTCCCCAGATGTATTTATGGCTCTGTGTACATTTCTTCTCCACAGAGAGGACTGGGAGTGGGTGCAAAAACTGTCGGAACAACAGTTACTAAGTGCTGAGGGAGAGGGCACTGAGGCACGGAACCCACTTTACTACGAACTCCAAGCAGCTGCGAAAGCTTTGCTCAAATATATTAACCTACCAATACAACAGGTACTACGCTCAGCACAATCAAATGTCCAATCTCTCAGTCACTCAGTCTACACATACCCCAAAGGTCAGGTTAGGGCTGAGTATGTTTGGGGGGCATTAATCAAATCACAGATACGAACCCCTTAACTGTAACACTCTGATATACCCCACATCCCTCACTGTAACACTCTGATATATCCCACACCCCTCACTGTAACACTCTGATATACCCCACACCCCTCACTGTAACACTCTGATATATCCCACACCCCTCACTATAACACTCTGATATACCCCACACCCCTCACTGTAACACTCTGATATATCCCACATCCCTCACTGTAACACTCTGATATATCCCACACCCCTCACTGTAACACTCTGATATACCCCACACCCCTCACTGTAACACTCTGATATACCCCACACCCCTCACTATAACACTCTGATATACCCCACACCCCTCACTGTAACACTCTGATATACCCCACATCCCTCACTGTAACACTCTGATATACCCCACACCCCTCACTGTAACACTCTGATATACCCCACACCCCTCACTGTAACACTCTGATATACCCCACACCCCTCACTGTAACACTCTGATATACCCCACACCCCTCACTGTAACACTCTGATATACCCCACACCCCTCACTGTAACACTCTGATATATCCCACACCCCTCACTGTAACACTCTGATATACCCCACACCCCTCACTGTAACACTCTGATATATCCCACACCCCTCACTATAACACTCTAATATATCCCACACCCCTCACTGTAACACTCTGATATATCCCACACCCCTCACTGTAACACTCTGATATATCCCACAGCCCTCACTGTAACATTCTGATATATCCCACACCCCTCACTGTAACATTCTGATATACCCCGCACCCCTCACTGTAACACTCTGATATACCCCACACCCCTCACTGTAACACTCTGATAAACCCCACACCCCTCACTGTAACACATTGATATACCCCACACCCCTCACTGTAACACTCTGATATACCCCACATCCCTCACTGTAACACACTGATATACCCACACCCCTCACTGTAACTCTCTGATGTACCCCATACCCCTCACTGTAACACTCTGATATACCTCACACCCCTCACTGTAACACACTGATATACCCCACACCCCTCGCTGTAACACACTGATATATCACACATCCCTCACTGTAACACGTTGGTATACCCCACACCCCTCACTGTAACACACTGATATACCCCACACCCCTCACTGTAACACACTGATATACCCCACACCCCTCACTGTATCGCTCTGATATATCTCACACCCCTCACTGTAACACACTGATATACCCCACACCCCTCACTGTATCGCTGTATCTCACACCCCTCACTGTAACACACTGATATGCCCCACACCCCTCGCTGTAACACACTGATATATCACACATCCCTCACTGTAACACGTTGGTATACCCCACACCCCTCACTGTAACACACTGATATACCCCACACCCCTCACTGTATCACTCTATCTCACACCCCTCACTGTAACACACTGGTATACCCCATACCCCTCGCTGTAACACACTGATATATCACACACCCCTCACTGTAACACATTGGTATACCCCACACCCCTCACTGTAACTCTCTGATGTACCCCATACCCCTCACTGTAACACTGTGATATATCACACACCCCTCACTGTAACACTGATATACCCCACACCCCTCACTGTAACTCTCTGATATACCCCATACCCCTCACTGTAACACTCTGATATACCCCACACCCCTCACTGTAACACACTGATATACCCCACACCCCTCACTGTAACACACTGATATACCCCACACCCCTCACTGTAACACACTGATATACCCCACACCCCTCACTGTAACACTCTGATATATCCTACACACTGCATGGGGCATCTTTTTGGAGTGTGTTTACGTCTATCTATGTATATCATTCTCTGTGTTGGAGTGGATGTGTGTATATCTGAGAATGTGTATGTGTGTGTTTATGTGTGTGTGTGTGGGTGGGTATGTGTGTGGGTGTGTTTGTAAGGCTGAACATTTGCAACAATCTTCAGCCAGAAGTGCTGAATGGATGATCCATCTCCGCCTTCTCCAGTGGTTCCCAGGGTCTCAGATGCCAGTCTCCAGCCAATTCGATTCACTCCACGTGATATCAAGAAACAGTTGAATTCACTGGGTACTGCAAAGGCAATGGGCCCTGATAACGTTCTGGCAATAGTGCTGAAGACTTATGCTCCAGAACATGCTGCTCTCCTAGCCAAGCTCTTCCGGTACAAGTACAGTTACAACCCTGGCATCTACCCAGCAATGTGAAAAATTGCCCAGGTATATCCTATACACAAAAAGGAGGACAAACCCAACCCAGCCAATTACCAGCCAATCAGTCTACTTTCGATCATCAGTAAAGTGATGGAAGGGGTCATTGACAGCGCTATCCAGCAGCACCTGCTCAGCAATAACCTGCTCAGTGACGCCCAGTTTGGGTTTCACCAGAGTCACTCAGCTCCTGACCTCATTACAGCCTTGGTTCGAACATGGACAAAAGAGCTGAATTCCAGAGATGAGGTGAGAGTGACAGCCCTTAATATCAAGGCTGCATTTGACCGAGTGCGGCATCAAGGAGCCTGAGCAAAACTGGAATCAATGGGTATCAGAGGGAAAACTCTCCGCTGGTTAGAGTCATATCTGACACATAGGGAGGTGGTTGTGGAGGGTCAGTCATCCTAGCTCCAGGACATCTCTGCAGGAGTTCCTCAGGATAGTATCCTAGGCCCAACTATCTTCAGCTGCTTCATCAATGACCACCCCTCCATCATATGGTCAAAAGTGGGGAGGTTCACCAATGACTGCATAATGTTCAGCACTATTTGTGACTCCTCAGATACTGCAGTCCATGTTCAAATGCCACAAGATCTGGATAATATCCAGGCTTGGGCTGACAAGCGGCAGCTAACATTTGCGCCACACAAATGCCAGGCAATGACCATCACCAATAAGAGACACTCCAACCGCCACCCCTTGACATTCAATGGTGTTACTATTACTGAATCCCCCACTTTCAACATCCTTGGGGTTACCATTGACCAGAAACTCAACTGGACTCACACATAAATACAGTGCCTGCAGGAGCAGGTTAGAGGCTAAGAATACTGCGGTGAGTAACTCACTTCCTGACTCCCCAAAGCTATTCACCACCTACAAGGCACATGTCAGGAGTGTGATAGAATACTTCCCATTTGCCTGGATGGGTGCAGCTCCAACAGCACTCAAGAACTTGACACCATCCAGAACAAAACAGCCCGCTTGATTGGCACCACATCTACAAACATCCACTCTCTCCACCATGATGCTCAGTAGCAGCAGTGTGTACTATCTACAAGATGCACTGCAGCAATTCATCAAAGATCCTTAGACAGCACCTTCCAAACCCACAACCAATTCCATGTTGAAAGACAAAGAGCAGCAGATACCTGGGAACACCATCACCTGCAAGTTCCCCTCCAAGCCACTCACTGTCCTGACTTGGAAATATATCGCCATTCCTTCACAGTCGCTGGGTCAAAATCCTGGAACTCCTTCCCTAGCACGTGGACTGCAGCGATTCAAGAAGGCAGTTCACCACCATCTTCTCAAGGGGCAACTAGGGATGGACAATAAATGCTGGCCAGCCAGTGACACCCATGTCCCATGGATGAATATCAAAAAGCGTGCGGATCGGTGTGTGTGTGTATGTGAGTGTGTGTGTGTCTGGGTGTATGTCTGGGTGTGTGTGTGGGTTACTGTGTGGGTTACTGTGTGGCTGTGCTGCTCCTCAGTTGTCTGATGTAGTGCTTTGTGGATTTCAGGCGAAGCAGTTTCGTGTCTTCACTCAGGAGGTGCTGGAATTTGGTCATAATGTCTCCTTTCTCCTGCTACTTCCCTCCTCGGAGTCAGTCTGCACGGCCCCTGGGCAGGGGAATCCCTACAACCAGCGCTCCGGCTTCCTCTACCTCCCACTACAGATGTTTGAATTAGGTATGTAGAAATCTCCGTTTCCAGCCAATGCTTTCTCTGGTCATTTCACACACAGTCACACAGTGGGGTGGCAGCAAGCGATGCTTTTGTGACCCTTTTTGTTTATTGTTTACTCCAAGTCGTTTGGATCGGTGTCCCAGACTGCAACATATTTCCCTGCTGATAAATACCTGTCTTTTTGGCTGCTTCCTCTTGAGATGATTGGAGCAACTGTGCTTAACCAGGCTCTCACACTGCACCCTGTCAATCTGACTGTACCAGGAACAGGCGCTCACATTGCACTCTCTCAGTCTGACTGTTCTGAGAACAGGCACTCAGACGGCATCCTGTCAGTCTGACTGTATTAAACAGAGACTCACACTGCACTCTGTCAATCTGACTGTACCAGGAACAGGCACTCACACTGCACACTGTCAGTCTGACTGTACTGAGAACAGGCACTCACACTGCACTGTCTGACTGTACCAGGAACAGGCACTCACACTGCATTCTCTCAGTCTGACTACACTGAGAACAGGCACTCATACTGCATCCTGTCAGTCTGACTGTATTAAACAGAGACTCACACTGCACGCTGTCAATCTGACTGTACTGAGGACAGGCACTCACACTGCATCCTGTCAGTCTGGCTGTACCAGGAATAGACACCCACACTGCACCCTCTCTGTCTGACTGTACCAGGAACAGGTACTCACACTGCACTCTCTCAGTCTGACTGTACTGAGAACAGGCACTCAGACTGCATCCTGTCAGTCTGACTGTATTAAACAGAGACTCACTGCACGCTGTCAGTCTGACTGTACGAGGAACAGGCACTCACACTGCACCCTCTCTGTCTGACTGTACCAGGAACAGGCACTCACACTGCACCCTCTCAGTCTGACTGTATTAAACAGACACTCACGCTGCACCTTGTCAGTCTGACTGTACTGAGAACAGACACTCATACTGTACCCTGTCAGTCTGACTGTGTTAAACAGACACTGACGCTGCATCTCATCAGTCTGACTGTACTGAGAACAGGCACTCACACTGCATCCTGTCAATCAGACTGTACCAGGAACAGGCACTCACACTGCACCCTCTCAGTCTGACTGTATTAAACAGACATGTATCCACACTGTCAGTGTAACTGTACCAGGAACAGGCACTCATACTGCACCCTCTCAGTCTATCTGTACTAAGGACAAGCACTCACACTGCACCCTGTCAGTCTGACTGTACCAGGAACAAGCACTCACACTGCATCCTCTCAGTCTGACTGTATTGAACACACATTCACACTGCACCCTGTCAGTCTGACTACTGAGAACAGACACTCACATTGCACCCTGTCAGCCTGGCTGTACTGAGAACAGACACTTACACTGTACTCTGTCAATCTGACTACCAAGAACAGGCAGTCACACTACACCCTGTCAGTCTGACTGTACTGAGATCAGGCATTCATGCTGTACCCTGTCAATCTGACTGTACTGAGAATAGGAATTCACACTGCACACTGTCAGTCTGATTGGACCAGGAACAGGCACTGACATTGCACCCTCTCAGTCTGACTGTATTGAACAGACACTCACACTGCACCCTGTCAGTCTGACTGTACTGAGAACAGACACTCACACTGCACCCTGTCAGTCTGACAGTATTGAGAACAGATACTCACATTGCACCTTGTCATTCTGACTACCAAGAACAGGCAGTCACACTGCACCCTGTCAGTCTGACTGTACCGGGAATAGGCATTCACAATGCACCCTATCAGTCTGATTGTACCGGGAATAGGCACTAACATTGCACCCTCTCAGTCTGACTGTACCAAGAACAGGCATTCACGCTGCACCCGATCAGAATGATATACTGAGGACAGGCACCACACTGCGCCCTGTCAGTCTGACCGTACCAAGCGCCAATACTAACATTGCAGTTGTTCAGTATGATTTTACCTAGTGCAGGCACTTTTATTGTAATGTCAATTTGACTGTTCCTAATACAGGTACTTCCACAGCTATTGTTTCATATGACTGTAGCCAACACAGTCGATTTGACTGAGTCCCCCACGTTTTACTAACTGGTGGAACTCTCTTTGAGCCTCGTGGTCTGACTGTAGCTGACAATGAAAGTTGCACGCTGTCTCTGAGTGACTGTATCTAATACGAGCAATTCCGTCATACAGCTTCACTATTTAACTACTATCTCAAGATGATGCCAGAGAAAGGTGACTTCTTGCAAGCTGTGCCCAACATGGCCTCTAATTCCATCTTTTACTCCCGCTCTTGCTTCTAAATTTAATTCTAACTTTTTTAAACTCTCTAACAATGCATTAAATTGATCTTTCTCTACATCCTAGCTGTGACTGTAACACTACATTCTGCACTCTCTCCTTTCCTTCTCCATGAATGGTATGCTTTGTCTGTGTAGTGTGCAAGAAACACTAAATACGTGTGACAAACTCTGTAAATACATGTGACAATAATAAATCAAATCAAATCAAACACAGTAGTGGTAAATGTCACTGAATGAGTGATGGAGAGGTGCAGACTGATGCTGCGGGAGGCACAGGTTCAAATCCCACCACAGCAGCTCATGGAATTTAAATTTAATGAATTAATTTGGAAAATAAATCTGGAATTTAAATCTGGAGTGCGAACCTGGAGCACAAATCTGGAGCACGAATCTGGAGTGCGAGCATAAGATACCAGAGTGCGAGCGTAAGATACCAGAGTGCGAGCGTAAGATACCGGAGTGCGAGCGTAAGACACAGGAATGGCGAGTGCAAATTTCTCATTTTCATTCTGCTGTTGTTGTTTATCTTGAGGTCAAATTGCAGAATGGGAGAATTGGAAACAGGAAGAATCAATTCAATGTGAACCTTATTTTGGTAACAATAATAGGAAGACAGATTATTATTTGAATGGGTGTAAATTGAGAGAGGTGGATACTCAACAAGACCTTCATGTCACTGAAAGTAAGCGCACAGGTACAGCAGGCAGTAAAGTAGGGAAATGGTATGTTGGCCTTCATAGCGAGAGGATTTGAGTATAGGGATAGGGATGTTTTGCTGCAATTGTACAGGGCGTTGGTGAGGCCACACCTGGGGTATTGTGTGCAGTTTTGGTCTCCTTATCTGAGGAAGGATGTCCTTGCTATAGAGGGAGCACAGTGAAGGTTTACCAGGCTGATTCCTGGGGATGGCAGGTCTGTCATATGAGGAGAGACTGAGTCGATTAGGATTATATTCACTGGAGTTTAGAAGAGTGAGAGGGGATCTCATAGAAACTTATAAAATTCTAACAGGGTTAGACAAGGTAGATTCGGAAAGAATGTTCCCAATGGTGGGGGAGTCCAGAACTACATGGGATAAACCTTTTAGAACTGAGGTGAGAAGAAATTTCTTCCTCCAGAGGGTAGTGAATGTGTGGAATTCACTCCCACAGAAAGTAGTTGAGGCCAAAAGATTGTCAAATTTCAAGAAGAAATTAGATTTTGCTCTTGGGGCTAAAGGATTCGAGGAATATGAGGGGAAGAGGGATCAAGATATTGAATTCAATGATCAGCCATGATCAAGATGAAGGGCAGGGCCGGCTCGAAGGGCTGAATGGCCTCTGCCTGCTTCTAGTTTCTATAATGACAGTTCTGTGAAGACATGTGCTGATGAAATGTGACCTTGAACTAGATGTTGATTAATGGGGTGTTTGGACGTCTTGCTGAGGAATTGTGAGAAATGTCACTGTGGAACATCGAACAGTTAGTTCAGTATCACATTCTGACACATTGCTCCTGTTCTCTGCTCCCACAGTGCACTTCTGCTGCTACAGGGAAAGATTCATGAGTCGATACTGCCTTGTGTCCACACTACTGGAGATAGACTCACTCATTTCCCAGCAAGTCATGCGAGAGGCTATTTCAGATGAAGAGCTTCTCTCTGCAAAACAGAGACAAAAGATGGTGTCAGAGTCAGTGCAGGTAGGACCACAGCACTTCATATTCCATTCATAAACTCCTCGATTAGATTCCAGTCTGTAACTCACTCCCGGGTATCTTTTATTCCATATATAAACCACCCCGAACCCCTCGATTAGATTCCAGTCTGTAACTCACTCCCGGGTATCTGTTATTCTATATATAAACCACCCCGACCCCTTGATTGGATTCCAGTCTGTAACTCACTCCCGGGTATCTGTTATTCTATATATAAACCAACCCGAACCCCTCGATTAGATTCCAGCTTGTAACTCACTCCCGGGTATCTGTTATTCTATATATAAACCACCCCGAACCCCTCGATTAGATTCCAGTCTGTAACTCACTCCCGGGTATCTGTTATTCTATATATAAACCACCCCGAACCCCTCGATTAGATTCCAGTCTGTAACTCACTTCCTGGTATCTGTTATTCTATATATATATAAACCACCCCGAACCCCTCGATTAGATTCCAGCCTGTAACTCACTCCCGGGTATCTGTTATTCTATATATAAACCACCTCGAACCCCTCGATTAGATTCCAGTCTGTAACTCACTCCCGGGTATCTGTTATTCTATATTTAAACCACCCCGAACGCCTCGATTAGATTCCAGTCTGTAACTCACTCCCAGGTATCTGTTATTCTATATATAAACCACCCCGAACCCCTTGATTAGACTCCTTTCTCTAACTCATTCCCGGGTATCTGTTATTCTATGTACAAACCACACTGAACCTCTCAATTAGATTCCAGTCTGTTACTCACTCCCAGGTATCTATTATTCTATATATTAACTACCCTGAACACCTGGATTAGATTCCAGTCTGTAACTTACATTTTGGGATCCGTTATTCTATATACAAACCACCCCGAACCCCTCGCTTAGAGTCCAGTCTGTAATTCACTCCCAGGTATCTGTTATTCTTTATATAAACCCCTGATGAGTTTGCAGTACAGACAAGTTTGCAGTACAGGTGGGTGTGTGGTACAGGCGAGTGTGCAGTACTGGTGAGTGTGCATTGCAGGTGAGTGCAGTACAGGTGAGTGTGCGATACAGGTGAATTTGCAATACAGGTGAGTGTGCGGTACAGGTGAGTGTGCGGTACAGGTGAGTTTGCAGTACAGGTGAGTGTGCGCTACAATTGAGTGTGTGGTACAAACGAGTGTACAGTGCAGGCGTGTGTGCGGTGCAGGCAAGTGTGCAGTACAGGCGATGTGCGATACAGGCAAATGTGCGGTACAGGTGAATGTGCGATTCATGTGAGTTTGTAATACACGTGAGTGCAGTACAGGCGAGTGTGATAGAGGTGAGTGTGTGGTACAGGCGAGTGTGTGGTACAGGTAAGCATGCAGTAGAGGTGACTGTGCGGTGCAGTTGAGTGTGCAGTATAGGTGAATGTGTGATACAGATAAGTGTGCACTACAGGTGAGTGTGTGGTACAGGCAAGCGTGTGGTACAAGCAAGAATGCAGTACAGGGAAGTGTGTGGTGCAGGCAAGTGTGCAGCGCAGGCAAGTGTGCGGTGCAGACGAATGTGCGGTTCATGTGAGTTTGTAGTACACGTGAGTGCGGTACAGGCATGTGTGGTACAGGTAAGCATGCAGTAGAGATGACTGTGTGGTGCAGTCAAGTGTGCAGTATAAGTAAGTGTGATACAGCTAAGTGTGCAGTACAGGTGAGTGCGGTACAGGTGAGTATGTGGTACGGGCAAGTGTGCAGTACAGGCGAGTATGCAGTACAAGTGAGTGTGCAGTACAGGCAAGTGTGCGGTACAGGCGAGTGTGCAGTACAGGTAAGTGTGTGGTACGGGTGAGTGTCTAGTACAGGTAAGCGTGCAGTACAGGTGAATGTGTGGTACACATGAGCATGTGATATGGGCGAGTGTGCGGTACGGGCGAGTGTGCGGTACGGGCGAGTGTGTGCGGTACGGGCGAGTGTGCGCGGTACGGGCGAGTGTGCGGTACGGGCGAGTGTGTGCGGTACGGGCGAGTGTGTGGTACGGGCGAGTGTGTGCGGTACGGGCGAGTGTGCGGTACGGGCGAGTGTGCGGTACGGGTGAGTGTGCGGTACGGGCGAGTGTGCGGTACGGGTGAGTGTGCGGTACGGGCGAGTGTGCGGTACGGGTGAGTGTGCGGTACGGGCGAGTGTGCGGTACGGGTGAGTGTGCGGTACGGGCGAGTGTGTGTGGTACGGGTGAGTGTGTGCGGTACGGGCGAGTGTGTGGTACGGGCGAGTGTGCGGTACGGGCGAGTGTGCGGTAAGGCGAGTGTGTGGTACGGGCGAGTGTGTGCGGTACGGGCGAGTGTGTGCGGTACGGGCGAGTGTGTGCGGTACGGGCGAGTGTGTGGTACGGGCGAGTGTGTGCGGTACGGGCGAGTGTGTGCGGTACGGGCGAGTGTGCGGTACGGGCGAGTGTGTGTGGCACGGGTGAGTGTGCGGTACGGGTGAGTGTGCGGTACGGGTGAGTGTGTGCGGTACGGGCGAGTGTGCGGTACGGGCGAGTGTGCGGTACGGGTGAGTGTGTGGTACGGGCGAGTGTGCGGTACGGGCGAGTGTGCGGTACGGGTGAGTGTGTGGTACGGGCGAGTGTGCGGTACGGGCGAGTGTGCGGTAAGGCGAGTGTGCGGTACGGGCGAGTGTGCGGTACGGGCGAGTGTGCGGTACGGGCTAGTGTGTGCGGTACGGTCGAGTGTGCGGTACGGGCGAGTGTGCGGTACGGGTGAGTGTGCGGTACGGGCGAGTGTGCGGTACGGGTGAGTGTGTGCGGTACGGTCGAGTTTGCGGTACGGTCGAGTGTGCAGTACGGGTGAGTGTGTGCGGTACGGGCGAGTGTGTGTGGTACGGGCAATATGCAGGTATCTATGACTTTTCCTGTTATTTCTCCTGCAGCAACTGGATGTGATCTGGAGAAGGACACGGTGGATTATGGATGCATTGCAATATGCCCGTAACAAACAGTCCTCAGGGGGCCTCCCGATCTTCTGGTTAATCAGTTCCTCTGTGGAACCTCCGCAGGGAAAGAACAATTCCACTTCCTCCCACGTGGACTTTCTGCTTTCCCCATTCCCCTCGCCAGAGAATCCTCGGGGAAGTGCCGTCTGTGGTGAGGAAAATTGAAATCATTCACTGACTGTCCATCTTGAGGCAGGAGAGTTTGGATTGCTAACTCACTGACTTAGAGTAACTCCAGCACAGTGAAGGCCATTCACCTCCTTACACCTTCCCCAGGGCAAACTCTTTGACTCCAGCATTCCACTCTAACCCCTTTTCCATGGCCTTCTCCAACCCCTTTAATATTTTCATTTTCAATCTGTAGTATACTCTCCCTAATTACAGAATCATCAATCATACAGTGCAGAAGAGGCTCTTCGGCCCATCGAGTCCACACCGACACATTGGAAACACCTGAACTCCCAGCTAATCCCACCTGCCAGCTCTCGGCCCATAGCCCTGAATGTTATGATGTGCCAAGTACTCATCCAGGTACTTTTTAAAGGATGTGAGGCATCCCATCCCCACCACCCTCCCAAGGATGTGCATTCCAGACCATCACCCTCTGGGTAAAAAAGTTTTTCCTCACATCCCCCTTGAACCTCCTGCCCCTCACCTTAAACCTATGTCCCCTCATGACTGACCCTTCAACTAAAGGGAGCAGCTACTCCTTATCTACTCTGTCCGTGTCCCTCATAATCTCATACACCTTGATCAGGTCGCCCCTCAGTCTTCTCTGCGCCAACTAAAACAACCCAAGCCTATCCAACCTCTCTTCATAACTGAAACGCTCCATCCCAGGCAGCATCCTGGTGAATCTCCCCTGCATCCCCTCCATTTGAGTCGTCTCAAACTATTACCAGTTCTAATACCCGCTGTGTAACCTGCCCCACACTCTGCCTGCGGTGAAGCTTGGCACTGTGCCTCATCATTGATTCAGCAAACACTGAGGACAACCTCTCACTCTTCACCCTCTCAACAGTCTTCAGAGTCTTGAAATGCTCCATCTGATATCCAACAGCCTTCTTTATTCTACAATATATTTTACAAAATTTCCTTTGTAAATTTAAGAGATTCTAGTGAATCCTTCTTTTATCTCCCATGTTTGTATCGACCGTCCTTCCCATAATGAGCCAGGCGGAAAACACCCACTCCAATAGGAAGCAGTGGTGTAATCATGTCGTTACTAGCCTAGTAATCCAGAGACCCAGAGTAATGCTGTGGGGCACCGGGTTTGAATCCCATCACAGCAGATGGTGAAATTTGAATTCAATAAAAATCTGGAATTAAGAATCTACTGATGACATTGTTAGAAAAACCCACCTGGTTCACTAATGTCCTTTAGGGAAGGAAATCTGCCGCCCTTACCCGGTCTGGTCTACATGTGACTCCAGGGCCTCAGGAATGAACTGCCCTCAGGGATAGGCAACAAGTGCCCAAGTGCCAGTGGCACCCACATCCCATGAATGAATTAAAAAAACAGCCTCGGCTGAACTAATTTAACACCAATATCCAGGGTATAAACCCCACAATCAATGCAAAATCCTGCAGACGCTGGAACCTAGAAGGGCACAGTGGTTAGTACTGCCAAAAAGCATGGGGTTTCATTTCCCAAATCCTGCAGGCTCCATTAGAAAATCAATGTTTTGCCTCTCAGTCGATACTGCGGGGTGGCACAGTAGTTAGCACAGCTGCCTCACAACACCAGGGACCCAGGTTCAATTCCCAGCTTGGTTCACTATCTGTGCATGTTCTCCCCGTGTCTCCATGGGTTTCCTCCAAGTGCTCTGGTTTCCTCCCACAGTCTAAAAGACGTGCTGGTTAAGGTGCATCAGCTGTGCTAAATTCTCCCACAGTGTATCCCAATAAGTACCAGAGTGTGGCAAGTAAGGGATTTTCACAGTAACTTCATTGCAGTGTTAATGTAAGCCTACTTGTGACAATAATAAATAAACTTTAAAACTTTACATCTGAAATTAAAACAAAAAATGCTGGACATATTCAGCAGGTCTGGCAGCATCTGTGGAGAGAGAAACAGAGCTAATGTTTCGAGTCCATATGAGTTTTCTTCTGAAGAGCAGAGGATGGAGATGTGATGGGATATATTGTTGGAGGGGAAGTGTGGAGAATGATGAAGAACAAAAGGTCAGTGATAGGTGGGAGAGAGGAGAAATGGAACAAAGATATTTTGGGCACGAGGCAAAGGGTATGTGAATGGCCATGTTAAAGAACTATAGGAAGTGTTAATAGAGGCATAAAGGTCAAATATCCGAATGTGTTAATAACAGAACAAGGTCAGTGAAATCAAAATGCAAGAACAAGTGATAGATGGCCCTGTGATGGGAGGGAGTGGGGGAGAGAGGGCAGAGGGGAGGGGGGGCAGGGGGGAGAACAGGGGCAAGTGGGAGGGGGGGCATGGGGGAGAGGGAAGGGGGGAGGGGCAGGGGGAGAGAGGGAGGGGACGGGGGGAGAGGGAAGGAGGCACAGGGGAGGGGGGCAGGGAGCAGAGGGGAGGGGGACGGGGGGAGAGGGAAGGAGGGGAGAACGGGGGTCAGAGGGGAGGGGGGCAGGGGGAGAGAGGGAAGGGAGGAGGGGGCAGGGGGAGAGAGGAGGGAGGGAGGAAGGGCATCATTGCATTGGGGCAAATAAAGAAAACAAAAATCAAAAAGGAGGCAAGATAGGGAGCAGAATTCACAAGTTAAAATTGCTAAACTCAATGTTGAGTCTAAAAGTCTGAAACAAAGGAAGGCAGAGCCAGGACTGGGTTCTCTTGTACTCATTTTCCACCTCACCAGCCTCTGCATTCAAAGGATCATCCTCTGCCATTCTGCCAACTCCAGCACAATGGCACCATTCTCCACCACCACCACCACCACCCCCCCCCACCCCGCAGCCCCCACCCTGGGCTGGATTCCACAGGGACCACTCCCTCCTTGACTCGCCTGCTCCTCCGTTGCCCTGAACCCTTCATCTTCTCACGCACCTTCCCATGCAATCACTGAAGATGCAGCACCTGTCCATTTACCTCCCCTCCCCTCAATGCCCAAGGACCCAAACATTCCTTTCAAGTGAAGCAGTTTCACTTGAACCTCCTTCATTGTGGTTTGTTGTATTCACTGCTTCCAATGCAGTTTCCTCTGCGCTGGGGACACTGAAGGCAGGCTGAGTGGCAGTTTTGTGGAACATCATTGCTCTGTTCCCAAACATGACCCCAACCTTCCAGTCGCTACTATTTTAACTCAGCACCTTGCTCTCAAGACATTGGTACGGTCACACTTGGAATACTGTGTACAATTCCGGTCACCTATTTTAGAAAGGATAATATTAAACTAGAACATAGAACATAGAACACAACAGCACAAACAGGCTCTTCGGCCCACGAGTTGCGCTGATCACATCAACATCTACCAATCTATAGACCTAAAAAGAAAGAGTGAAAAAAATATTTACTAGAATGCTACTGGGACTTGATGGTTTGAGTTATAAGGAGGGGCTGGATAAATTGAAACTTTTTTCTCTGGAGCATAACAGGTTGAGGGATGATCTTATAGAGGTCTATAAAATAATGAGGGGTATAGAACAGCTAGATAGTCAATATCTTTTCCCAAAGGTAAGAGAGTCTAAAACTAGAGGGCATAGGTTTAAGGTGAAAGGGGAGAGATACAAAATGTCCAGAGGGACAATTGTTTCACACAGAGGGTGGGGAGTGTCTGGAACAAGCTGCCAGAGGTAGCAGTAGAGGCAGGTACTTTTAAAAAGCATTTAGTTACATGGGTTTGATGGGTATAGAGGGATATGGGCCAAATGCAGGCAACTGGGATTAGTTTAGGGATTTAAAACAAAAGGGTGGCATGGACAAGTTGGGCCGAAGGGCCTGTTTCCATGCTGTAAACCTCTATGACTCTCAACCCTCTCTAATCCAGCTCTCTCTAACCCATCCCATTTCTATCCCTCTTCAGCTGTAAGGAAGTCATATTGGACTCAAAACCTTAATTCTGTTCGCTGCTGCCAAACCCTCTGACTTCCAGCATTTTCTGTTTTTAACCAGAATCACTTTCAACCTCAACATCAACATTTAAAATGTTTAAATCAACTCCAATTTTAAATAAGGATCTGCATCAGTAAAATTGCCACTCTGACTCGACACATCAACACCACTTTCTCTATTTCCAGGCCAGTGTTTTTTCCTAACAGATTTTAATCAATGGGTGGTAATCCAGTAGGTGTTAATCCAGTGAGTGCAGTCCAGTGGGTGTAATCCAGTGGGAGTTAATCCAGTGGGTGTTAATCCAGTAGGTGTTAATCCAGTGGGTAGTAATCCAGTGAGTGTTAATCCAGTGAGTGTTAATCCGGTGAGTGTTAGTCCGGTGGGTGTTAATCCAGTGAGTGCAGTCCAGTGGGTGTTAATCCAGTGGGTGTTAATTCAGTGGGTGGTAATTGGATAGTGCTCTGATGAGTTTGCTTTGAGTTTTTCCATTTCTCTTGTAGACTCCCAGTGTTGTTCTGATGATGACTGCTGCTCTGAAGTCTTTCTCCCTACTGACAGCGACTATGATTCCAGTGAGGCACTGAGCCCCAGGGACCAGGATCTCCTGTATTATCCAGGCCCCGAGTTTAGGCAGCAGATTGGATACTGTTTGAGTGGCAGTGCTCCAGATGTTCTCCAAGTGCATGAACTGCGGATGAAGGAGCGTGAGCAGTCAACCAGCTTTCAAGGAGCGAGTGAGTCAGTGACACAGAGCTGCCGGAACCTAAAGGTGGGATCGATGAGCAAGAATGTCCCGGGGCAAGCAAATGATCCAAACAACAGCCATTTTCTGAGTAAGAAAGGATCGTCCCAGTCCAAAACACACAGGTATCAGAAATATCGCCACTTCCACCAGAACAGAAGCCTTTGTTTTCAGCAAGAAACCCAATCTTTGAGCCTCTCCGAGGGGGTTTACACACACGGGCGGGACAGAGGGCTGATACCATGTGTCTCCAGTGAGCTGAGCCTCACCGAGATCCCCAGAGCTGGGGATCCGACAGCAGCTGTTGGAAAAATCATTCTGGATCTGTGCCACAAGAGCAGCTCCCAGGAAGAAGCTGCTTCCTGGTCCCTGAGTATCTGTAACCCACTGCCCTCACCCGCTGGCGCTGGGTCCCCCAGAGGCATCACTCTAGAGACTGACTGTGATGAGCTGTGTGACATTCACACTTCTGACAGCAGCGTTTTATAGAGAGTTCCTACAATTTCCCCAATGTACTACTGACAGCAATATGTCCAATATTCTTTCCTGGATTGTGTTGGATCAGCTGATCTCATTGTGGGAAATTCTAGAATTGGTCTCAGGGCATTGGCTTGGTGATAGTCGGGAAGGGATGGCAGAGGGGGGTGAGTGGGTGGAGGGAGAGTCAGGCAGGCAGTGTGCCCAGTTCCTGATAGCTTGTGTGGGGACATTGGATAAGAACAGGATCAGCCCTCACTGTGACTCTTCCAAAGTCACCAGGCCCAAGGCCTCACATTCCAGTGAGAATCAGCACCTTCAGGATTTGGGCGGGGGGGAGGAGTTGCTGCTGTCACAGGGGAGGTATCATGATTGAGAGTGAAATAAGTAACTGCTCAAATAACAGTCTAGGCCGCGGGTCAACATGTTGATGATAGTTTAAATGACAGCTGGGGCGATTGTAGAGTTTGTGTCCTGCAAATGCTGCTTATTTGTGTGAACTGCATGCCTTGCCGATCACTGCCTATCCATCAGAAAATGGAGCCTTACTGTCTGCCTGCCTGAATCAAGGAACATCTTTTCTGAGGTGAATAAAAATTGGTGTTCTGGTCACGTCTGCTCAGCACTGGCTGTTTCATCAACACTGTCTCCAGCTTTCTCATTCGGTCGCTTACTCTGCTCTTTCGTGTCCACAACATATCTCCAACAAGTCTTTCAGGCTATATTTTTATTTAAGGGTCTGTCTTTGAGGCAGAATCACCCTGGAGTTTATGAAATTGCCATTTGTTTCAATGTCTGTATGGGTAAACTGGATGAAGGAGGAATATTCCAATCAGCAACTTGCCTTTACTTCACCAGAAATATGCCTGAGCATAAATACATTTTGTTCCAAAAAACATCCCTGGACACACTTAATTCCTCACCATCAAACCCTTAGCCCTAAGGGATTTCCAGTCAGTATGAGGAAAATTAAAGTCTCCCAGTACAACAACCTTATTATTTCTACATCTGTCCAGAATCTGCTTATATATAAGAACATAAGAAATAGGAGCAGGAGTAGGCCATCTAGCTCTTCGAGCCTGCCCCACCATTCAATAAGATCATGGCTGATCTGTCGTGGCTCAGTTCCACTTTCCCGCCCTCTCTCCATAACCCTTAATCCCCTCTCTTATCAAAAACCCATCAACCCGCGTCTTAAATATATTTAGCGAGGCAGCCTCCACCACTTCAACGGGCAGAGAATTCCAGAGATTCACCACCCTTTGAGTGAAGAAGTTCCTCCTCAACTCCATTCTAAACCGCCCCCCCTTTATCTTGAGGCTGTGCCCCCTAGTCCTACTGTCCTTTCTGAGCGGGAAGAGTCTCTCCACCTCTATCCTATCCATCCCATTCATCATCTTATACGTCTCAATGAGATCTCCCCTCATTCTTCTAAACTCTAACGAGTACAAGCCTAGTTTATTCAGCCTCTCCTCGTAGCTCAACCCCCTCAACTCCGGTATCAGCCTAGTAAATCTCCTCTGCACTCCCTCCAAGGCCAAAATATCTTTGCGCAGGTGCGTTCCTCAACATCCCCTGGGCTGCTGGGAGGCCTTAGCACACCCCCAAAATAGTGACTGCCCCCTTCCTGTTTGAGCTCTACCCACAGTGTCTCATTACACGATTCCTGCAAGGTGTGCTTCCTCTGTACAGCTATAATATGTTCCCCAACTAGTATTGTAATTCCCCCACCTCTTTTACCTTCCCCTCTATCTCATCCAAAATATTTATATCCCAGAATATTTAACTGCCGGTCCTGTCTCTCTTTTAACCAAGTCTCCGTTACCACAACCACATCCAAGTTCCGCGCATAAATCAAGGCTCTAAGTTCATCTGTCTTACCCGTTATACACCTTGCATTGAAGCAGATGCACTCCAGACTTCAAGGCCCAAAGAGTTCGACCTCTCCCAGCCTGCTCTTCCTCTTAGCCAGCCTGGCCTGGGATAAGAACATAAGAAACAGGAGCAGGAGTAGGCCATCTAGACCCTTGAGCCTGCCCTGCCATTCAATAGGATCATGGCTGATCTGAAAGTGGATCAGTTCCACTTAACCCGCCTGCTCCCCATAACCCTTAATTCCTTATTAATCAGAAATCTATCTACCTTTGACTTAAACATGTTCAACGAGGTAGCCTCCACCGCTTCAATGGGCAGAGAATTTCAGAGATTCACCACCCTCTGAGAGAAGTTCCTCCTCAACTCTGTTCTAAATTGACTCCCCCTTATTTTGAGGCTGTGTCCTCTAGTTCTTGTTTCCTTTCTAAGTGGAAAGAATCTCTCTGCCTCTACCCTGTCTAGTCCCTTCATTATCTTATCTGTCTCTATAAGATCACCCCTCAGCCTTTTAAACTCCGAGCGAAGGCCCAATCTACTCAATCCCTTCTCATAAGCTAACCCCCTCATCTCCAGTATCATAGAACACTACAGCACAAACAGGCCCTTCGGCCCACTAGTTGTGCCGATCACTTCCATACCTACTAAGCCATAGACCTATCTATAACCCCCAATCCCATTAGATCCCATATACTCATCCAGAAGTCTTTTAAAAGACCCCAGCGAGTTTGCCTCTACCACCGCTGACGGCAGCCGATTCCATTCACTCACCACCCCCTGAGTGAAAAACTTACCCCTAACATCTCCTCTGTAGTTGCTTCCCTGCACCTTAAATCTGTGTCCTCTCGTAGTGACCATTTCAGCCCCGGGAAATAGCCTCTGAGAATCCACCCTATCTATTCCTCTCAACATCTTATAAACCTCTATCAGGTCTCCTCTCAACCTTCGTCTCTCCAGGGAGAAGAGTCCCAGCTCCCTCAACCTATCTTCATAAGGCATGCCTCCCAATCCAGGCAACATCCTTGTAAATCTCCTCTGCACCCTCTCAATAGCTTCCACATCCTTCCTGTAGTGAGGCAACCAGAACTGCGCACAGTACTCCAAGTGAGGTCTGACAAGGGTCTTATAAAGTTGCAGCATTACCTCCCGACTCCTAAACTCAATCCCTCGATTGATGAAGGCCAGCACACCATACGCCTTCTTGACCACATCCTCCACCTGTGAGGCCGATTTCAGAGTCCTATGGACCCAGATCCCAAGATCCCTCTGCTCTTCAACACAGCTAAGACTCCTATCCTCGATATTGTATTCCTTCATCCCATTGGTCCTTCCAAAATGGACCACATTTATCCGTGTTGAAGTCCATCTGCCACTTCTCCGCCCAGTCTTGCATCCTATCTATGTCCTGCTGCAACTTCTGACATCCCTCCAGACCATCCACAACACCACCAACCTTCGTATCGTCTGCGAACTTACTAACCCATCCCTCCACTTCCTCATCCAGGTCATTTATGAAAATGACAAACAGCAAGGGTCCTAGAACAGATCCCTGGGGCACTCCACTGGTGACCGACCTCCATACAGAAAAAGACCCATCCACAACCACTCTCTGCCTTCTGCAGGCAAGCCAGTTCTGGATCCACAAGGCCAAAGCCCCCTGGATCCCATGCCCTCTCACCTTCTCAAGAAGTCTTGCATGGGGGACCTTATCAAACGCCTTGCTGAAGTCCATGTAAACGACATCCACCGCTCTTCCTTCGTCAATGTGTTCAGTCACATTCTCAAAGAACTCAACTAGGCTCGTAAGGCACGACCTGCCCTTGACAAAACCATGTTGACTATTTCTGATGATTCTAAACTTCTCCAAATGCTCATAAATCTTGTCCCTCAGAATCCTCTCCATCAACTTACCAACCACTGAGGTCAGACTCACCGGTCGGTAATTTCCCGGGCTATCCCTGTTCCCTTTCTTGAAAATAGGAACCACATCCGCAATCCTCCAATCCTCCGGAACCTCTCCCGTCTCCATCGACAACGCAAAGATCATCGCCAGGGGCTCTGCAATCACTTCCCTCACCTCCCACAGTAACCTAGGGTACATCCCATCTGGTCCCGGCGACTTGTCTATCTTGATAGAGTTTAAAAGTTCTAACACATTCTCTTTCTTAACGTCCACACACTCAATCTTTTCAGTCTGCAGCAAACCTGTAGTACAACCACCCAGATCACTTTCCACCGTGAATACTGAGGCAAAGTACTCATTAAGCACCTCTGCCATTTCTTCCGGTTCCACACAGACCTTTCCCCCTTCACCTTTTATAGGTCCTATCCCTTCTCTTCTCATCCTTTTACTTTTCACATATTTGTAGAAGGCCTTGGTATTCTCCTTAATCTTACCCGCCAAGGCCTTCTCATGACCCCTTCTGGCTCTCCTAATTTCCTTTTTAAGCTCCTTTCTACAGTCCTTATACTCCTCTAGATCCTTAACATCTCCTAGCTCTCTGAACCTTTTATACACCTTCCTTTTCTTCCTGACTAGGTTCACCACAACCTTCGTGCACCACGGTTCCCGCGACCTACCAAAACCTCCTTGTCTCATCGGAACGTTATCGTGCAGAGCTCCAGTCAAACATTCCTTGAAAATCTGCCACCTTCCTTCTGTACTTTTCCCCAAGAACACCTCCTTCCAGTTTACTCGTCCAATTGTCTGCCTGATGTCTTCATATTTACCCTTACTCCAGACAAACACCTTCCTAGCCTGCCTGATCCTATCTCTTTCCAATGCTATCGTGAAGGAGATAGAATTATGATCTCCATCCCCGAGATGCTCTCCCACCGAGAGATCCGACACCTGTCCTGGTTCATTCGCCAGTACCAGGTCATGTACAGCCTCTCCTCTCGTAGGCTTATCCACGTACTGTGTCAGGAACCCCTCCTGAACACACCTAACAAACTCCTCCCCATCCAAACCCCTTACCCTAGGGATATTCCAATCGATGTTTGGGAAATTGAAGTCTCCCATCACGACAACTCTGTTATTACTACATCTCTCTAGGATCTGTTTCCCTATCTGCACCTCAACTTCCCTGTCACTATTGGGCGGCCTATAGAAAACACCCAGCAAAGTTATCGACTCTTTGCTGTTCCTAACTTCCACCCACAGAGACTCCGTAGATAGTCCCTCCACGGCATCCTCCTTCTCTGCAGCCATGACACTGTCCCTGATCAACAGTGCCACTCCACCACCTCTTTTGCCCCCAACCCTGTCCTTCCTGAAGCATCTGAATCCCGGCACCTGAAGTACCCAGTCCTGTCCCTGAGACATCCAAGTCTCCATAATGGCCACCACATCACATTCCCAAGCAGCAATCCACGCCCTAAGCTCATCTACCTTATTTACTACACTCCTGGCGTTAAAATAGACACACCTCAGCCCCTTGGTCTGGGCATTTCCCTTCTCCACCACCTGTCTAACCTCCCTCTCATACTGTCTACAGTCCTTCCCTACCTGGGAGCTAACCTCCTCAGTCTCAGTCTCCTCATCTCTGTTCCCTCCCCCCAACCTTTCTAGTTTAAAGTCCCCCCAGTATCCCTAGCCAGTCTCCCCGCCACGATATTAGTCCCCCTGGGATTCAAGTGCCACCCGTCTTTACTGTACAGGTCACACCTGCCCCTAAAGAGGTCCCAATGATCCAGGAACCTGAATCCCTGCCCCCTGCTCCAGTCCCTCAGCCACGCATTCACCCTCCACCTCATTCCATTTCTGCCCTCATTCTCCCGCGGCGCAGGCAGCAATCCTGAGATTACTACCTTTGCTTTCCTCTGTCTCAGCTGCCTACCCAGTTCCCTATAGTCCCTTTTCACGACTGCCTCCCTGTTCTTGCCTATGTCAGCAGTACCTATATGAACCACAACCTGCGGTTCCTCACCCTCCCCTTTCAGGGTGTCTGGGACGCGTCCAGAGACATCCTGGATCCCAGCCCCAGGGAGACAAACCACCATCCGCGACTCCCGTCTGCGTCCACAAAAACGCCTGTCTGACCCCCTCACTGTGGAGTCCCCTATTAGTACTGCCTTGCTGGTCTCTTTTTTAGTTTTTTGAAGTACTGGCTCAGCTCCAGAGAGCTGGCCACCGCTTCCTCCTCTACATGAGCTGTTCCCCCATAGTGGTACTCAGGCAGGAGTACTTATTTTGAAGGGGGACATCCGCCGGCGTGCTCTCCATCACCTGAGGTTTCCCCTTCCTAATAGTTACCCACGTGCCTTCTTCCCGTTGCCCCGGTGTGACCACTTGCCGATAGCTCCTATCAATTATCTCCTCATTCTCTCTAATGAGACAAATGTCCTCAAGCTGCATTTCCAGTTCCTTTACCTGGTCCCGTAGGGACTGCAGCTCCATACACCGAGCACAGGTGTGGATGTCTGGGAGACCTGGAGCCTCCAAGACCTCCCACGTATTGCATCGGCAACAACATACTGGCCTCACACTCATACTTGCCCTTTTTAGAAATACAGAGAAAAAAGTAATTTAAAAAACTTATAACTTACCTTGCCTCACCCTTTTTGCTTTGGCCCTCTGAGCCAAAGCCCTTACAGCTCATACAAAAACAAACTTACCTGCTCTCACTCAGAACCCCCCTCTCTCTCTCTTTTTAGGTTGGAGGAGGAGGGAGGGGTGGGATACTCTACCTGTGTAGAGTATCAGGTTTCTTCACCTTTCCAATTTATGGGGGTCCAGAGGGAAAAAAAAACTACTTCCCTATGACCACTTCCTATGTCCGATTTAAAATTTAAAAAAGCTAGAGACGTTAGTTTAAAAAAAGAAACACAGTAACTTACTCACCAGCTCTCCTCTCACCAGTCTCAACCTGGTGAACTTTTTCTGCACTCCCTCCAAGGCCAATATATCCTTTCGCAAATAAGGGGACCAAAATTGCACTCAGTACTCTAGTTGCAGCCTCACCAGTGCCTTGTATATGGATGATAACCTGGTTTATCCTTTGTCCCGATCAAATTGTACAGCACAAAGCAGCTGTTGTGCTTGAGTATTTGTCTCATTCCCCCTGTATTCCCCATAACCTCTCCTTTCCCAAGTGTTTCTCCAACTCCCTTTTGAAAGTTCCTATTGGTGGTACAATGGCACTGCTGCCTCACAGCGCCAGGGACCTGGGTTCAATTCCTGACTTGGGTTGCTGAATGTGTGGAGTTTGCACATTCTTCCTATGTCAGCGTGGGTTTCTTCCAGGTGCTCCTGGTTCCTCCCACAGTTTGAAAGATGTGCTGGTTAGGTACATTGGCCGTGCTAAATTCTCCTTCAGTGTACCCGAACAGATGCGGGAGTGTGGCAGCTAGGGGATTTTCACAATAACTTCATTGCAGTGTTAATGTAAGCCTTAACTGTGACACGAGTAAATGAACTTTCAAAACTTTAATCTGCTTCCTGTGTCCTTTCAGACAGTACCTCCCAGATAACAACAACTCACTGCATTAAAATCAAAACTCTCTTCATCTCCCCCTCGAGTTTCTTTGTTAACTGTATTCAATGTCTGTCCCTCTGCTTCCCATCACTCCTGCAACGAGAAGCAATTCCTCATGATTCTCTGTCTAAACCCCTGCAGGCTTTGAGCACTTTGAACTAATCCTCCCTTAACTCAAAGGGAAGCAGTGCAGCCAGCCCCTCCCTCCAGTGCTCTCCCAGACTGATAATGTGATTGGGAAACTCCGAGGTTGCAGAGTTTGGTGTTTGTTGTTGAATTATTTGCACTAAGGAAGGATGTGGCAGAGTGAATTGATCGATTCAAATTCTTGACGAAAATGCTTCTGAAACAATGTACGGACTGGAGTAGACAGAAAGAGATTGGCAGGCAAGAGTTGAATGTAAAACTCAAGCGGGTATTTTTCCGGGCAGTGGCTGGAGACAGCCTTAGGCCTATCAGAAGCTGCAAAGTGTTATCTGATTGACAAAGTTTACACAATAAAGGGAAGATTATCGATTCAGCGCTCCAGGTCCAAGCTGTTTTGTAATTTCATGCAATGCAACTGTACTTAAATGTTTAATAAAAATAGACAGAATATAACAGAAACTCAGACTCCTGTCACTCATTGCTACAAGAAAACATAAGAACATAAAAACACCAGGATTAATCAGTCATCACCTCCACAATAACATATCAGCAGAGGGAGAGGATTGGGGCAATCTGGCACTGCAGCACTCCCTCGGCACTGACCCTCTGGCAGTGCAGCACTCCCTCAGCACTGACCCTCTGGCAGTACGGCGCTCCCTCGGCACTGACCCTCTGACAGTGCGGTGCTCCCTCGGCACTGACCCTCTGACAGTGCGGCGCTCCCTCGGCACTGATCCTCTGACAGTGCGGCGCTCCCTCAGCACTGACCCTCTGACAGTGCGGCGCTCCCTCAGCAGTGACCCTCTGACAGTGCGGCGCTCCCTCGGCACTGACCCTCTGACAGTGCGGCGCTCCCTCGGCACTGACCCTCTGACAGTGCGGCGCTCCCTCGGCACTGACCCTCTGACAGTGCGGCGCTCCCTCGGCACTGACCCTCTGACAGTGCGGCGCTCCCTCAGTACTGACCCTCTGACAGTGCGGCGCTCCCTCAGCACTGACCCTCTGACAGTGCGGCGCTCCCTCAGCACTGACCCTCTGACAGTGCGGCACTCCCTCAGCACTGACCCTCTGACAGTGCGGCGCTCCCTCAGCACTGACCCTCTGACAGTGCGGCACTCCCTCAGCACTGACCCTCTGACAGTGCAGCACTCCCTCTGAAACATTGTGGAAATATTTATTATTGGAAAGGCATCTGATAAAAGCAAGTTTTTGATGATTTGTGGAAGCAGAAGTGCATTTCTTCATGCAGGCCAGAAAGTACTCAGTATCTGACAAATATTTCAGATACCACTAGCTGGAGTGGTCTGTCGAGTCTGCTCTGTTATTCCATAGGGTCATGGCTGATATTTAACTCAGTTCTATTCTCCTGGCTGTTCCCCACATCCCTCCCATGCACAAGTTCCCACTACTATCCTTGACTGGCCCTAACCTCACCCTGGTCATTCTATCAGCAGAATCCACCCAAATAAATGCTGCAACATAGAAACGTTATTTACATTCTGCAATTTTTATAAAAGTCGGTTGAAATATTTCAAAGTTCTATTTGGGACAAAAACTGGGGTAATTTTTACCTGTTTGGAGTATCAGCAGGGCTAAGCACAGGGAGAAGATGACAAATCTCCCTATCCTGTCCACACGGTGTGCTTGGTGTGTCAGTCCCCCCCTTCCACACACACTGCCAGTCCAAAAAGGAGCACGCTAGAAGTCTTCATGTCACCTGTGTGCTTTTTTTCTTAACATCTGGTTATTTGGCAGGCATGTAGGAATCCTGCTGTGAGTCAGCCAGCATGTGTGAGAGAAACTTACCTCTCATTGAGTCTCCTCACCCACTACCTCAGTGCTGGAGTAGCTATCTCACTCTAGAGAAACACTCCACAATCTGAAACCAATCTCATCCATTCTTCAGCGCAATGCCAATCTGGTCGGTTCCTTTTGTAATAGAAATTGCAAATTGCTACGTATTCCAGTCTTCAGAAATTCAGTTACAGTCATTAGCATCAACACCACAGACCAAAACTTTTAAACAGTGGATTATTCCCAGATGTAACAACACCAGGTGGCTGGGAAGGGAAGAGGGAGAGTGAAATATTCATCAGCAATATTGAACCCCGTGCTGTACCTGTCCTGGGAGTGTTTGATGGGGACACTGTAGAGGGAGCTTTACTCTGTATCTAACCCCGTGCTGTACCTGTCCAGGGAGTGTTTGATGGGGATAGTGTAGAGGGAGCTTTACCCTGTATCTAACCCCGTGCTGTACATGTCCTGGGAGTGTTTGATGGCGACAGTGTAGAGGGAGCTTTACTCTGTATCTAACCCCATGCTGTACCTGTCCTGGGAGTGTTTGATGGGGACAGTGTAGAGGGAGATTTACTCTGTGTCTAACCCTATGCTGTACCTGTCCTGGGAGTGTTTGATGGAGACAATGTTGAGGGAAATTTAGCTTCAGTGTTTAGGCCGGGACGGTGGCACAATGGTTAGCACTCCTGCCTCACAGTGCCAGTGACCCAAGTTCAATTCTGGACTTGAGCCAATGTTTGTGTGGGGTTTGCACATTCTCCCTGTATCTGTGTGGGTTTCCTCTGGATGCTCCAGTTTTTTCTTACAGTCCAAAGATGTAGGGTTGAATGGCTGTGATAAATTGCCCCTTAGTGTCAGGATGATTAGGAGGGTAAATATGTGGGATTACAGGGTTTGGACCAGGGTGGGATCATTTTTGGTGCAGGCTCAGTAGGCCAAATGGCCTCCTTCTGTACTATGGATTCTATGATCTATGATACTCTGTATCCAACCCTGTGCTGTACCTGTCCTGGGAGTGTTTGATGGGGACAGTGTAGAGGGAGCTTTACTCTGTATCCAACCCCGTGCTGTACCTGTCCTGGGAGTGTTTGATGGGGACAGTGTAGAGGGGGCTTTACTCTGTATCTAACCCCGTGCTGTACCTGTCCTGGGAGTGTTTGATGGGGGGACAGTGTAGAGGGAGCTTTACTCTGTATCTAACCCTGTGCTGTACCTGTCCTGGGAGTGTTTGATGGGGGGACAGTGTAGAGGGAGCTTTACTCTGTATCTAACCCCGTGCTGTACCTGTCCTGGGAGTGTTTGATGGGGACAGTTGTTCGGAACAATGTAGAACTTTAATTTATGTTTAGTTTATGTTTGTTGATCAAGAAAGGGAAACAGGGTTTGAGTTGCATTGAGTGTTATCGGTGAGCTGAGTGCCAGTGACCAAGCTCGAGGGATACACAGAAGGGCAGTTCAGTCAGTGTGTGTCTGCCAGAGTAAACACAGTTCTTAACTCTCCAGTAAGAAATCCTGCAGTTCTGTTGGGGGTGTGTGTTTCTGGAACTCTGCTCTGAAGTCATGATGTGGGTATGCCGGCGTTGGACTGACGTAAACACAGTAAAAAGTCTGACAACACCAGGTTTTAGTCCAACCTATTTATTTGATAATATACTCACAAGTGTCCCTCGAAAGCTTGTGAGTATATTATCAAATAAATAGGTTGGACTAAAACCTGGTGTTGTCAGACTTTTTACTGCTCTGAAGTAACAGAGAGTTTAGCCTGTGGGGGTCCATGTAGTTTGTCTCAGGGAGAGATATCAGCCGTGAAAAAAGCTTCTGGTGAATGCTCAGAAATCCATTTGGTGGAAAACCATTTGCTCCTGTGCCAGCCCAAACAAGAGGCTGCTGGAATAGTGGGAAATCTTCACTGGGGGGGGGGTGTGTGTGAATGAGTGTGTGTGTGTGTATATGTGTGTGTGTGTGTGGGGTGCGAGGGTGGAGGTGGGTGGGAGGGTTATGGCCCCGCCTACACAAATTTCCGCCCCTACCTGGCCCCGCCCACGCAGAGCCCCGCCCCTACCCTGCCCCCGCCCACATAAATTCCCTCCCCTACAGGCCGCGCCCACACTGGACCCCGCCCCAATTCAGCTCCGCTCTCTGCGCCACGCTCAGAGCCCCGCCCACACCGAGCCCCGCCCCCTAACCGGCGTCATGCACACAGCCCCGCCCCCAATCCGGCACCGCCCACACACAGACCGGCCAACGTTGCCCCGCCCTAACAGCCGTTCAGAAACGCGCGCCCCCGTTCAATGCGCGCTACAGTTTGGTGCGCGTTCCCGCGGCCCCGGGCGGATCTGCCGCTTCCCCCCGGGCCGGGGCCCCGCGATGGGCGGGCCGCAGGGCGAGGCCGCGGCCTGGCTTTGGGCCGAGTATCGGCTGCTGCTGGTGACCGTGGCGGCGGTGCTGCTGCCGGTGCTGCTGACGTGTTGGTGTAGCGTGAGGCGGGGCCGGCGGCAGGAGGCGGCCAGGCGAGGCCCAGGCTCGGCTTCGGGCCTAGGCCCCGGCGCTCACTGCTGGCTCTACACCGACCTGTTCAGTCGGCCCGCTTACTGCAGCGTGTGCGGCCAGGCCTGCCTGCACGGCTTCTACTGTCAGTGCTGCGGCCTGTGTGTTCACGAGAGCTGCCAGGCCCAGGCCCAGCGGCGGCTCCGCTGTAAGGAGAGCCGGCAGGTCCCGGGCCCGCAGCCGCAGCCCCACCACTGGGTGCGGGGCAACCTGCCCATCTGCAACTCATGCTGTGTGTGCGGCCTGCAGTGCGGTGGGCAGCCCCGGCTCTGCGACCAGCGCTGCGCCTGGTGCCAGCGGGTGGCTCACGATGTCTGCTTGGCCCAAGCGCCCACCGCCTGCGACCTGGGCCCGGCCCGCCGCGCAATCATCCCCCCCCGCTACCTCTACACTGTCAGCCGGCGGCGCATCGAGGGCGACAGTGACCAGGTACCGTCCCGGGGACAACTATCCCCCGCCACTGCCCCCCAGCCCGACCCGTCGCAGCCCGACCCTCCGCCCCGCCGCCCATTCCCCCTCTCTTCCCCCCCCCCCGCCACCCATTCCCCCTCTCTTCCCCCCCCCCCGCCGCCCATTCCCCCTCTCTTCCCCCCCCCCCGCCGCCCATTCCCCCTCTCTTCCCCCCCCCCCCCGCCGCCCATTCCCCCTCTCTTCCCCCCCCCCCCGCCGCCGCCCATTCCCCCTCTCTTCCCCCCCCCCCGCCGCCCATTCCCCCTCTCTTCCCCCCCCCCCCCGCCGCCCATTCCCCCTCTCTTTCCCCCCCCCCGCCGCCCATTCCCCCTCTCTTTTCCCCCCCGCCGCCCATTTCCCGCCCCCACCACACACACACACACACACACAGTGTGTTGGGAGCTCTGTGCTTGTTAACTCCTTCCTTTTTTTACAGTTTTCCTACATGTGCCCAGAAAACTGGAGTCCAATTCTGATCCTGGCAAATGCTCGGAGTGGAAACAACATGGCTCAAGGTCTGATGGGAGAATTCCGAACTATCCTTAATCCCATTCAGGTAACATGCTGGACAGATGCGAGTTTTTTATTTGAAAAGTTAACGAAAAGAAGATTGGTTCTAACATGACCTCAGCTTGACACTTTTTAGGAGATTTGAATGGTGGGGGTGGGGGGAATCACAGAGAAGGCTCCCTTGCTCGTCTTCCAGTGGCCATGGGATTTGTGGCTTTCTTCGTTTAAGATGCTCCTTAACCGTACCTCTGGGACAGGCTTTTGATCGTCTGACCTAAAGTCTGCGAGTGGGGTTCACTGTCGCACCGTTTGTTCCGGGAAATGCTGTGGAACACCTCATTTTGGTGAGGATGGTTTGTAAATAGTAATTGTTGCTGTTGAGGTAATAAGGAGGATTGATGAGGGTAGCATGTTTGATGCAGTCCACCTGGATCTTAGCAAGGCTTTGGACAAGGTCTCACGGAAAGAATGGTCAGAAAATCTAAAGCTCATGAGATCCAAGGAAATTGGCAAGTTGGAAACTAGATTGTTTCAGAGAGTGTTTTTGTAACTGGCAGGCTGTTTCCGGTTGGGTGTCACAGGGCCCTGTACCTTGTCTTTTGCTGTTTGTGATAGACTTAATCATTGGGGCATGATTAAGAAATTTGTAGGTGATAGAAAAATTAATTATGTGATTGACGATAAAATGCTAACTGGGCCACAGGTTGGGTGCTGTGTATGTTCTGTTCAGCTCATTACAGGAAGGCAGTGATGACACTGGCAAGGGTACAAACTGGATTTATGAGAGTGTTGCTGGGAATGGAGAATTTTATCAATAAGGAAAGATTGGATAGGTTGGAAGTTTTCTTTGGAATGGAAGAGGTTGAGAGTGACTTAACTGAGGAACAGAGATGGCGAGGTTAGGAAGGATCTAACAATTATTAACCAAACTTAATAACGTAAGTAGAGGTTTAAAGTAATTGGCAGAAAGGTTAAAGAGCAGTTGAGGGAGGAGGTGGTGGGGGTCTTGAATTCACAACGTAGAAGGGTGGTAGTGGCACTGACCCCCTGGCAGTGTGGCGATGCTCCCTCGGCACTGACCCCCTGGCAGTGTGGCACCCTCTCTGTGCTGCATTGAGTCAGTTTGGGTTATAGGCTGGAGGGTCTGAAGTGGTGCCTCAATACAGAACCTTATGACTGTTAGCACAGAGCCACAGCTAACCCCAGCCCAAGCTCTGATGCTAGTGTCAATACTGGCGTGTGTGTGTGTGTGTGTGTGTGTGTGTGGAGTTGGCGACAAGCCCTCAATCCTGAGATGTTATTGTTTCCCTCGGCAGGTTGTTGATTTGGACTCGTCGACTCCACACAAAGCTTTGGAGCTGTGTACGCTTCTCCCGAGCCATGCAGCCAGAGTGCTGGTTTGTGGTGGGGATGGGACGGTGGGCTGGGTACTGGATGCTATTGATGAAATGAAGTACAAGGTACGACAGTAAATTTCTTCTATGCTGTGTCATCATCGCAGCCAATATTAATAATGGATGTTTCTGACCCCAGAATGAAATCAGGCTTGATAGATCCTAACTGCTTTTCTTTAGAAACTGTGGAGGTCAGTTACTGATAGATTGATAAGAGTCTGCCAATGTACTCTTAACAGACGCAACTAAATATTTATTAAACAAGAAAAATTGATTATATTACAGAAGACAAATAAATTGATAAGCTTTCAATGTGACTATTGCTGGATAACAGGAGCAGTGTGAATTTACAGTAAATTCACACTGCTCTTGTTATCCAGCAATAGTCTTGCCCTCACGTGCACATGCACGCGCACACGCAAGCTTGTGCACCCCAGTGAAGGTTTCCCACTATTCCAGCAGCCTCTTGCTTGGGCTGGCACCGGAGCAAATGGATTTCTGAGCATTCACCAGAAGCTTTTTTCTCGGCTGGTATCTCTCCCTGAGACAAACTACAAAGACCCACAGTCTAAACTCTCTGTTACTTCAAAGAACAAAGAAAATTATAGCACAGGAATAGACCCTTCGGCCCTCCAAGCCTGCACCGACCATGCGCCCGACTTAACTAAAACCCTCTACTCTTCTGGGGACCATATCTCTCTATTCCCATCCTGTTCATGTAGTTGTCAAGATGCCCCTTAACAGTCGCTACCGTATCCGCTTCCATTACCTCGCCCCGCAATGAGTTCCAGGCACCCACTACTGTGTGTAAACAAACAAAAATCTGCCTCGTACATCTCCTTTAAACCTTGCCCCTCGCACCTTAAACCTGTGCCCCCAAGTAATTGACTCTTCCACCCTGGGAAAAAGCTTCTGACTATCCACTCTGTCCATGCCCCTCAAAATCTTGTAGACTTCTATCAGGTCGCCCCTCAACCTCCATCACTCCAGTGAGAACAAACCAAGTTTCTTCAATCTCTCCTCATAGTTAATGCCCTCCATACCAGGCAACATCCTGGTAAATCTCCAAAGCCTCCTTCAGAGCAAACGGAGTTCCAGAAACACACACCCCCACCAGAACTGCAGGATTTCTTACTGGAGAGTTTAGAACTGTGTTTACTCTCTGGCAGACACACACTGACTGAACTGCTCTTCTGTGTATCCCTGGTCACTGGGCAGCAGTCCAGTTTTCTGTAACTACTAATCCCTTTGTTACCCATCGCCACTGGAATGGGTGTAAAACATCATTCGAAACGCATGTGTACTAGCAGAGCCCGCGTCTCCCAGGCACCCAGCTCACCAATAAACACTCAATGGAACTTTCCTTTTCTTGATCAACAAACATAAATTAAACTTAGTTATACATTGTTCCTAACGACTGTCCCCATCAAATACTGACAGGACGGGTATAGCACAGAGTTAGATACAGAGTAAAGCTCCCTCTGCACTGTCCTCATCAAACACTCCCAGGACAGGTACAACATGGGATTAGATACAGAGTAAAGCTCCCTCTCCACTGTCCCCCATCAAACATTCCCAGCACTGGTACAGCACGGGGTTAGATACAGAGTAAAGCTCCCTCTGCACTGTCCTCATCAAACACTCCCAGGACAGGTACAACATGGGATTAGATACAGAGTAAAGCTCCCTCTGCACTGTCCTCATCAAACACTCCCAGGACAGGTACAACATGGGATTAGATACAGAGTAAAGTTCCCTCTGCACTGTCCTCATCAAACATTCCCAGGACAGGTACAACATGGGGTTAGATACAGAGTAAAGCTTCCTCTACACTGTCCCCATCAAACACTGTAAAAAGTCTGACAACACCAGGTTTTAGTCCAACCGACTTATTTGATAGTAAACCCACAAGCTTTCGAGGGGACTCCCTCTTCGTCAGGTGAATGGAGAGCTCTGACGAAGAGGGAGTCCCCTCGAAAGCTTGTGGGTTTACTATCAAATAAATCGGTTGGACTAAAACCTGGTGTTGTCAGACTTTTTACTGTGTTTACCCCAGTCCAACGCCGGCACATCCACATCATGCCCATCAAACACTCCCAGGACAGGTACAGCACGGGGTTAGGTACAGAGTAAAGCTCCCTGTACACTGTCCCCATCAAACACTCCCAGGACAGGTACAGCACGGAGTTAGATACAGAGTAAAGCTCCCTCTACACTGTCTCCCCATCAATCACTCCCAGGACAGGTACAGTACAGGGTTAGATACAGGGTAAAGCTCCCTCTACACTGTCTCCCCATCAATCACTCCCAGGACAGGTACAGTGTAGGTTATAACTTCTATTTTGGATAAATTAACACTGACCATTTCTGGAGTTCTGAACTGTGGCTTGTCATTGGCAGTACCTCATCCAGATTCTGTTCCCTGGCTAAATCATTAGCAGGTAAGCCTTCTGCTCTTTATTTCAGGGGCAGGACCAATACATTCCGCACGTGGCTATTCTCCCCCTGGGCACTGGGAACGACTTGTCCAACACCCTGGGATGGGGAGCTGGATACACTGGCGAAGTTGCGGCTGAAATGATTTTACAGAATGTTTTAGACGGTGACCCAGTGAAGTTAGATCGGTGAGTCATGGGGAAGTATTGTGTTTTGACTGATGAGTAAGACCAGCAATCAGTGTTTGTATTAAATCTTTAAATAAAGGGAGACCAAAATACTCCTGAGGTCCAAGTAGACAAATATAAACTCTGTGCCAAGGGAAGGTATCTCATGAACAGTGACCAACAGTTTAGTCTCAGTTGGTTTTAAAGAGGGTCGTAAAAGGACAATGAGAGTAGAGGAATGGAGGGATTTAAGATAGGACCTCTGGATTAAGATATTGCTGCCTGTGTTTAGAACTTAGAACACTACAGCACAAACAGGCCCTTCGGCCCACAAGTTGCGCCGATCATATCCACACCTACCATCTCAATCCCATTAAATCCCATGTACATGTTTGGGTGAATGAATGGAATATGACAGATTTCAGTATTAGGAATAGTGTGTTCACTGGGGTCTGTGGGTGGCTTTGACAGGACAGGTTTGTAGGAATACAGACATGGGAGGGGCAAGGCAATGGTGGGTGGTGGATCTCTGGAATTCTCTGCCCATTGAAGTGGTGGAGGCTACCTCGTTGAATAGGTTTAAGTCACAGGTACATAGATTTCTGAACGATAAGGGAATTAAGGGTTATGGGGAGAGGGCGGGTAAGTGGAACTGAACCACTTCAGATCAGCCATGATCTTATTGCATGGCGGGGCAGGCTCAAAGGGCTAGATGGCCGACTCCTGTTACTATTTCTTATGTTCTTATGTGGTGGGGGCGGTGGTTGTTCAAACTACAGAACTCCAGAAGCTGTTTATTCCTGTTTGGTGCAAGAGTGGAAAGGAATTGTGGCCAAACCATGGCTTACAAGGTGAAATTAGAGTATCAGAAACAAGGAAGGAGCATACAAATTGGCAAGAAAAAACCTGAGGATTGGGAGCAGTTTAAAATTCAGCAAAGGATCAAGGGACTGAGTAAGAAGGGAAAAGTAGAGAATGAAAGTAAGCTAGCGGGGAACATGAAAACTGACTAAAAGTTTCTATTGATACGTAAAGAGAAAAATGAATGGAGGCCCCTTACAGTCAAACAAAATTTGTAACAGGGAATAAAGAAATAGCTGAGGCGTTAAATCTGTCCTTTGCTTCAGTCTTCACAGAGGAAGACATGAATAATGTACCAGGAGTGCTGAGAGAAAGATGTTTTAGTGAGGAGCTGAGGGAAATCAGCATTAGGAGCGAAATGGTTTTGGGGAAATTGATGGGATTGAAGGTGGATAAATCTCCAGGTCCGGATAATCTTCATCCCAGAGAACTGAAGGACTGAAAACAGAGGAGTGAAGGGTAGCTAATGTAAGCACACTATTCAAACGGAACTATAGACCAGTGAGCCTAACGTCAGTACTGGGGAAGTTGCAAGAGTCCATTGTCAAGGATTTCATAACTCAGTATTTGGAAGGCAGTGGTATAATCAGACAAAGTCAGCATGGATTAACAAAACAGAAATCATGCCTGATGAATCTATTGGAATTTTTTGAGGATGTAACTAGTAGAGTTGGCTGAGCAGAACCAGACTTTCAGAAGGCCTTGGACAAGGTCTCACATAATAGGTTACTATACAATGTTAAAGCACATGGGATTACAGGTAATGTCTTGAGATGAATAGAAAGCTGGTTAACAGATGGGAAGCAAAGAGTAGGCATAAGTGGGTCTTTTTCTGATTGACAGTCAGTGACTAGTGGGGTTCCGCAGGGATCTGTGCTGGGACCCAACTGTTCACATTATATATTAATGATTTGGAGGAGGGAACTGAATGTATTATCTCCAAATTTGCAGATGGTACAAAGTTGGGTGCGAGGGTGAGCTGTGAGGAGAACATAAGAAATAGGAGCAGGAGTAGGCCATCTAGCCCTTCGAGCCTGCCCCGCCATTCAATAAGATCATGGCTGATCTGTCATGGCTCAGTTCCACATTCCCGCCCTCTCCCCATAATCCTTAATCCCCTCTCTTATCAAAAACCCATCAACCCGCGTCTTAAAAATATTTAGCAAGGTAGCCTCCACCACTTCAACGGGCAGAGAATTCCAGAGATTCACCACCCTTTGAGTGAAGAAGCTCCTCCTCAACTCTGTTCTAAACCGCCCCCCCCCTTTATCTTGAGGCTGTGCCCCCTAGTCCTATTATCCTTTCTGAGCGGGAAGAGTCTTTCCACCTCTATCCTATCCATCCCATTCATCATCGTATACGTCTCAATGAGATCTCCCCTCATTCTTCTAAACTCTAACGAGTACAAGCCTAGTTTATTCAGCCTCTCCTCATAGCTCAACCCCCTCAACTCCAGCATCAGCCTAGTAAACCTCCTCTGCACTCCCTCCAAGCCAAAATATCCTTGCGTAAGTACGGCGCCCAAAACTGCATACAGTACTCCAGCTGCGGCCTCACCAATGCCCTATACAGCCGCAGCAAGACCTCCCTACTTCTATATTCAATCCCCCTCGCTATGAAGGCCAGCATCCCATTTGCCTTCCTGACCACCTGCAAGCTGGGTTTTTGCAACTCATGCACAAGGACCCCAAGGTCCCTCTGCACCGTCGCCTGCTGCAGTTTTTCGCCACGTAAGTGATAATCCTTCCTACCATTATTCCTACCAAAGTGGACCACCTCGCACTTGCCAACATTAAATTCCATTTGCCATTTCCTGGCCCATTCGCCCAGCCTATCTAGATCCTTCTGCAGACTCTCCACACCCTCCACACAATTTGCCTTTCCTCCAATCTTGGTGTCATCAGCAAATTTCGACACCCTACACTTGGTTTCCTCCTCTAGATCATCTATATAAATGGTAAATAGCTGAGGCCCCAGCACCGACCCCTGAGGCACTCCACTAGTCACCATCCGCCAATCCGAATAGCACCCATTGAGCCCCACTCTCTGCCTCCTATTTGACAACCAATCCTCTATCCACGCTAACACCCTCCCCCAACTCCCTGTCCCCTGACCTTCTGCAATAACCTCCTGTGAGGTACCTTGTCAAACGCTTTCTGAAAATCCAGAAAGACCACATCCACCGGCTCTCCTCTATCCACCGCCCTAGACACATCCTCATAGAACTCCAGTAAATTTGTCAGACACGACTTCCCTTTAACGAAACCGTGCTGCGTCTGCTCTATCAAGCAATTCCTCTCAAGATGCCTCACTATTTCCTCCTTGATGACGGATTCTAACATTTTACCTACAACAGACGTTAAACTAACCGGCCTATAATTCCCTGCCTTTTGCCTGGCACCCTTCTTAAACAACGGCATAACATTAGCCGTTTTCCAATCATCCGGCACTTCCCCGGAATCCAGCGACGTCTGGAAAATAACCACCAAGGCATCCACTATCACCTCCGCCATTTCTTTCAGAACCCTCGGATGCATTCCATCCGGTCCTGGGGACTTGTCCACCATCAGTCCCTCCAGTCTGTTGAGCACCTCCTCTCTAGTAACAGTAATGTCATTCAGACCCTCCAGTCCTACCACCTTTCCATCTCTAACACCCGGCAAATTATTCACGTCCTCCTCCGTGAAGACAGAAACAAAAAAGTTATTCAGGACCTCAGCCATATCCCCATCCCCTACCTCTAAGTCCCCCTTCTCATCCTCTAAGGGACCAACGTTCACCCGAGCCAGCCTCTTCCTTTTTATATATTTATAAAAACTCTTGCTATCCTTTTTTATATTAAGCGCTAGCCCAGCTTCATAGTTTATCCTACCCTTCTTTATCAACTTCTTCGTCATTCTTTGTTGATATTTAAACCTCTCCCAATCCTCTTCTCGCCCACTACTCTTAGCTACTCTAAACGCCTCCACTTTTAATTTAACACTTTCCTTCACCTCCTTCGTTATCCACGGCTTATTACCTCTCCTCCTACTGTCCTTTTTGACCATCGGAATAAATTTCTGCTGAGCACCAAGAAAGATCTCCTTAAAGATCCTCCACTGCTCCTCAGCAGACCTACCTTCCAACGTGCTCCCCCAGTCCACATTTGCCAATTCTTCTCTCATCCTACCATACTCCCCTCTATTCAAACAAAGTACACGCGTCCGGGAACCCACTTTCTCCTCCTCCATCTGCACCAGAAACTCCACCATACAATGATCACTCTCCCCAAGAGGATCCTTCACCGCAAGGTCCCTAATTCTACCCGCCTCATTACATAGCACCAGATCCAAGGTAGCTTGCTCCCTCGTCGGCTCCAACACACACCGTTCGAGGAAACTATCCCGGCAGCATTCCAAGAACTCCTCCTCGAGCCCACCGCGTCCAACATGGGTCGACCAATCTATATGTAGATTGAAATCCCCCATAACTACGGCCGTCCCATTCCTGCACGCCGCACTTATTTACGCGTTAACAGCCCGCCCCACCTCCAGATCATTATTCGGGGGCCTACAGACGACACCCACCGGCGTCTTCCTCCCTTTGCTGTTCCTAATCTCTACCCACAACGATTCCACCCTCTGCTCCTTGGCTCCAATATCATCCCTTGCTACCACCCTGATGCTATCCTTAATCAGCAGAGCTACATCCCCCCCTTTTCCCTCCTGCTTATCCTTCCTAAACACTTGATACCCCTGTACATTCAGCTCCCAGTCCCTGTCACCTTGCAGCCACGTCTCTGTAATGGCCACCAGATCGTATCCATTTGTGCTGATCTGCGCCACCAGCTCATCCACTTTATTCCGAATGCTTCAAGCATTCAGATAAAGTGCCTTCATCCCAGCCTTCACCTGGACCCTATTTGCCGTAACGCCACCAACCATACTCACGCCCCCTACTCCCTCTATTATTGGGACATCCTCGGCCTCTTCCCTTAACTGTACCCTCTCCTCAACTTTAGACCCTGTAACGTCACCTACCTTGCGCACGCGCGCACACACACACACACACACACACACACACACACACACACCCCCCCCCCCCCCCCCCCCCCCCCCCCCCCCCAAATTAGTTTAAAGCCCTGTCTACAGTCCTCTTTACTCTGGTCCCAGCACGGTTCAGACCCACCCCATCCCGCCCAAACAGGTCCCACCTACCCCAATACTGATGCCAGTGCCCCATAAATTCAAACCCATTCCTCCCACACCAATCCCTGAGCCACCCATTCACTTCCTTAATCCTATCAACCCTACGCCCGTCTGCACTCGGTTCAGGCAGTAGCCCAGAGATAACCACCTTGTCAGTTCTACTCTTTAATTCCATTCCCAGCTTCTCATACTCCCTCCCCAGATCCTCAGTTCGCATTTTGCCTACGTCGTTGGCACCCACATGTACCACAACGACCGGATTCTCACCCTCCCACTCCAGGTTCCTCTGCAGCCCAGATGCGACATCCCGGACCCGAGCACCAGGCAGACAACACACCCTTCTGTGCACTTTGTCATTGTGACAAAGGACAGTGTCAATACCCTTAACCCCACTATCCCCAATCACTACTACGTTCCTTTTCACCTTCTCCTGGCCTTTGCCCTGCTGGTTCACTGTACCGTGTGCAGTTTGCTCACCGACCTCACCTCCCTCATCCTCGTCCAGACTGGAAGCAAAAGCCTCAAACCTGTTATGCAGATTGAGAGGCTGAGGCCTCCTCCTCCCCGCCCTCCTTCCTCCTCCTCCCCCCCCGCCCTCCTTCCTCCTCCTCCTCCCCCCCGCCCTCCTTCCTCCTCCTCCTCCTCCCCCCGCCCTCCTTCCTCCTCCTCCTCCTCCCCCCCGCCCTCCTTCCTCCTCCTCCTCCTCCCCCCCGCCCTCCTTCCTCCTCCTCCTCCCCCCCCGCCCTCCTTCCTCCTCCTCCTCCCCCCCCGCCCTCCTCCTCCTCCCCCCGCCCTCCTCCTCCTCCCCCCCCGCCCTCCTTCCTCCTCCTCCTCCCCCCGCCCTCCTTCCTCCTCCTCCTCCCCCCCGCCCTCCTTCCTCCTCCTCTCCCCCCCCGCCCTCCTTCCTCCTCCTCCCCCCCCCCCGCCCTCCCTTCCTCCTCCTCCTCCCCCCCCGCCCTCCTTCCTCCTCCTCCTCCCCCCCCCGCCCTCCTTCCTCCTCCTCCTCCCCCCCCGCCCTCCTTCCTCCTCCTCCTCCCCCCCCGCCCTCCTTCCTCCTCCTCCTCCCCCCGCCCTCCTTCCTCCTCCTCCTCCCCCCCCGCCCTCCTTCCTCCTCCTCCTCCCCCCCCGCCCTCCTTCCTCCTCCTCCTCCCCCCCCCGCCCTCCTTCCTCCTCCTCCCCCCCCCGCCCTCCTTCCTCCTCCTCCTCCCCCCCCGCCCTCCTTCCTCCTCCTCCTCCCCCCCCGCCCTCCTTCCTCCTCCTCCCCCCCCCGCCCTCCTTCCTCCTCCTCCTCCCCCCCGCCCTCCTTCCTCCTCCTCCTCCCCCCCCGCCCTCCTTCCTCCTCCTCCTCCCCCCCCCGCCCTCCTTCCTCCTCCTCCTCCCCCCCGCCCTCCTTCCTCCTCCTCCTCCCCCCCGCCCTCCTTCCTCCTCCTCCTCCCCCCCCGCCCTCCTTCCTCCTCCTCCTCCCCCCCCGCCCTCCTTCCTCCTCCTCCTCCCCCCCCGCCCTCCTTCCTCCTCCTCCTCCCCCCCCCGCCCTCCTTCCTCCTCCTCCCCCCCCCGCCCTCCTTCCTCCTCCTCCTCCCCCCCCGCCCTCCTTCCTCCTCCTCCTCCCCCCCCGCCCTCCTTCCTCCTCCTCCTCCCCCCCGCCCTCCTTCCTCCTCCTCCTCCCCCCCCGCCCTCCTTCCTCCTCCTCCTCCCCCCCCCCGCCCTCCTTCCTCCTCCTCCTCCCCCCCGCCCTCCTTCCTCCTCCTCCTCCCCCCCCGCCCTCCTTCCTCCTCCTCCTCCCCCCCGCCCTCCTTCCTCCTCCTCCTCCCCCCCGCCCTCCTTCCTCCTCCTCCTCCCCCCCGCCCTCCTTCCTCCTCCTCCTCCCCCCCCGCCCTCCTTCCTCCTCCTCCTCCCCCCCCGCCCTCCTTCCTCCTCCTCCTCCCCCCCCGCCCTCCTTCCTCCTCCTCCTCCCCCCCCCCCGCCCTCCCTTCCTCCTCCTCCTCCCCCCCCGCCCTCCTTCCTCCTCCTCCTCCCCCCCCCGCCCTCCTTCCTCCTCCTCCTCCCCCCCCGCCCTCCTTCCTCCTCCTCCTCCCCCCCCGCCCTCCTTCCTCCTCCTCCTCCCCCCCCGCCCTCCTTCCTCCTCCTCCTCCCCCCCGCCCTCCTTCCTCCTCCTCCTCCCCCCCCCGCCCTCCTTCCTCCTCCTCCTCCCCCCCCCGCCCTCCTTCCTCCTCCTCCTCCCCCCCCGCCCTCCTTCCTCCTCCTCCTCCCCCCCGCCCTCCTTCCTCCTCCTCCTCCCCCCCCCGCCCTCCTTCCTCCTCCTCCCTCCCCCCCGCCCTCCTTCCTCCTCCTCCTCCCTCCCCCCCCTCCTTCCTCCTCCTCCTCCCCCCGCCCTCCTTCCCCTCCTCCTCCCCCC